>NW_019154119.1:3543331-4019225 GCF_002288905.1 Enhydra lutris kenyoni | reverse complement strand
CGCGGCGGGCGGGGCGGCGGGGAGCTAGGGAGTGGGGCGGGGCGGGGTGGGGCGGGGCGGGGGCGGGGCCGCGAGCGGGGGGCGGTGGCGGCGGCGGCGGCGGCAGCAGCGGCGGCGGCGGCGGCCGAGGAGGAGGAGAACATGGCGGCCGCGGAGAGCGGCTGAAATGCCTGTTCTTCAGGCCAGGCGAGCGGGAGTCTGACGCGATCCGCCGAGCCCTCCCCTCAGACGGCTGGACCGCGGCCTCGAGCGCCTCGGCCGCCTGGTTCCCTGCTGCTCCCTCGAGCGGAGCCTGCGCCCGGTTCTTTTTGCATCCCCCTGCGGGGGGACCCCTGCTCCGGAGGAGGGGGCCGGAGAACCGCGGCAGCGGCGGCGGCGGCGGCGGGCTCCCGGCCCGGGGAGCGGCGGAGGCCGCAGCGGCGCCGCCTCGGTCCCGGCGAGCGCGGCGCCCGTCAGCGCGGCCCAGAGGCGGCGGCGGCGGCAGGTGAGTGGCGGGCGGCGGGCGCCTAGCCTCCCGGTGGGTGCAGCTGTCACGAGCCGCGCGGCCGCCGAGGCCCTAGGGGGCGGGGAGCAGCTGGCGCCCCTCCGCCCCCCACTCTCCTTTCTCTCCGTTCTGTCCCCCTCCCACTTTCCCTGAGTTCTCCCTCGGCCTCGCACGGCTGGAGGGGGCGGAGGTCGCAGCTGTCACGGGCGCCAGCTGGGGGCTGCGCCCGCGGAGGAAATTGCTGCAGCAGCGACTTCGCGGCCCCTTTTCCCAGTTGCCCTAGTTAGCGCCGACTGGGCGAGCATCCGCGGAGGGTGCGCGAGGCTCGCGGCCGCCGGCCCGGCGTGGGGAGCGGCGCCCCCAGCCCGCCGGCGCTCCCCGCCGCCGCCGCTGCCGAGAGGGGGAGCCGGAAGTCGGCGCGGGCGCCCCTCGGCCCCGGCGCGCGCGGTGACCTTGGCAAGCCGGGCAACCTCTCCGAGTCTCGCTTGCCCGGACTGCGAAATGGGGATGACCATGGCGTGCCTTCCCGTAAGCGCAGCCTTCGACGGCGCTTCTGTTTACCCCGGGGCACTTGCGTTTTCCTTCTCCCGTCGAGGGCTTTCGGAGGTAGAAAGGGGATGGATCAGTGAGATTTTGCTGTGGGGCTAGGGTTTGGTGCCCTTCTTAGGAGTCGCTGGAAGGACCTAGGAGGGGGAGCCGACGTGTTGACTGGGCGACCGGGAGGTGGGACTGGTTAATGGTCAGCGGCAGAACTCGAGCCGCCCTCTGGTCTCTCGGAAGAGAAACGGAGAAACCGGACACCAGGGTCCCTAGTCCTAACTACCCAGCTGTGGGTTTTGTTTTGTTTTGTTCGTTTTGCTTCTTTTTAAAGCAGCCAACTCCCCACCCCCCATGGTCTAGACACTGACGATGTTAGAGGGAGATGGAAGGTTTGACAGTAAAGCCTGTGTGTGTGACAAGGACAGTCCACGGTGCTGTGGCTGCAGAGTTTGTTGGGGAGGAAAACTTTAAGCTGGAGGATCTTTTAGCCTTTCATGCTTGGTTCTCCTCGTTCACTGTAGAGACGTTGAAGAGGCAGGTGTCCTTGTGGAGAAGGTGACTTTTTTTTTTTTTTCTTTTGAGAGGGCGAATTTTTAATGTCGAGTATGATGATGGTGAATGAAGGGTTCTTGAGTGAATTGCAGTCCCAGCACCCTCTGTTGATGCCAAGAGTAATCTCTGTGGCGATGATTTGTGAGGGCTGAGGCTTACACTTCAGTGATTAAGAAATCTTCAAGTGTCTGTGTCAAACATTGCTGTGGTGGAGCTTGCCGTACTGCTGAAGGGATGGATATCAAGGGTTAAATTTGTTTGAGGTTTGTCTCTTCTTCTGGAATTGGTTGGAGGTTAGGCTCAAAAAAAAAAAAAAAAAAAAGTTGGCCAAAGGGGCCTCTCAGCTTGTTTCACAGAAGCTATGATGTAGTAGGAAGGGGGTCAGATTTCTTCATGTTAAGAATAATGTGAAAAGAAAGTATTTGCTTGGGTCTTTTGGCTCTTGAACTACAAATAGTTTTGGGTGAAAGGTAGTAGTGGGGTTTGATTCAGCTTAATAAATGGTCATTCCTTGAACTATTTGTCATAAACTAGATACCATTTGGATGTGTTTCTATTTTGCCTCCTGTACTTTGTGGAAAGGTCCAATTTGGTTTTGGCCAAATTAGCCTCTGAAATGTTTTCCCTCCATTTCTTATTCAGACTTCTGCTTTGGGAACAGTGGATCAAAAAGGGGGCTTGAATAGGGAAATGCATGGTTTGGAGAGAAAATGGAGGGGTGTTGCTTATAAGAACAGGTGTTTGGTTTGATTTTTGTAGACATTTTGCAGTGCTTATTTATTACATATATTTAACTCTCAAGGAAGTTTGAGTTTGAAGGTGCAAAACTTGAATTTGACATAGTTTGTAGTTAATCTCTTCCTCATTTCTGAGAAAATCTGTAGGATTGTGTCTATTAAATTGCTTTTTGTGTGGTTTAAGCCAAGGGAGTATTTTAGATCTGCATTTTTGGGTAAGTGGTTTTATTGAAAAAAAGTGCTTGATGGAACTAATGGTGATTGTTCCTTTTAAACTGGGATTATATAGACAATGCATTTTCCTCCCTCTTTCTGCCAACATTTGTTTTTCTTTCTCCCTCAATTCTAGGGTTTCATTTCTAGAAATCTGGGCTGGAAACAGAAGCAGCAGTTTGTATAATCCCAAGAATTTGCTTATGCCAGGAAGCTGTAAGGGTAGCATGAAGTGGGTGTGATATAAAGATACTGCTACTACTTAAGACATTTAACTGTTGAGGGAGTCTAGGGTCAAATTTTAATTTTTGTTGAATTTCCTGTTTTGTGTGTATGTGTTAATCTTTTGGTGGGCAGAGGATTGGGTTGCTATGGTGCTGACTGGTATATATTGTGAAAGTGTTGGCAACATTTCATGCTTTTACTCTATAGGGAAGGGTGGTAAACAAGCCTAAATAATTTAAAGATGTTCTCAGGATGGAATGTTCTCTGCATGTACTCTTGATCCTGCTAATCCAATGACTGGTCTTCACCAGGACTAAATGTTGAGTAAGTGATGAGGATGGTGTGGAGGTGCTGAAAGGTAGAGTGTGGGAGAGATAATATTGGACATTCCATGAAAATCTTTCCTCTGTTGGATTACATATCATAATGTGATTTCTAATTGTTTTTCAAAGACTTTTAGCCCTCCCTTCTTTGTTGTCATCAATTTTATATACCTAATCTTAGAGAGATACTACCTCCGTTCCTTACTTTAGTTTCTCTCTCTCTCTCTCTCTCTTTTTTTTTTTTTTTTTGCTTCATCCTCCAAGGGCTCCACATTGTTTAAATGTTATGTGGCATATCTTTTGGAGTTAGTTGGCCTTAAACCCTATGGCCTAACATAAGTTTCATTTAGGACAAGTACAGGAGGTCAGTATAAGCACATACTACCCGTGAGTCTTGGGCACGGGAGGAGAGCCCCAGGATGCTCATTATTATCTTAGTCATGGCTTTTGCCTTCTACATAGGACAATCACAAGAATTCTCAGAGGACGAGCAACCGCTTTCCTGGCAGAGGTTCAAAACCACGTGGTGGGCTCCTTTCTAGCTTACCTGCAAATATTAGGCACAAATGGAAGTGTGGGACTGGGTGAGAAAATTATGCCATCCAGGAGTTGAATTGGGTCTGGGCTTCAGAGCTGCACAGATTTCTTCCCATGGTGTACAACTTTCCTATCCACTGGGACAGACTAGGCTATAGGAAAGGACAACTTTGTTGCTTCTTTCCTCAGTTAACCACTAGGTTAGGCTTTGGTCATTGGTCACTGAGAATGGGCCCTGTGCCCTCTGACCTTTTTTCTTACCATTTGAGATGAGGTCTAATCATTTCAAGCCTTTCCTTCTTCTCCCTTCTTTATAGTTTAGCCAGACTTTGTACTTTTCTCTCAACATGTGGGGTTAGAGGTCATAAAATGCCCTAGTGGCAACTGGGTACCATACTTGGTTGCTTAGTTTAAAGAGGTGCAGAAATTTTCCTATAGTTCTGGACAATGTTTCACGGGCGTACAGTATTTAGATTATAGGTAGTTGGAATATGGGAAAATTGATATTTTATATTTCCATAGGATATGTGGTTGAAGAAGAGAAATCATTACAAAACACTGACATCAACATATAAATCCAATTTGGAGGCACAAGTGGAGTGGGTTGTTGTATCCATGCTTCCTCCCCCATACCCCCATCTGCAGCACAGTATTTTTGAGGCTCCTTGAAGTGACAGGCTTTTAGAAAAGCTTAGTATAGTTATCATATTTTCGAAGATAAATAGCTTATGCTGAAACAGAAGCTATAGTCACTTGAGTTTTGTAAGACTTGAAATTAATCACCCTCCAGTCACCCTCAATTTATATATATTTTGATCTAATCTCTCCCCATGGATGTTTTAGTGTGGAGAGCCGGGAAGTTTAGCTTTACTGAGACATCCTGGACCCGACCATTAGGAACAGGCAGATGAGACTGATAACGGTAGGTGTAGGCGTAGAGGCAAAATACACCTGTAAACAGGACCAGAATTCTAATAATACTGCGGTGTCCACCGTTTCCAGAGTGATACTTTAACTTAGCTCTTCTAGCTTTTACTTTTGAGGCAAGTTTTAGGTTTCTTTTGGAAATGGAGGTTTGACTTCAGAAAGGGATGATGTCCTGGCCCTTCCAGACACTTAGTAGAAGTAACCTTGGGCTAGTTATGTAACCACACTAAACCCCAGGTTTTCATGTATAAAATCGGAGTAATGTACTTACCCTCATATTGTTATGATGTTTAAATTATTAAATAACAAAATAGATCATGCATAATGGTTGGCACAAAGTAAGACTTTAATAATGTTTTCCTACACTAACAACTAAACACATCACTATCTAATTCATCACTAAATTCGATTCTTTTCTCTGCCATGTGGATTTCCCCCTTTATTTCTGGTTCTTCAATCTGGTCCTCCTGTCATTTTGCACATGGAGTGAAGAGAGTCAAATCGATTCTGGGGGCCTGACTTTCTTTATAATTAGATCAGCATATTGGACTGATTTCACATTTTTTCTTTGTATGATTTGTAGGTTTATAGCTGTTTGCCTGCATGCATTTGCCTAATTCATCCTACAAAGAAATGGTGAAAAATTGCTTTCCAAGATGGTTTTTCATGTTATTATTTGTAGCAGAGACTTTCTGTGGACAAATTTATCAAATGTAAATAATTTAAACAGTTCTTGTATCTCTTATTCCAGAAAATTTGCTGCAGATGGCATGTGCAGAAATGCTTTGTAAACTGTAAAGTACTATACAAGTGAAGAAAGTGTTATAATCACCTGTTGATACCTTGCTCTGATTTTATATGTTTCATTTTCTTTATTTAAATTGTTTCCTTTTCCTTTACCTCTTGACCTTCAAAAACAGGGTCAAAGTTGGTATGTTCTCTAGAAAGCTTGATTTTTATCATTCCCTCAGCATTGGTTGCTCAGTTTTTCAATATAATAGATTTTTTATTTCTTTTTTTCTTTTTCTTTCTTCTGGAAAGAAATCCTTTTTTTAAATTGTACATTGAATTGTTTTTCCTAATTGGGTTGAAACAGTCCTTGAGATGACGCGAACCACACCATTTTTTTTTTAAAAATTTACTTATAAATTTTTTTTAAAATTTAGATTCAATTGAGTTAACATATACTATGTTATACATATGTATTATTAGTTTCAGGGATAGAATTTAGTGATTCATCAGTTCATCTTACACCCAGTGCTCATTACATCAAGTGCTCTTCTTAATGCCCATCACCCAATTAGAACCCCACCATTCAGAGTGAAGGGGCCTTAATGGTAATTTAGCACAACCTCCTTAATATTACAGAGGAGAAGACTAAGGCCAGGCAAATACAGTAATTTTCATGGGTCACGTACTTAGTGGCGTTACTTAGGCAGAAATCCAGGAATTTGGCTTCCAGGTTTCCTTAGGAGAAGTTTTGTTTTGTTTTGTTTCAGTATTGGAAAGTTATTACAAAGATTTTAAAGTTTAAGAATTTTAGTAAGCTTTTAAGTAATGTGTAAGCGAGGAGGAGAGGAGTATTTTTATTTTTTGGCCAAAATTGACTGTCAAATATTGCAGTAAATTAGTAAGCAGGGATTACTTAGGGCTGTTCTCTCAAAAACTACAAAAGTGCCTGGAGAGGAATGTCTGCTTTTCTTGTACGGCCCTCATTCAGAGTCGCCAAATATTTATTGAGCGCCATCTCTGAGACACACTGTACTCAGGTACTGTGCTTGTTCTACATGTTACATTTTATAAACGAGCAAACAAGGCTCAGGGTGGTTAAGTGGTTGGTGTAAGATTGCACAGCTTTTGACCTGAAATCACAGGCATCCCTTAATTTTATTTATTGAAAAGTATTTTTAATTAATTAACTAATTAATTAATGTATAGCATGTGCATGAGTGGGCGTGGGGAGGAGGGGCAGGGAGACAGAGAATCTGAAACGGGCTGAGTCTCATGACCCTGAGATCACAACCTGAGCAGAAATCAAGAGTCTGAGGCTTAATCAGTTGCACCAGTCAGGTGTCCCTTCACAGGCATGCCTTTAAACCGACTTTTCTCCAGGCCTGTTTGCCACAGTTGGCCACTTGTAGACTTCTTTCTGGGCTTTCTCTCGTCCTTACATGTGCAGGGGAGACTCCTCTAATCTTGCTTTCTGATGACCCAGGAGCCCATATATACCAGTTACTTAATGATAGTGTCACTTTAAGATTTTTGTGCTGTTTCTGATCTCACCTTTGTACTTTAGTAATGTTGGTTCTTTGGTGCTTCTGTCTAGGTAAGCTTATCTTAGAATGGTTGGTTTTGGATTCTTAGCAATAAAATTCTGCCTCTCAGGTTTTGTTAGCATTTAAATAGCTAAAGCTCAGGTGTTTTTTTTTTCCCCAGCTGGAATAAATTGCTTGGTCATTCTGTGTTTCCACTTGTACTTTTTTTTTTTTTTTTTTTTAATGTAGGCTACCCCGCTGGGCGTGGAGCCCAGTGTGGGGCTTTGAACTCACGACCCTGAGATCAAGATCTGAGGTGAAATCAAGAGTCAGACACTTAACTGACTGAACACCTCCACTTGTACTTTGAATGGTTGATCTCATTCTGATAGCTTTAATAGGTTACATCTTAAATTTTTAGTTTGCCTATATGGTTAAAATATTTACATGCTTTCATTATCAAGCATAGATTTGATTGTTTAATGGAAGATATTCTGTGTGAGTGTACATAAAGATATCACACCGTATTTGACCAGATAGTTGAAGGATGAAATGTCCTTGCTTTTTGAAAGCACCTGTGTGTGTAATACTGGCTTTACTTTGGTGAGTTTGTTTGGAGGAAACTGGGGAAAGAGTTGCTTGTTGTGCAAAGTCTCATACCTCCCTCTCCATTCCAGGTGGTACAGGAAGTCTGTAATTGAATTTATAAGTAGCCGCTCAATCATTCATTCAAGACATAGTTATATAAGTACCTACTTTGTTCAAGGTGCTGTGTTGTTAAAAGATAGGGGAGTTAAAAGATAAGATACAGATCCTGTTCTTAAGGAGATTATGACCTAAGAGAGGTGATAAGACAAACACACAAATACCTGTAATACTGATTGAATGTGATGAGTGCTGTGAGGGAGGTATGAAAGAGCACTTTGAGGATTCAGGAGCGGGAGTATTACTCTCATTGGAGAGTGATCAGGGCGGGTTTCATGCTGGGCCTGGGGTGGACCAGAACACTGAAGGCAGGGGATGGTTTGTATATGAGTGAGGGTGAGGGGAGCAGTATATTAAGGAAGATGAAATTCCAGAGATAAAAGGACAGAAAAGGTTGGGATTATTTAGGAGTAACGAAAGGGGAGAGTGCACGGAGGAGGGTGGCACCGGCTGAAGGAGGAGGAGGGAACCAGATGCTGTGGGTGCAATGGCAAGACATTGCAGGATTTTAATGGAGGGAGGTGGTGGGGAACAGTGAAGTATGCAGATCTGGATGAGATCTATGAGAAATGTCAGTTTTCCAAATTTACATAGATTTT
Organism: Enhydra lutris kenyoni; assembly: GCF_002288905.1. Classification (NCBI taxonomy): domain Eukaryota; kingdom Metazoa; phylum Chordata; class Mammalia; order Carnivora; family Mustelidae; genus Enhydra; species Enhydra lutris. The sequence goes on along the minus strand of NW_019154119.1, from coordinate 4,011,128 downwards.
TTTTGGCAGGTTTTACACCCCAAATTTTATATTTTCATAGTTTTTGAAATGATTCCATATGTAAGGCTTACCACACTAGGAACTTATTCACTCATTTTTATGTATATTCGAGAACAGATTATGTGCTTTTTTTTTTTCTTGATAGGAGTTAGTACAAAATCTTTTTCACTGGCTTATACTTTTTTTTTTTTTTAAAGCAGTAGCTGTTTTTTTTAAACAGCGTATTATCATTTGGCATTTATGCAGCAGACTTGTTTTTTAAGTGTAAAAATGTCATCTCCTTGTATAAATATAAGTGTATTTCTCTGTATAAGTGAGGTTGGTCATGTAAGTTGAAAGTCCCTGGCTCTCAATATAGTTCATGATTTATTTTACTGATTTATTTATGCCCTGCCATGTTCCAAAAAGGATTTAAGGCAGGATATGTCATGAAGAGTCTTGGACCTTGTTCTAGCCCTATCTATTATTTGACTGAACTGCTAGCCAGCATTACACTGAGGGAACAGTGTTGAAGACAACTGGTGTCACAGAATGTGCCGCAGTTGTGTCTTTTGCCAAACTGGTAGTAATTCAGAGACGGAGACAATATAATTAGAGTACCTTTAAAGACAACTCCTTTAAACTTTGCTAGCACTCAAGGGAAGTTGGTGGGAGGGTACCGAGAGATCGCTTTGACCCTTGAGGTCCCAGGCACAGTTAGAACCATGGTGTCCACAGTACAGTTTACATAAAATTATCTGGGAAATGGGAGAAATATTAGAGGTCTCTAAGGAAGTTTTTTTTTTTTTTTTTTTTTTTTAGTCTATTGTGATGAGTTACAGTTTATAGGGGCCTGGGTAACTGGATTTTCAAGTTTGTTGGAATAGTCGACTCTTAACATACTTCGTCTTACAGTAGGGAGTCTCTCTGCAGATCTTTTGTGTAATACTTCACGGAGGTTAACTGGTCATCTTAAGGCAAAGGACTGAAAAATTGTCTAACTTAAAGGTGACTTACTCATTTTTCTTTCATGAAAACACAGATGTTCCAAATTTGCTGACATTTTCTGTGACAAGTGGCTGTGAGTAATGTGCTGCTTAGCAGATAATTATGAAAAATAAACACACTTACTTTATCTGCCTCTTTGGGATGATGGTAAGTTCTTAACAGTGACTCAAAAAGTAACTACTTTTCAGAACAAAATCAAATTCAGTGTTATAGACAGAGGTTATTAATAATGAGTATTTGGGGGGCGCCTGGGTGGCTCAGTGGGTTAAAGCCTCTGCCTTCAGCTCAGGTCACGGTCCCGGGGTCCTGGGATCGAGCCCCGCATCGGGCTCTCTGCTCAGCGGCGAGCCTGCTTCCCCCCTCTCACTCTGCCTGCCTCTCTGCCTACTTGTGATCTCTGTCAAATGAATAAATAAAATCTTAAAAAAAAACACAACAACAACTCTTTAAAAAAAAATGAGTATTTGGAACTATTTCCATCATTATTGGATTTTATTGCTGAAAATGATGTATGTAACTTTAAGAATGTTTTTATATATACCTTTGAACTTGGAAACAAAATATTCTAGAAAAGCCTTGTAAAAATTAGGTGTTTTAATGATTTTGTGCCTACCTGCCTAAGTTATAAGAAAGCAATACCTTTTGATTTATTAGGAAGAACAACTGGTTGTCATCAAGAAATACGGAAAAGCGCTAGCTGAACTTTAGCAAAAACATTTGCATAAATGGTCAGTGGGATTGAAAATTGAATAGAATATCATGTTTTATACAGTGCAGCAAATGATGCCATTCTTTGATTTGGTTTTACCTATCTTGGAGAAATATATTTTTTGGCTTTGATAGCCATTAAAACCAAATAAAATAGTTACTATAAAAATGAACTGAAATTGAGAACCAGACCTCAAGTTGCCATTTTACAAAATATGAAAGCAAAGTTGAAAAATAACAAACCGTATTCAATCACATTATTTTCACCAAAATAGGGGTGTTAATAATAGTGTTAGGAATAGCACAAAACTGTGTTATCAGTTAGACAAATGCTTTAGAATTGTTTGTTTTATTATAAGAAATGGCATTCTGTTAAATTTCCATTTTTGTGTGTGCTTTTCAAGGCACATAATTTATTGGTCTGGTGTGCACTATATATAAATTATAAATAAATATAAATATATGGCTTCCTGTTCAAAACTTTTTAACTGTGAGGTATATAATAATAAATAGTTATCAGTGTTTTTTAGCAAGGGTTCTTATCTAAAAACCCTTGGAATTCATAGACTAACAGTCTCTAGATAGGCTTTAGAGGGTCTGTGAATACTCTGAAATTATATGCAAAATTTTGTGAGCATTTCTCTGGGAAGAGGGTCTATAGCTTTTACCAAATTCCCAAAAGGGTTCATGACCTCCCCAAAGGTTAAGAACCTCTGTTGTTAAGGACTGGGACCTCAATAACTCCATTCATCTACTCTTACCCTCTTGCCAAGTTTAATGGATATATCTGATGTCATTACTCAAGCCCGCAGTATGACTGGATTTGCAGTCCATTTTTCCATTTTGCAATAGATGTGATTACATTGTCTTTGGCTTTTACAGATGTTTGAGTTCTATTTGTTGCACAACTACCTGGCCTTCCTCACTTGACTGCTCTTATATATTATTTCCCACCTCTGTCCCCCTAAACCCTAATAAAAAAGAGTGGACCTTTTGTAGGAGTGTGGAGATGGGAATGCATATATGTATGGCAGAGCCCAGTATCAGTTCAAGTAGGGAGACCCTGTTGGGTAGACTGGAATTCACAGTTGCTGTGCTTTTAAACTCTTTCTTTCTAGCATTTGAATCTCAGCTTTCTAGAGTCCTTAGGGTCTGATTAGACATATGCTAGAAACACTTTCCAAGTTTGATCAGCTGCTTAGATCTGTTCCTTTTCCTCCTGTCATCATTCTGATTTAGGCCTAATTATTGTGGTGGTGTCCAAGGTGGTCTCACTGTCCTCAATGAGTTCCTTTTTAAGTCTGTCCTAAATTTTGTTTTGGGGTGATCATCCTTATTTTTATTTCATTGTATTATTTGCTTAAAAACCTTCAAAGGGTCTTCATTACTCTCAGGATAAAATTGTTACTTAGCCTGGCATTTAAAGCTTTCCTGTGTCTGGCACCAACCTGCATTTCTGGTTTCATTTCCTACCATTCTCCCCTAGTAAACTGTTCGAAATAAATTGTCTGTTTACTGTCCCTTAAACATCCCTTTAGCTTCTCTGTTTCTACTGCTTTATGTAGTCCTTTCTCTGGAGTATTCTCCCTTATCCTACTCTGTGCCTCTTGAAATCGTACCTATCCTTTAAAGCTTAGCTGAGAGTCCACCTTGATTGTTAATTGCTCAGAATATGAAATTTGAAAGTAATCTCTTCCTTCTATGAACTCTTTTAATATTTATTTTCCGTATTATTCATTTGACACTTTACTGCTTGTATTGTGTGGAATTTTTTGTTTTCATGTGTCCTAGCTCCCAAATTATGGTATGAGAATGGCAAAAGGGGATTATGTTTTATATTTTGTCCTATATATTTTTGCTATGTTTCACACAGATGGGAAAATATTTGACAAATCCCATTGATTAAATCAATGCTACTTATTAATGTACTTAGGGGAACAGACCTTTTTAAAAAAAAAAAAAATGTGTGCCTGGACTACTTGTATGTATTATCTAGGGATTCTCTTTACTGGTTTCAGGGTATTTGGGAAATTGAATTGGTAATCAGATATTGCCTGAAGAGCAGGTAGTCCCTACAGGATAAGAAGTTGGCTGTCATGGGCTATTTCAAAAGTCTGGGGAAGCCTGGTGAGTCATTGTTCTCCAGTGGAAAGTTCTACCTGCCATGGATAACAGAAAAACTTGTGTTCTTCCTCTCTCTCCATTGCCATGCTGGAGACACAAATTTGTAATGTCTTGGGGATTCCTATATTTCTGTTTTAATTTCTCAGCCCATTCTTCTCAATAAAAGCTATATTTTTATCGAATACTTATTGTTTGGATGGTGGTATAGGAAGCCAGGATGTTACTATATCTTAAGGTTCCTACCCTTTAAAGAGATTGTAATCTCCATAAAGAAAGCTCATTTGCTTTAAATCATACATGAATTAGAAAATTATAGAAAAAAATGTCATATGGGTATATATAACTATCTAGTTACTTGCTAACTGAGATAGGTGGAAAGTCCTGTAGCACTTACTATTTTTAGCACTCAAAATTTATTTATTATCATGTATACTTATTTCTGTTTTTACATGTGTCCTGTTGCAGCAACCGCATTTTAAATTATAGAGGGTAGAACATTTGTTGTACTGCTTATATCTCAGTATCGCAGTGCTTTCACAGTGCTTTACCCATTGTATACATACATAGTGCTTTAATGATGATGCCAGGAGGCTGGCCTCGTCTGGGTAGGCTGGGTAGGCTTCTTTGAGGAAGTGGAATTTGAATTAGATTTGTAGAATCCAGTATATTAACTATACATAGTCTCCTGGAACATAAAAAAAGGGTTCTGTAGTTAAAATAATAATGTACGTTTGGTTCACTATCTGGAACATGGAACCTCTTCGATTACTGTGCCTTTGGCCCTGAAGTGACCCTCATCACTTTCTCTTACGTGATGCATTGGTCAGTAGTAGTCATGGAGCAACTACTTAAGGGGCTAGGAAATGTGGGCAAGAAATACTGGGTGAGCAATAAATATCTTACCATAGTAGAATTGGCTTTATTTAGAGAGGTGATTGAATGCCAGAATTGGTAGGACTTGCTTAAGAGGCATTGAAGTAAAGAGGAATTGTTTTGTGTTTCAGTCTAACTGGGATTTTTTGTTTGTTTGTTTGTTTTTGTAAGAAGAACTTGTAATGTTGAATGGTAGACCTTGGGACTATTAAAGTAGAAATTTTAACTATATCTCTACTTTAGGGGTAGGTAATATACATTGTTTTAGTTTAGATGGTTTGCTGCCATATTTACAGTATATATTTGAAACAGGTAGAAAGTGATTATTTGGTTTCAGTAAAACTGATCCTGAACTTTTCTATATTTGCTGTTGGGCTGGTGACATTGTAGGATGGGAAAAATGAGAGAGGGCATAAAGGGCTTTCTGACACTACTGGAGACCTTTTGCTGTTTGAGGATTTCATAATATTTCTCCTTAGAGCCCTTGGAGGTCTTTTCCCTCCCTCTTATCAACATAATGCTAAGTAATTAAAATCTCTTTTCTCTGTTTTTCATATGTCTTTTAATGCTTGGTTCAATAAGGACTATTGGATGGTTGTTAAAATGTTGGCCAATTATGCAGGACTAGGAAGCCCAGTTTCTTATTTATACATGAGGCTTATTTTCCTCCTAGTTTTATTCTTAACGTCATCAACCCTGAACTTTTTATTTTTGTCTTTTTTAAAAAAATATTTTATTTATTTATTTGACAGAGAGACACAGTGAAAGAGGGGACACAAGTAAAGGGAGTGGGAGAGGGAGAAGCAGGCTTCCTGCTGAGCAGGGAACCCGATGTGGGGATTGATCCCAGGATGCTGGGATAGTGCCCAGCTGAATGGCTTAATGACTGAGCCACCCAGGTGCCCCAACCCTGAACTTTTTATACCTTCGGCTTTCTTTATGACTACATCCCAGTAGCATTCTCTTTTAAATGAAAAAATAAACCACATGTGTAAATCATGACTATATTCAAACAACAAATTCAAAAAAATGAAAGTATATAAAGTGAAAGTCTCTGTAGTGAATTACATGGCAGCTGTTCATTTAGGTTCCCCTCTTCCCCCCATTTCAGGTCACAGTATCTTTCCTGGTGGCCAAGGGATGGACATGTGACCTAGGCTGGATATATATGTATGTATGTATTTAAATTTTATTTTTTTTAAAAAATAAGGCCCACACTCATTGTGGGGCTTGAACTCATAACCCTGAGATCAAGACTCGCATGCACTATTGACTGAACCAGCCAGGTGCCCTGTCATAGTGTCTTTGGACATGGTGATTGCTACAGAATAGCTCTGTGACAATACAGGTTCAGAGCCTTGCCTTGAGATTGAAAAATAGATGTTGGACAAGGACAGGCTCATTCCATTGGAGTTGCTAAACTGAGATGGAGTGCGCCTGGCCACGTGGAGGAAGCCCGTCTGCCATGGGAAAGAGTGAGGCCAGCATACGGGTGAAGTGGAGTTGACTGAGACACATCGTCTCTCTCACACTCAGAAATGCACAATCACACACATTCTCACATGCCGTGAGCATGGGGAGTCACTGGAGCCTCTGGATCCACTTTAACCTTAAATTAGATCCACCCTATAGTTTCCAGTTAAATGAGCTAATCAGTTGCCTGACTGGCTTGTGCTAGTTTGAATCAGGTTTTTGTCTCTTGGAACTGAAAGTTCTGACTAATTCAGACCCCTTTTGGCATCTACCCCTCCTTTCTTTCCTGTCCTCCCCACCGCACCCCACCATAGGATCATATTTTTTGAACTGTTACAGACTTTCAAAACTTAATGTCATGGGAATTTTTTTTTTAACCTCAGAATATGAAGGAGCCATTTTATCTTTGCATAAAATGCTGCATAACATTACATTAGATGTATATTCTGTAATTTAGCTGTCTTTCTCCCTTTGATGGACATTTAGGAAGGAGTTTTTTTTGCTGTTGTAAGCTATGTTTTGGGAGACATCCTAGTTTGTATTTTTGTGCGTATGTATGAGAACATACTTACGGAATTAATGGTTGTATGCACATCTGAAAAACTGATGTCCTTTCAAAATGTTACCCCAAAGCTTTATCAGTTTACTCTTCTACCAACAGTATTTGTTTGTTGCTGCCATCCCCTACCTTTATCAACTCTGGATATTATCAGTCATTTCTATTTGAGCCTTATTTGGCAGGTGAAAATGGTATAACAGCATTGTTGTAAATTGCAGTTCCCTGACTATTGATAAAGTTGTTCGTCTTATTAGATGTTTATTGTATGTTGGATTCCCCCCCCCCACGATTATTTTATTCATATTGTTAACTTTCTTTTGGGGATGTTTGTCTTTTTTTTTTTTTTTAATTGTTCTTAGCTATAATGTGCTTATGATGTAGTTGTATTTACATTAACTAGGAATGGCCTTGTTAGGCAGCTGACCCTGCTACCTAGTTATTTCAGAAAGAAAAATTTGAGATATCTATTACTCCAAAACCCACATCATATGTATATTTTACAGATGTCCCTGGACATTTAACTGGTTTATATCTATTAACTTTATATAACTTCCCAATTCATTTAGTTAGCTCAAGGATATATATCTTAATTGGATAGATGTTCCGTGGGTGCTTAATTGAGGTTAATTTTATGGTTGAGGTGAATGTTAGGACACTCTTGTTAAGGAAATTTTCAAGTTCAAAATCATTGACAGTACAGTGGATGGTGTAGAGCTTTCTGACTCAACAGACTGGTTTGTCCATTGGTGCAGAATCAGAACCACTTTCAGAGGAAAATTTTGGCCCTATAAGAAAATACTTTCTTGGCTCACCTCCATGGAGAGGTGGTTTGGCTGCTAGGTATCTTTAGTGGTTAGGCTCCTTAATTTTCATAAGAGGATATTAACCTGACTCCGGACTTGAGCATGAAAGTATTTAGTCCACCTGTAATTGGCAGTGTAGAATAGCTTCCCTCTAGCAAATATGTATCCACTTACTTTGCTGCCCAATTCTTAACAAAAAACCTACCAGTCAGAAACAGCACTCTCTGAGAATTGCTTAAATACATTCAATCCACCACTCTAGAAGCAGTTTTTGTTTGGATCAAGCTAGAATACCAGAAAGCTAACTTCATAGATTGCATTGTTTTAGACTGGGGTAGAATTACTTCATAGAATTGTTATTTGGTATAATGTAATCAACCTTTATTGAGGGCCATTAAAATAAACAGCTTATAAAATTTAGTATTCCTCTTATTATACGCTTATTATAGAATTCTTGTGAGCCTATTATCTCCTTTATCTTAGTGCCCTTATCGATGTTGTTAACTCTGCTACTACTATTACTATTAGCAGCTGTCCAGAAGACTAAGACTGAACACAGATGAGTTAATACCTGATGGTGAATCCTCTTGCCCAGAAGGAGACAACCATTCTGGTTGAGGGGTTATGTAATGGTTTGGAGTATGGGCTCTGGAGCCAGATTCCCCAGACTGGAAGCCTGGCTCTGCTGCTTCCTAGTGGTGTGCTGCTTAACCTCTTGGTGCTTTAGTTTTCTCATCTGTGAAGCAGGGTAATAATTGTACCTGCCTGTACAAGGTTGTCTTGAGAATTATGAGTTTATAGGGGTAGGGAGTAGGAAGCTGGGGAATTGGATGAAGGTGGCCCAAGGTACAAACTTCTGGTTATAAGTACAAGTGATGTAATGTAATGTACAACATGATGGCTGTAGTTAATACTGCTGTAAGATATATTTGAAAGTAAGAGAGTAGATCCTGAGTTCTCATCAGAAATGAAAGAAAAAATTTTTTTTCCTTTTTTTGGGTATTTATATGACATGATGGATGTTAACGGAACTTACTGTGGTCATCACTTCACAGTATATGTAAATTAAATGGTTATGTTGTATACCTTAAACTTACACAGTGCTGTTTGTCATATCTCAATTAAACTGGGGGAAAAATTGGGGCGCCTGGATGGCTCAGTGGGTTAAAGCCTATGCTTTAGGCTCAGGTTATGATCCCAGGGTCCTGGGATCAAGCCCCGCATCCAGCTCTCTGCTAAGCAGGGAGCCTGCTTCCTTCTCTCTCTCTGCCTGCTTCTCTGCCTACTTGTGATCTCTGTCTGTCAAATGAATAAATAAAATATTAAAAGAAAAAACTGGGAGAAAAATTGAACTAAAATAAATATACAAGAAGAAGAGGAAGAAGAGGAAGAAGAAGAAGAAGATGATTCTGTGAGTTTAGACATGTAAAATGCTTGGAACATGCTCAACCCAGCACACATGGAATCAAAGAGAGCTGCTGCTGTTCCCCCCAGCTTTTTTTTTTTTTTTTTTTTTTTTTTGGTATAGTAAAATACACATAATATACAATTTACCATCTTCACCATTTTTAAGTGTATAGTTCAAGCTGCTATATCACCATTATTGTTTGAACCCATGTAGTAACTTTTTCCCCAGGTCTTGGTACCAGGAAAAGCTGCCTTTCCCCTGACCAGCTGGTCTGCTTGTATTACATAGTCACGACTGCTGTGGCCCATGGTGTTTCCGTGCAGGAGAACTCAGCCAAATGGGCAGTCCTTCCCTTGCAACTTTATAGAACTTTGTGGCATTTAGGTTTTGTGGTGAACTTACCCCTCACTTCATCTTATTTTCCTCCCTCACTTTCTCCTTGCCCCATTGTCACCACTTCCTTCTTTTTAATTCTAATGCTCTCTGTGAGCTCTCTCCATCTCTTTTAGAATACCAGGGACATAAACAAGTAATCTGCATTACAGCAGTTGCCCATGTTGAAATTTCAGATTAATTTTCATTCAGTTTACCTTAACCGCCTGCTTCTTGATGACTGGGAGTTGCTGTAATTTTCATTAAGATATCTCAAATCTCATCATAGGATGGCTTACTTCTGGGAAGGTTCCTATTAACAGCTAATCCTGTTCATGCTGTGGGTTTTCTTTTAAGCTTGAGTTACAAAAGTGTTCCTTCCTGACTTTTCTTTTTTTTTTTATTTTTATTTTTTTAAAAGATTTTGTTTATTTATTTGTCAGAGAGAGAGAGAGAGAGAGAGAGCAAGCACAGGCAGACAGAATGGCAGGCAGAGGCAGAGGAAGAAGCAGGCTCCCTGATGAGCAAGGAGCCCGATGTGGGACTCGATCCCAGGACGCTGGGATCATGACCTGAGCCGAAGGCAGCTGCTTAACCAATTGAGCCACCCAGGCGTCCCTCCTTCCTGACTTTTCTTGTTTGTTTTTTCCCTTGACCTTTGATCCAGCCATCTCTTGTAGATTGAGGGAGGAGTTTGGGGAGGATCATTTTAAGAACATATAAACTTGTAGTCTTGAAAAAATAGGCTTCAGAATAAAACTTTTATCATAATATAGCTCAGAAAGAGTAAAAGCTATGTGTATTGTTATTGCTTTTCTTTAAAAAACTAGAATGTTGATTTGTTGATTTACAAGAGGTAAAAAGAAATTTCCCAAAGCCTAAAATATTCCTGAATATTTCTGGTTATGTCTCTAGGGTATTCTCCAGATAATACATGGGGATGATCCTATGCCTTTTTGGTTGGGGGGGAGAATCAAAAATTTTTTTTGATATCAGGATTGATTGAAATATCTTTTAAGCCCTTTTTAAATTTGTAGATTCCTTATTTCCTTTTTTTTTTCCCCCTTGAATTTATATGTTGAAGAACCTGGGTGATTTGTCCTATAGAATTTGTTACAGTGTAGATTTCTGTTTAGGTTAACATATTTCTCTATCCTCTATGTATTCTGTAAATTGGTAGTTTGACATAGAAGCTTGATTAAGATTTAATTCTGTGTGTGGGGGGGCAAGACAACTTTATAGGTAGTATTATGAGACACATATAATGCCTGGTTGTCTTTTGGTGATGTTAGCAGCTGTTGGTATTGCTGTTGGTTTTTGCTTCTTAAAATCCTAAAGTGATCGCCATGGTGTCTAGATGAGAACAGGAAGGTATTGCCTGCAAATGGTAGAGTCTATGCTGTACATTAGGACTCCCGGTGACCATTTGAGAATGAAGCTGTGTGCTGTGCAATCAAAGAGGACCTAAGTTTCAGTCTTGGCTCCCGTGTTTAAGAGCTGTTTGATCTTGCCTAATTAACAGCAAGAGTAGTAGCAGCTACCATTTCTTTAGTGTTTATTTTACACCAGGCTCTGTACTAAGCGCTTTCTATATGTTGTGCAATCTAATCCTCATAACTATGCTGTGAGGCAGGTATTATCATCTTTATTTTGCAGTACACATTGCTGAGTAGTGAAGCAGGGATTCAAGCCCTGCTTCACTCCAATCTTGTGCTCTTAATAGCTCTGTTCTTCCATGTCTGCAAAAGAGGGGGTATAAATAGAGCTGCCTTATCTATCTTGTGGGGTTAATGAGATACCATGTGTGAAAGTGCCTTGAAAAATATTATAGATGTTAAAATGAGAAGTGTGCCGTGCAGGCAATACACAGGAAAGGTGAAAGTGGAGGCCTTTGCCTTTGGCTAAGTGATAGTGAAAAGTGTGGGTGGAAAGAACCCTCTGGTCACTTTCTAACTTCTGTTTCCATTAGTACTGCTGTTGACATGTGGGAGAGTTTCCTTCTCTTGTTAAAATTGACAGTGATAGGGGCTCCTGGGTGGCTCAGTGGGTTAAAGCCTCTGCCTTCGGCTCAGGTCATGATCCCAGGGTCCTGGGATCGAGCCCCGCATCGGGCTCTCTGCTCAGTGGAGAGCCTGCTTCCACCTCTCTCTCTCTGCCTGCCTCTCAGCCTACTTGTGATCTCTGTCTGTCAAATAAATAAATAAAATCTTAAAAAAAAAATTGACAGTGATAGAGATTTTGTGTGTGATGAATGTCATATGTCAGAGGTCGCTTAAGACTCCCTAGGTGAGTATTGATGTCTTGGTTTTACTCCATGAGCCACATACGTAGGCTCACTGTTGATATTTTTAACTGAGAGAGCAAGAGTGTAGTCACAGTTCTTTTTCTAAAAGGATAAATATTTATTAAAAGTAGGGGAAGTGTTAACTGAATTTGTAATGTAATATTTCTTTAGCCAGATAGTGGGTATATCTGTTAAAATTATTTTCAGTATTTTTTTTTTCTGTGTCTTGAATAATGTATAGTTAATAAAACTATTATTTAAAGTACTAACCACAATATTTGCATGTGTACCAGACAAGAGAAATGGGCATGAAGTTAGTACCTTCAGGTCTAACCTTCAGCAATTTGTTACCCATAATGATCATTTGATAACGAGTGCATTGACAACTGTGTTGAGATCTGTTGTCAGCTCTAGCTCCAGGGCAGAGGATATTGTGATGGATGAATGATCTCTGCCTGAGGCAGACATGCAGAGTATAGGAAAATGTGCTTTGTTTTTGCTAAATGTTGGTAATGTGTTTATCAGAAATCCCTGGGGCTTGACCCGGACACCTTTACTAGGTACTGTGCTTATTGCAGTTCTTTTGTTACTCTGGCAACCACACTGTCGTTCTTTATTTACTGTGGTGAAATATTTAGGGTTTGATTGTGATATTCCCAAGAAAGATTTCCATTTATGTATGTATGTATGTATGTATGCGTGTGTGGAGCACGGTGTGGGGCTTGAACTCACAACCCTGAGTTAAGACTTGAGCTAAGATATGAGTTGGACACTTAACTGACTGAGCCACCCAAGCACCCCTTCCTATTTATTTTTATTACTATTTTTTGAGATATAATTCACATATCACAAAATTATCCTTTTATATTTTAAAGATTTTATTTATTTATTTGAGAGAGGGAGAATGAGAGAGAGAAAGACAGCATGGGGGGGCACTTCCGAGGAAGATACAGATTCCCCGCTGAGCAAGGAGCCTTGATCCCAGGACCCTGGGATCATGACCTGAGCTGAAGGCAGTCACTTAACCTACTGAGCCACCCAGGCACTCCTAAAATTACCCTTTTAAAGTAGGTTTTATTATACTCACAAAGTTATATAAGTGTTACGCTAACATCAGACTATATCATCATCCCCAAAAGAAATCCCATGGAACCATACAGTATTTGATCTTTTGTGTCTCAGTTCTTTTCACTTTGTATAATGTTTTCAAGGTTCATTCAGATCGTAGCATGTATCAGCTTTTCATTCCATTTTATGGCCAAAAAATAGTCCATTGTATGGATAGATCACATTTTATTTATCTGTTCAACTATTGATGGACATTTGAGTTATTTCTACTTTTTTACTACTAGGAATAATGCTGCTACCAACTTTCATGTCCAAGTTTTTACATGGACATGTGTTTCCTTTCTTTTATTAATACACTTAGGAGTGGAATTGCTGGGTCATATGATAACTCTGTGTTTAACATTTTGAGGAATACAAACTGTTTTCCAAAGTGGCTGTACCATTTTACATTCCCACCAGCAGTGTATGAAGTTTCTGATTCCTCTACCTCCTGTTACATGACTCTGATTCCGGCCATCCTAGGAAGTATAAAGAGGCATTGTAATTTGTACTTCCCTAATGACTACGATGTGGGAGATGTGGAACATCTTTTCATATGCTTATTGTCCATGCATACATCTTTTTGAGAGAAATGTCTACTCAGATATTTTGCCTATTTTAAAGTTTGGTTATTTGCCTTTTTATTATTGAATATTAAGGGTTCTTTATATATTTTCGATATGAGTCCCATATCAAATACGTGATTTGCAAGTACACCCTCCCATCATGTGGATAGTGTTTTCACTTTCTTGATGGTGTCCTCTGAGGCACAAAAGTTTTCAATTTTGATGAAGTCCAATTTATCTTTGTTTTTTCCTTGTGCCTTTGGTGTCATAACTAAGAAACTCTCACCTAATCCAAGGTGATGAAAATGTATGCCTGTGTCTTTTTCTAAGAGTGTTATAGTTTTAGCACTTAATATTTAAGTCTTTGATACACTTTGAGTTATTTTTTCTGTATAGTGTGAGGTAGATTTCAGTTCTTTTTGCAGTAGAGATAAAGCTCATTATTTTTTAAATTTGCATGTCAGCAAGACCCTCTGATTCACCTCACTTGATAATATTTTAATCAGTATATGATTTCCTGCCACTTCATTAGTTCACCTCTGACTCCTTGCTAATGAGTATTTTGTTGGTCGTAAGCGGATTTTCTTTACCAAAGCCATGTTAACCTTTGCACTTAACAAAAATGTGAGAATTAGGAGGAAGTTTATTGATCACACAGTCCAACCTCTTACCAGAGTGGAAGCTTCAGCATCTGTGACAGAAAGGCTTTCAACTTCTTTTTGGACACTTTCAGAGATGGTTAGTTCACTACATTGTATTGCACTATAATGCAATAGTTACATTAAGAACTCTTACCTAGTCAAAAATCATGTTATAAGTAAGAAATGTTTCAGAGTGAAATGGTAGTTATTGAGCTTAGTAGTTTATCACAGTTTTAATTTTATTTTTCCTGTAGTGATTTAAGTTAAAAGGAATTGGTTATTATATCATGTTATGGATGGAAAGTTTGTATCACCCCAAAATTCATGTGTTGAAGCCCTAACCCCTCCTCCCCCCAGTGTGCTGTTATCAGAAGGTGGGGCCTTTTGGTAGTAATTAGGGTTAGATGAGGTCATGAGGGTGGAGTCCTCACAGTGGGATTAATGTCCTCATAAGAGGATACCAGAGAGTTTGCCCCCCCACCCCCAACCCCACTGCTCCCTAGCCTGTGAGGATACTGCAAGAAGGCAGAGATTATCTGTACACCAGGAAGAGGGCCCTTGTGAGGCGCCAACTGTTGGCACCTTGATCTTGAACTTCCCAGGCTTCAGAACTGTGAAAAATAAATGGGTGTTGTCTAAGTCCAGTCTATGGTATTTTGTTATAGCAGCTAGAACTGACTAAGACATATCATAATCCACAGTGTTCTATAGTTAAATGAGAACATTATATCCACCAGCACAGTAGGAGAAATGCTTATATTCCTAGAGCAATTCAGCTCATTTTTAAAAAAGCCAATGGTTAGAACATTTATTCTTTTATTCAGCTGGAATATTGCCCCTGGTAACAAACTCTCCATTTCGTGAATGTTCTCTTAAAACTTGGCGTCTTCAAGTCAATACTTCACGTATGCCCATAGTACACAGTATGATTGGCTGATAGTTTTTGTTTGTTCTGTTTCTTTTTATATAACCTAGAACTAAACTGTTTTTAGAAGCCATATCTTTGGGGCTCATATTGAACTTATATTCAGATGAAACCCCCTTTTCACTGTGTACCAAACTGTGTGTCCCATTCCTTTGAAACTCCTTTGAGTTGCTATGAAAGTTGCTTTATCCCTACAAAGTGTCTGGGCTCTTCTCTGGCTAATCGGCTGTATGACTTGAGCCAAGATACCAGATTTCTTTGACCTCATTTATCTGTCAGATGGGAATAATACCTCCATTTTCACACTGTTGTTGGGATTTAATTAGATGATTTGTGCCTATGTGTGCATATGCCTCTAGCACTCCAAATGGAAATAGTTCTTGTGAAAACAGTCTTCTCTCACAGGTGCTTCTTTGCTGGCTTTACTTACTCTTTGTCAGATACTGACTATTTGTTAAATAGAATCCACCCAGTTCAGATCTCTGTATATCTTGAATTAATAGGAAATATTTCAAATATGCAGAAAAGAATAAACAGTAGTAGAAAAATGATTCCATGTGCATTCCACCTAACTTAATTGGATCTTCACATTTTGCTGTATTTGCGTCAGATCTTTTTAAAAGATTTTATTGATTTATTAGAGAAAGAGAGCACGTGCAAGCAGGGGGAGTGGCAGATAGAGGGAGAGGGAGAAGCAGACTACTTGCTGAGTGGGGAGAGTGATGTCATGCTTCATCCTAGGACCCTGTGATCATGACCTGAGCCCAAGGCAGATGCTTCACCGACTGAGCCACCTAGGTTCCCCTGCTTCAAATTTTGTTTAAAAGAAGTGAAACACTGTGGAGTTGAACCCTCTATGCACCTTTCTCTCACTTTTCCTTCCTACCCATTCCCTAGAGGTAAACACTATCTCGAATATATGTTTCCTTAAATAATGTAGCTGTTTTGCATGTTTTTAAAGTATAGATATATAGTATAATGCAATATGCTCTTGAAATGTACTTTTTCTTCCTCAACATTTTTCTATTGTGTGGTTACAACATAATTCATTTACTCATTTGCCTTTCAGTCCTTTTAGGTAGTTTCTAATTTTTTATTATTAGGCAATGTTGCAGTGACCATTCCTGAACATGCTTCTTATGAACGTATGTGAATTTCTGTAGAGAACATGTAGGGATATGTGTGTGTGTGTGTGTGTGTGTGTGTGTGTGTGTGTGTAGGATTGGAATCACTGGTTGAGGAGTATATGCCTCTTCAGTTTTGGAGAATAATTTGACATTACTTAATAAAGTACACCAATTTAGACATTATTTGCCAGAGTGTGAGAGTTTTACTTTCCCTACGTATCCTCTGTCAGGTTTTAGCATTATCTAAAATAATGACTTCATCAGGTTCTAGAAGGTGAGCAGTTACTACGTTTAGCAGTTTCTCTGGCCAACTTTAGAAGCCCTTGGCGTGTATAAGGAAACATTTATACTATCAAATTAACAGGCTCCTGGAACTGTGTGGCTCCAGGTTTGTGTCTGACTTATTCTGGTATAACTCATAATTCATTTGAGAAGTTTAGTTGAAAAATAGCAACTTTTAACTTCTGTGGCAGTAACACAATGCTATAAGCATTAGTAAAGTCTTCATTACCCATATTTTATTTGGTTATGTTCTGTATAGAGCAAGTAAAGTAAGATTTTAGTCTCTAGCAATTGTGACTTAAATAGTATTAGCCAAGCAATAAAATTGGTATAGGATATACTAGTGTGATAAAATATAAACCTAAATAGAAAGTTTAATTTTTATGGTTTAAGACTTTGACATTGAAAGACATTTGTGATCATTTATACAAAGTAAATATGGTTAAGTATAGTATAATGAGTGTTAGATGAATCTGTAGTATGGTTATGTTCTGATATACTAACAGTTCAGAGACAAAGACCGTGTGTGTTTATTGGATTAAGAAGCAAACGTGTGAGCCAGAAATAAAGCTGCTTATCACATCTTGACCCTTGCTCAAACTCTAGGCATCAGAATAAGTTATAGCTGTTAAATCTAGTTTAGCATTAAGAAAGAGCTTATCTTTAATTTTTAAAAAATAATATTAAAAACATATTTCTTCTGAAGTTCCTAAATTATTAAATGAACATTTAGGAATAATTTATTTTGGGGACATTTACTTTGGCATCCATGTTAAATTTATTTCTCCTTTGGTATTTTGGAAGATTAAAGGTCATTCATGTTATATTACTTGGTTGAAAGCTGTCTTGCTGTGTTGCTTGCTTGCTTGTTTTTGTCCCCCTTGTAAGGGAAAGAAAAATGCAGTATTGTGGAATATAGGGAAAAATATTTAAAAGTAGAATGGAGCAAAACTTAGAGCGTAATTAGGCATATGTAGTCCTATCCCTAGATAAAAGCTGTTAATATTTTGGTGGATTTCTGAAAGTTACAGTATGGATTTATAATTTTATTCAGAATTTTTACTGTTTTTTTTTTTTTCCCCCCAAAGCAAATAACTGTTCTTTAATTCTTTGGATCAGGAGTTGAAAACAAACAAAAACAAGAAACAGGAACTTTCAGTGAATTTCCTTCAAGAAAGAAGGTATTCTTAGTCTGTCAGGGAGGAGCAGCCATAGAGGCTCAGCAGCAGTAGTCTGTCAACTCTGAGCTGCCTGAATGTGACCTCCTACGCGTCGGCTGCCTGCTGGTAAACAGGCTGAACTTTGCTCTGCAGACTATAATGGCACAAATGACATGGACCCTGACCTACAAAATATATTTTTCTCTTTATGAATATGAATAGGTTTTTCCCTTTTTTAATTGAGGAGGAGCAAAGACAAAAGTTCATTAAGCTGTAAATGCAAATAACTATGTTATTGTTGATAAGTGAGCCTAATTAATGGCCACCTTTATGAAATGTTAGTAATAATCATATTAGTACAGTTTACATTTAAAAAAAATTTGGCCTAACCCCCTTTAATTCTCAGTCTAGTATCTGGCCTTTTAGTCTCTTCTCCCATCTGTTAGTGTCATCTTTCTCCCTCTCTGGTACTCCCTCTGTTTCACCTCTTGATTTAAAAGTGTCTCTCTGGGACACATGGGTGGCTCAGTGGGTTAAGCCTCTGCCTTTGACTCAGGTCATGGTCTCAGGGTCCTGGGATAGAGCCCTCCATCGGGCTCTCTCCTCAGCAGGGAGCCTTCTTCCTTCTCTCTCTCTCTGCCTGCCTCTCTGCCTACGTGTCATCTCTCTCTGTCAAATAAATAAATCAAATCTTTAAAAGAAAAAAAAAACTGCCTCTCTAGCTTTTTCTACAATGTACTCTCCTCTCTATCCAGCTTTTTTCCATTTTGGATGTATCTTTTTTTTTTTTTTTTTTTTAAGATTTTATTTATTTATTTGACAGACAGAGATCACAAGTAGGCAGAGAGGCAAGCAGAGAGGAGGAAGCAGGCTCCCTGCTGAGCAGAAAGCCCAATGCGGGGCTCGATCCCAAGACCCTGAGATCATGACCTGAGCTGAAGGCAGAGGCTTAACCCTCTGAGCCACCCAGGCACCCCTCCATTTTGGATGTATCTTTAATATGTTAATATGCCAGTGTTTTTTCTCCACACACCCTGTAACCACATATACACACTATTTTATTTGTTCTGCACAGTGTTTAATATCTGTTGAATTTGGTGCTTTAAGGATATATTCTGTTCAGTCAGATATAATCCTTACTTCTTCCTGTTGGGTTAAAGTTGCCCCATTTACACACTTTGTTACTTTGGCAATTGTAGGGATTTGAATTTATACTTTTTTTTTTTTTTTTTACTATATTATATATTACATTCTCCGTTAAACTACAGGAATAGATCCATATACACATATGTGAAATTGATTTTTGACAAAGGTACCAAAGCAGTTCAGTGGCAAAAGGGCACTCTTTAGCAAATGGTGCTGAAACAGTTGGATATCTACATGCAAAAAAATGGACTTTGATCTTTATTTTGTACCATAGTAAAAGAAAAAAATTAACTCCAAATGGATCATAGAACTAAATATAAAACCTAAAACTTTTTAGAAAAAGAATAGTATAAATCCTTTGTGACCACTGGTTAGGCAGAGATTTCTTAGGTTCAGCACAGAAGATGTGATCTAGAAAAGGAACTGATAAATTGGGTATCATCAAGATTAAGAATTTCTGACCTTCGAAAGATACCATTAAGAGTGTGGAAAAAAATAACCATCAAAGAAATGTAAACCAAAGCAGAAAGAGATATCACTTCACATCTAAAAAAGTAGATGATAACAAGTGTTTATGAGAATGTGGAGAAATCAGAATCTTCAAACACTGGTGGGACTATAAAGTGGTGCAGTTTGGAAAACATTATGGCAGTTTCTTGGATATACTGCGAACTCCTCAAGTCTTTGTTCAAATCTTGAGTCAAGGAGGGCTACTCATAACATCCTATTTAGTGTTATAATTTTCCCCTTTCCTTCCTCTTCACTCACAATCCCTTTCCCTGCTTTTTTTTTTTACCCCTAATATATATTACCATATATATATATATATATTAATGTCATCTTACAAAGTACTGTATAATTTACTTATTTAATTGTGTTTATTGTTTGCCTCTTCACATTGGGATGTAAATTCTGTGAGGCCAGGATAGAACAGTGCCTGACTTAAAGTGGTCGCTCATTAAATGTTTTTTGAATGAATGTGTGAAAGCTGGGCCTGACTCCAAATCTTGTGCTCTCAATCACAATGATACACAGCCTCTCTAACAAAGATTACTGAGTCTTCATAATGACTTAATTTTTATAATGATTCAGTAACTATGTAATACTTTATCTAGTTGTGCTATAATTTATCAAACTATTTCTTGTCACATAGTTTATTTCTGAAGGATAGAGTCATCCATAGAGCATTTAGAAGGTTTTAGCATCAGGTTTGTGTGCCAGCCTCATAAAGATGAGAAAAATGTGGGCCTTGTTCTCCAGGACCTGTCAGACTATAGTGGCGGCACATACAGCAGCAGTTATTATAATGGTGCCTGATCAGGAGACGGAGTAGAGGCATTTTGAAGCTACAAAGAGATTACACCAGATTGGTGCCCAACTCTGTAGGAACTAGATGTTGGGTCCTGATTTGGGGTGGGGTAGAAATGGGAGGAGGAAGGACAGCTGAGCAAAAGGATGCAATAATCAAAAAGTGCATTGAGGAGTGTTTTGGCCAGATATTAAAATAGACAGGAAGAGGACTGACGATTGTGAAGGATGAAAAAAGTGAAGTTCAACTTTAGTCATTAGCAATATCGTGTTTTCTAATAATTTGTAGTGTAAACACATCATTGTAACCTGAGGAAGGTTCTTCCAAAAGCCTGAAAGAAGTAATACATTTAGTTTGTATTTTTCTTAAAAGATGTGTTATTCATCACTTTTAGGAAAGAATAGGGTTGAGTACTTAGAATTCTTTAAACTATAAACAACAGGTGCTATAAACTAATAGTTGTAGAAGTGAACACTTTTTGAGACTTTATTACATACCAGGCACTGTTCTAAACATTTTATACATATAAACTCAGAATAATATATTTTACTGGGTGGCTCAGTCAGTTAAGCATCCAACTCTTGGTTTCGGCTCAGGTCATGATATCAGGGTTGTGGGATCGTGGGTTCTAGCCTCAATGGGCTCTGCACCCAGCAGGAGTCTGTTTGAGATTCTCTCTCTGCCCCTCCCCCCTACTCACACACTCTCTCTCTAAAATAAGTCAATCTTAAAAAAAAAAGAATACTATATTTTATGTTCAGTCAAGTCATGATTATCTTTAGGTAGATTATTTATTTGTATTTGGATTGTCCATTCATTTAAAAAGACATCTTTGTTGACTGTGTCCTTCTACCTTTCCTTCAGTGTTCTCCCAGTTGGTTTTATTACACCTAACCAGCTCCCCCGACATCATCATTTATACCTATATTTAAAGCTGATAAATAGATTGTTTTTGTCTTTCTTCCACATTTTTTGATGCTTTATGGGGGAGCAGATGTCATGTAAGCCTAAGAAAAGTATATAGACTCATTTTCCTCATTCTTAGAATTTTCCTAACTTATTAATGTTTTATTTATCCATTCAGGGTTTTTCTCTAATTACAGTTCATTTACATAAGTACCAATGGAAGCCATTTTTTCCCAGTCCCATTTATTATCAGGCTCCCTCTGCCCATAAATCAGGGATACAGTTCTTAAAAACCATATACTTTTAGAGAAATTGAAGGCTCAGAATTAGAGGAAGGGGAAAAGTTATGAAACAGAATCCACTTTTAGGAACTGATTTCAGACAGGCTTATGATGGACTTTACACAAAAATATCCTTACTGCAATGATGATTTCTTAAATTTTACTTTGCTATGTTGCTTGAAATTCTGTTAAATGTTGATTTGGGTAGACAAATACCTGCTCCTAAGATACTTCTGGTTAAGGTAAGGGTTTATAATCTGTTCCAGTCAGATTGCCTCTCTACCCCTAGAGATTAGAAGGGAGAAATGTAATATTGGAGTTTTTTTTTTTTTTTTTTTTTTTAAGATTTTACTTATTTATTCATGAGAGACAGGCAGAGGCAGAGGGAGAAGTAGGCTTCCCACAGAGCAGGGAGCCCAATGTGGGACTCGACAGGGGATCATGACCTGAGCTGAAGACACTTAACCAACTGAGCCACTGAGGCACCCGGAGATCAGGGTATCACGGTAAGTTGGGGCTGCCAGACAGAGTAGGGCCAGAGTAGGGTTCTGAAGTGCAGGGGAATTTGAGGGTACTGAGATTAGGGAAGAAGGGCATGGAGAGTGCTGTGCAGAAATGTGGGATTCACAAAAGACAAATTACTTTAGTAAAAAATTAATAGAGATGACACTTTAGGGAGCCACCACTTTAAGGGAAAAAGGACATTTTTTTTTTCTTTAAGTCTCTCTTGTTCTGATGACCTCCTGCTCACATGCTCAGAACTTAGGTTGATTCTTCAATGTAGTTTCATTTTCCATGTTTGGGAGACTAGTATGGGGGTGAAGGTTAGGTTGAATTTGGGAAAGATAAAAGCAAATAAAATGTGACTTCACTCTAGTTAATATTATAGTACAGCTTTGTAAAATAAGTGTTTGTGGACTAGCCTGCCAGTTGGACCATTATTTGTGACATTTCTTTCATAAGAATATGCATATAACACAATTTGTTTTAGAGAACAAAAACTTCATTTTAAAGATCAAGATTAGGGAAAAAGAATGTGAGATTTTTTAAAAAATTGAGGTATAATTGACATTGATATGATATTAGTTTCATTATACAGTGTAATGATCTGATGTTTGTATACACTGAAATTATCAAATAAGTCTAATTACCATCTGTCACCATACAGAATTATAATTTTTTTTTTGTTTTTCTGGTGATGAGAACTTTTAGGATTTATTTTCTTGGCAACTTTCAAATATGAGCTACAATAATACTAACTGTAGTCACTGTGCTGCATATTACATCCTCATGACTTACTTATTTTATAGCTGGAAGTTTGTATCTTTTGACCCCCTGGGACTTTTGGTTTTTTTTAGTCCATCTCTCTTCTGTTTAACTTTAGTAATGATTTTGAGGTTGACTTTACATTATCTACTTACTGGTCCTGGTTATACTCTCTGAAGTCATAGAGAACACATCTCTGTCCATTTTGATATGTCAAGAGTTCAGATATTTGATGACGATTTCAATGTCTCTTTATGATTATAGCTATTCTGTCTTCCCATATGATTCTCTTTTCAGGCTAATTTCCATAGCCTATTGCTTCTTGTATGCTGTTGTTTTCAGACTTGGAAATCCTTCTTAGATAATCTCTAAGTTCAAGTCCTTTAAATCATGGTATTCAAAGACCTCATCTAATGGTTTAAATGTGATCATGATCAGCTGAGATTAGAAAGGGTCTATTTTGTCAGTGTGATCAAGATAGTCCAAGTTTGCTTTTTTGGCGGGGGGGGTCTTTTAAATG
The DNA here is from genome assembly GCF_002288905.1 of Enhydra lutris kenyoni. Taxonomy (NCBI): domain Eukaryota; kingdom Metazoa; phylum Chordata; class Mammalia; order Carnivora; family Mustelidae; genus Enhydra; species Enhydra lutris. The sequence continues at coordinate 3,988,301 of NW_019154119.1, read as the reverse complement.
ACTATATCCTACATTTTGTTTCCATTAACTGCTTTGGTCATGTAAGCCTGTAGATGATTTTGTTTATGTATTTACCTATTTATATACCTGTGTATTTATTTTCATAATTGGCTATTAAGCCAGGTTTTCCTGTCATCATTTTAACCTTGGAGAAGAGAATGGTATAGGAAATCAAGCCATGAATGTTAGGGGCAAAAAGATTTGGGTTTTGCCATTTATTAATAAAGTATCCTTGGATTATTGATTTAGTTTTTGTTTTTATTTTTTATTTTTTTAAAGATTTTATTTTTAAGTGACCTCTATACCCAGCATGGGGCTTGAAGTTAAAACTCCAGAGATCAAGAGGCACACGCTATATGACCAAGCAAGCCAGGTCTCTCTTGTTTTTGTTTTTAAATGAAATGAGGACAATAATGCCTCATTACTAGGATTGTTATGAGAAGTACATGAAATAACCTAGGGAAAGGACTTTATCTTAAAAGATTTTATTTATTTATTTGAGAGAGAGAGAGAGAGAGAGAGAGCAAGAGAGCATGCAGGGGGAGGGGCAGAGGGAGAAGCAGACTCCCCACTGAGCAGGGAGCCTGCAGGGGGCTTGATCTCAAGGCCTCCGAGATCATGATCTGAGCCAAAGGTAGACACTTAATGGACTGAAACACCCAGGCACCTTGGGAAAGAACTTTCATATGCTTTATTCTAGTTTACAACATAAATGTTTGCTCTATAGTATTCTTTATTGGCTACATATTTTTTATATATTTTTTTCATCTATTAAATGTAATTAAATTAATTACAAAGAACATTTAAAAAAATTAATAGTAAGTATATCACCTTTAATTTAGTTCTCCTTTGTTTTTAACCCAGTGGTCTATCCTTTAGATAATTTACCATTTTAAATTTTCATTTATTGCATTGTCTAGCCTACTCAGTGTTATGTTTTTAAGAGATCCAATGAATAAATTTTTGAATTATTGGAGCTAGTCATTGAAAAAAATATTTAACAGGGCAACCTGAGGCTGAGCACCGAGGCCGGCCACCACAGGCTGATGGTGGTGGATATTGAGTGGTTAGTTAGCATTTTGTAGGGCCAAGGTTTATGGACAGCTTTTCTGCCTGGAAGTGTCCTAACCACTTCCTTTCTACCATTTTTTTCTCTGGGAGGATACCTGAGAGATCAGTGTAACATTTGTGTATTCTTTTTAGTATTGTCCTCATTTATCCACCTGATATTTTTTTCTGATGGTTATGCTGTAAAAACTGCTAATTTTATGACAAAATCAGCCATATTTAGCATAATGACATAACTTAAGCTCTTAGATAATTTAGCTACTGGTAAAATACACATATTTTTTAGTTATAGCATATTGCAGATTTTTAAAAATTAAATTTCTCAGATTATTTAAGTTGTCAGTGTAACATCCCCCATGAACTAAGAAATTCTCAACCAATATTTCTCGCTAAAAATTGCAAAGGACATGAGAGTTGCAACCAAAGATTTCCACCTTTAGAATTAACAATAGCTTGTTTTGTGCCACGTTTTTTGTGCCATTTTTAATGGTCAGCAGAATATTTGAAGAAGTGTTAGAATGTTTTCAATACAGTTTTGATTTAAACAACAAAACAAAAAAAGATGAGTTTGTTTGCCATTAAAAGTTAGAGATGAATCCCTGTTTTAATAATTACATTCACTTTGCCATTTACTTATGTTATGACATTTTAGTGAGTGAATTTTTATTGTGACTAACACTATGGAATTTCTGGGTAATCAGGGGTATTTATTTTGGGAAATAAAGACACATCTGTTTCTTATACTTAACTTTTGTAGTGGTATGGCCCTGGGTCTGTGTTTCAGATTTGGCTTTTGTTCTCTCAGGAGGCTTATTGATTTTTTTGTTCCTACTGAGGCCCAATATTCTTAATCTAGCTTTTGCTTCCGTATGGTTATTTCCCCCTAGTTTATCATGCCTATGCAGATTAAATATAATAACAGGGCATTGCCGTCTGTCTGTCTCAGGCTAAGTTAGTTTGCATTTTTCTTTTACTTTGTTCAGTACTTCCTTTAAAATGGCAAAGTCCAGAGTGCACACGTGTTTGGACTTGGATGTGTAGGACCTCTGCAGACCTCTTCTGTGCTGGTAAGGAGAGGAGGGACTGAGAAGTGTCTTGAGGTTGAAATGTAAGGTAAAGGAAATGTACTTATGAATATTTTAGATAGAAGATATCTCTTAAAAGAGGTTGATTGCTCTGGAGACAAAGTTTTGTGGGGTTTTTTTATAATATCAGATTTCTTTATAGCCTCATCTTAGCAGTATTAAAGCCTCCTAATAAAAAATGATCTTACAGCTTCTTTAGTGTTGTACAATAGCCATGATGAACTGCTCAGTTGACAGCTATGCTAACTTTTTGTTTCTAGGATGGGGGAAGGGAACAGCCCATTACCACAAGCAAACTAACAAAACCCCCTTTCTTTCCTTGTAAGCCCACAACTGTACAGGTGTGGGAAATTGATCTTACTTTCAATGTTAAGAGATGATTTTTTGTGTTTGTTCGCTTTGCTTTTTAGGATGTCTGATAAAAACAGAATAGATCCACAGAAAGCAAATCTTGTATCTGTGTTTGGTATTTGGTCACCTGGTAAAATCAGATCTATGGCCCAAATGAATGCTTTTTAACCTTTCCTTCCCCAGTTTGAGCACAAGTAGCTGCCTCCAAGAGAAGTCTCATTCGAAGGCAAACTGTGGCAAAATGTTGATAGACTAAAATTAGGTGATGGTACACGTTGGGAAAACTTTCATTTTCAAGCAGTGTTCAGCTGCTAAGGTGGTATTACCCTTCCCAAGCCTCGTATGACACCAACTGTAGTAGGATAAGTCAGTAAAGGTGAATGAGCTTTGTAATGGGAATAAGAAAATAGGGGTTCGAATCCATGTTCTGTTCGAGGTTCTGAGCTTGAGCAGATCATTTTACCTCCCTCTCTGGGATGAAGTTCTTTAATCTGTAACCTGAGGGTTTGCATGTGCTAATCTCTTAAAATCTTTTCCAATTTAAAACCATTGCATAATTATTACATTTTCCTCACTACCTCTAAATGTCTGTATATACTTTCCCTTTTCTTTTTTCTTGGAGGCAAAGTTAAATGACTTTCTAAGATAAGTTCATATGATTGTGAAACTGCCCATTGCTAATTCTCCCAGTTTTGTTGTTTATTCATTTATCCAGCAAACATTTATGACACATGTGCGGAATTTCAGGTTCTTTTGGGCTCTAGGAAGATCAAGAAGACATAGAACTCTGTCCTCAAGGAGATTATAGGTTGGTAGGGGAAGAAAAACATTTAATACAGTAGGACAAGAAAAGGGGTGTAACACGGCAATGTGGTGGCACGAAGAGGAAGTAAAACTTTTTTGGCTAGTCAAGTAAGTGTTTACAGAGCAGGGTACCCCTGACCAGACTTCTAAAATGAAAAAAACTTACTTTCTCCCTCAAAAAAAGTAGTAGATTCTTTTTTCTTTTTTCCTTTTTAAAGACTTTATTTACTTGAGAGAAAGAAAGAGAGCAGGAGGAAGAGGGAGAGAGAATCCGAAGCAGACTCCATGCTGAGTGCCGAGCTCTGCACAGAGCTCAGTCCCACGACCTAAGGTCACCACCTGGCCCAAAACCAAGCGTGGGATGCTTAACTGACTGAACTGCCCAGGTGCCCCCAAAGTAGTAGATTCTTAATGTGAGCAAAAAAAAACTAGGAAATATAGATAAGCAAAACTTAGGAAAGCAACCACTCCTAATACCTTGATAGGCATTTCTTCCTACCCTTTTGAGGCTGGGTTTTAAAGGATGCCTAGACAACTAAAAAGAGGCTGGAGGAGGAAGCGTTAACGACCAAAGAAATGAGAAATACTAAGGTATGAAGGCCTTCAGGCATGAAAACAAAGCATGTCGTGTATGGCCAACTCTGAGTAGTTAGGTATGGCTGGCCAAACGGCGTGAGGGGTATTGCATGGGGAATGGGAAGATGTTTGGAGTCATCCGCCATACTGTGGAGGACTTCGAATGTGATACTAAGGCATTTAGAGTCTGTCTGTAGAAGTTGGGAGCCCATAAAGGGTTTTAAGATAGGAAAAGGATAGACTTATGATGTGACAGCTTTTTTTTTTTTTTTTTTGGGGTGACCGTTTCAAGAGGGCAGACTTAAACACTTATACCTGTTTGCTTTCCTTCATCAAATCTATAAAAATAACAGAAAAATGTATATGTAGTCATCTATAAAGATAAGAAGGGGAAATCTTTGTAAATCAGAAACTGTGAAGAATTTCTGAAAATAGGAGGTCCAGTGGGTAACACTCATATCCAGAGGTGGGGGAAACTGGGAGCATGAAGGGTACTAGAGTGGTCAGTAAGGTGGTTACTGTAACATAAGCACCTCCAACCTGTGTATATTCTAACACCAATTTGGACCAAGTGAAAGGTCTGTTTCCATAGAACTGTACGGAGGAGCCTGGGTCTGTGAGATGCTGAAGCACCATGGGTAACTGGCTGTACTCACATGTGGAAGACCAGGCCCTGAGACATCCTGTCTGCTCCTCCTCTGTTCCTCCTGAAAACAATATGAAAAGAGTATTGCTTCCTGAATAAGCAGTACCAACAGAAGCCAGCAAGAATGTAACAGAATCCCAAATACAAGGATAAGAATCCCCAAATGTTTCAGGAAAGCCAATACCGTGTAAGAGAATCCACAAACAGAAGAGCTCAGAGTCAAGTAAAAAGTCACTAGAACAGAGTTCTAAAATAAGTTTAGCTAATAATATTAAATAAGGAATTTATTATATTTTTAACAAAAGCAAGTGATTATAAAACAAGAGTAGGCATTTATTGGGAAGAGTCAGTTAGAGATCTGAGGAATGAGACATATGGTTATTGAAATGTAACAATATTTGGTGCCAGGGGAGAATGGATTAGAACAGCGCATGATTGGTAGCAGAGAGAACTGGCTCTTGCTGGTGATCCAGTGATACAATGAGATCCTGAACTAAGATAGTAGCAGTAGAGATAGAGCTGAGGAAACAAATATAAGAGATGTTGTTAAAAATACAGAGTTAATAAGACCACTTGGGTGGGGGAATGAGAGAGAAGAAGGAATCTTGAAAATTCCTAGGTTTCTTAATTGGTTAAGTGGAGAAGTAATATTGCCAGAAGCCAAACTAGCAAATTCAGGAGTAAAAGCAGTTTTTTGGGGGTAGTGTTCTCTCACTTGGACATGTTGAGATGTAGGTGCCTGTGAGACAACTGGGTGAAGTGTTGTCTCTTAGACTAGTGGATATGTGGATTCAGAACTCCAATGTTCAAGCTTAAGTGAGTTTTGGAAGTCCTGTATTGGTGATAGTGGTGTGGGTTCTCATGCTCGTAGGTGAGTTTGCTCAGGAGCAATGCAGACTTTGAGACAGAAAGAGTGCTTCCATTTGAGAGGTCTGTGGATGAAGAAGAGCCAGCACACGCAGGGGAGGGTTGGAAGAGTAAGAGGTACCGGAAGAGTAACGTCTTGGAAACCAGAGAAGTAAGGGAGTGGTCAACGATGTCAGATTACCAGAGGGTAAATGAAGGCTGAGTGGTGATTCGGCAGTTCAGGGAAGGTGGGGAGCAGCTTCTGTGGAGTGATGGGGCTAAAACCAGATTGCAGTGAGTTCAAGAATGTATGTTGGGGGCGCTTGGGTAGCTCAGTGTGTTAATTGTCTGCCTTCTGCTCAGGACATTATCTCGGGGTCCTGGGATCAAGCCCGGTGTCTGTGCCACGTGGGCCCCTCTCCCCCAGTGCTCAGAGGGGGGTCTGCTTGTCCCTCTTCCTCTGCCCCCCAACCCTCATCTTTATCTCAAATACATAAAATCTTAAAAGAATGCATGGGAGGTAAGGTGGTAGAGGCTGTGAAAATAGATTCTGCAGACGTAGGTTTTGTAGAGGAACAAGGTCTGTGGGAGCAGGGAATAGAGGTGGGTGCAGGGTTGGAGGAGGGACATTCTTCTGTTAGTCCTTTTTTTCTTCTCCAGCTTCTCTTCTCTACTAGTTTCTGACCTGTTTCTTAACAACCATTGTCAGGGATATTCTCTCATTCTCTCCTTTGACCTTCTCCCATTCCACCCTTGAACTTTTCTCCCAGCTCCACATTTCTGTGGCACTTATTTTTTTCTTTTCTTTGTCTGGAAAGATTTATATATCTTTCCTTTTTTGTTCATTTTTTTTATGTTCTCTCTCCTCAGCTACTTGATACCACAAGTCTTTCAAGGTCTGTTTGTGTCTTTAACTTGAAAATTGAATTGAAGATGTTCAATTAAGAGTCATTGTAGAATCAATTGCATTTAGTTCCAAAATCCCATTTTGGAGTAGTTCTTGCCAAAAAAGTACATTTTATTTTATTTTATTATTATTATTATTTTTAAGTAGGCTCCATGCTGGATGTAGAGCCCATTGTGGTGTTTGAATTTATGACTGTGAGATCAAGACCTGAGCTGGGATCAAGAGTCAGATGCTGGGGCGCCTGGGTGGCTCAGTTGGTTAAGCAACTGCCTTCGGCTCAGGTCATGATCCTGGAGTCCTGGGATCGAGTCCCACATCGGACTCCCTGCTTGGTGGGGAGTCTGCTTCTCCCGCTAATCTCTCTCTCCTCTCATGCTCTCTCTCTCTCTCTCTCTCTCTCAAATAAATAAATAAAATCATTAAAAAAATTTTAAAAAAGGGGGCGCCTGGGTGGCTCAGTGGGTTAAAGCCTCTGCCTTCAGCTCAGGTCATGATCCCACGGTCGTGGGATCGAGCCCCGTGTTGGGCTCTCTGCTCTGCAGGAAGCCTGCTTCCTCCCCTCTCTCTCTCTGCCTACTTGTGATCTCTCTCTGTCAAATTAAAAAAAAAAAAAATCTTAAAAAAAAAAAAAAAGAGTCAGATGCTTAACTTTCTGAGCCACTCAGGTGCCCCCAAGAAGCACATTTTAGATAATCAGAATTTTGATATGACTTTTGGGGAAATTTGGGCAACCTTAAAATATATTAATTGGGGTATTATGTTTTGATTACAGGAAGAGTTAAGTATCCTGCCCTGGTGAAATACATGTAACATCTGTTGTTTGACTTCATATCTAGAGGGATGTTGGTAGGGGCATCTGAGTGGCTCGAGTCTGTTCAGTGTCTGCCTTCAGCTCAGATCATGATCCTAGGGTCCTGGAATCAAGTCCTGCATTGGGGTCCCTGCTGAATAGGGAGTCTACTCCCCCCTACCCACTGCTCTTGCTTTCTCTTTCTCTCACTCTCTCTCTCAGTCAAATAAATAATAAATAAAATCTTAAAAAGGGAGAGAGAGAGATGTTGGCAAACTAGAATCTTGTTCAGGAGAGAGAGAGAAACGTTGGGATTGAGTGCTGGTTGCCAACCTAGTATCTGTCCTCTCTTTCATTTTTAGTAACATTACTACTATAGTATGTACACATTATTAAGCCTAACTATAAAATATTTCCCAGCAGCTGTAAACAAGTCTTAGGGCAACGCTTCTAGGAAAGCTCTTTAAAAGAGATGGTGTCATCTGGGAAGCCTCAGAAGGAGCTCTTGCCTCTTCCTTCTTTCTTCTGCCTGGGACATGGATGTGATTTCTGGAGGTGCCATGATCATTTTTTTTTTTTTTTTTAAGATTTGTATTTATTTGACAGAGAGAGACCACAAGTAGGCAGAGAGGCAAGCAGAGAGAGAAAGAGAGAGGGAGGAGGAAGCAGGCTCCCTGGCCAGCAGAGAGCCCGATGCGGGACTTGATCCCAGGACCCTGAGATCATGACCTGAGCTGAAGGCAGAGGCTTAACCCACTGAGCCACCCAGGCAGCCCCCATGATCATTTTTTGACCATTAGATGACTTTGAGCATAGATGCCATGGGGTAAGGCAGAGCAAAAAGATAGAACAGGAGGGAATCGGTGGTGACTACTGAGCTGTCAGTGTATCGTGATGCTCCTACCTCCAGATGTCTTACGTAAGAGAAAAATAAACCTCTGTTCTGTCAGCCCTGGGTATTTGTTTATGTGCATCTGAACCTCATCTGGACGAACACAGAGGGCCAGTCCACTAACTGCATTGAGGCTATTACTGAGGCCAGCCTTAGCAGTCAGAGAGCTTGTGGCCTCAGCTGGTTTTGGGTTTCCAGACTTGACCTTAAGGGAAGATTTTTTGAAAAAGATTTTAACACTGATCTAAGTAATTCTTAAGAGAGCTTTTCTTACCTTGATTCTGAAAATATGTGGCCATCCTTGTAGGTATGAACAAACAGAAAAACATAGGAGACAAAACTCAGCAGTTCAAAAGAAGGAATAATTTGAATTTTCATAGCAGATAACTCTCTGCAATGTAGTTAGGGCTCTGTGCCAGATGTTAAAAATCCGAATTCTTAGACTCAGCGAAATTTAAGAAGGGATTGTCATGAACAACGGGCATTCAGAAAACAGGGAAAAGTTTTTGGAAGACAAAATCATTAATTTTGAACTAAAATAAGTAATAATAGTGAAAAGTAATCGCATAACCGGAAAATCCTATTAGTCAATTAGAACATTAGTTCAAATAATGTTCCAGAGTGGATCATGACATAAAAGAATAATAGGCATAGTAGATAGATCCAAAAGATACGGTATACAAAAATTGAGTGTTCCAGAAGGAAGAGACAGAGATGATGTATAAATAATCAAGAAATACTCAAGAGTATGTGTTGAAAATATTGCTAAACTGATGACTTGTATTTTAAAAGAACTCACCAAATGGCAAAGAAGCGTGATTATGCTAGTCATGTTTCTGATGTTCAAGGATGAGAGAGAATTCCACAAGTATTCTGGAAGGAAAACAAAATAATTTTCAAGGAAAAGATAACCAGATTGGAATCTAGTCTTATATTTAATGAAAATGCCAAATCAGAGAATTCTAGACCTTTGGATTTATGGGCCAATAAAATGCTCATAGAAAACTTGAGTGATTAACATAAATTATCAAACATTTTTTGACTAAATAAGGACATAAAATATAAAGCAAACAATGGAATAATTTTTGTTTTAGTGTGAGCAACACTCACTTTTATTGATTTTGCTGAGTTGGGGAATAGTGAAAATTTCATCACCAAATAGTATTGGTTCTTGGTTTTGGAGTTTGGTAACTACTGCAGTATTTAGACTGTGAGGGAAAAGGGCATGAACCCAGAGTTTCATAATATACCATACTGTCATTTACATATAAAGGCAAATAGAGATTTCCAGACAGATTTCAGAAATAATACTGGCTTTGTATCTTTTTTGAAAAAAATATCAATAATATAATTAGTAAACTTGATTTAACAGAGTTAATATTAAACTGTGTACCTTACAGAAGATATTTACTTCAGACTACTTGTGAAAGAGTCATTAAAGCTAAGGCACAGAAATAGCAAAAACAGAAACTCAAGTATTTATTTTAAGCATTTATTGTGTTCCTACTCTGTACTAGGCAGAGAGCTAGGCTCTGAGGATACAGTAGACACAACAAGGTCATGTGAATTTTGCCCTGATGGAGCTTAGAGTCTAGCGAGTGATACAAGAACCAGGTAGGTACAGTGTAGTACAATGGATCCACAGTGGGTAGGCTGCAGGGTGGAACGCGAGCATAGACAGAGCAGGAGCTGGCTTTCTGAAGAAGAAATGTCTGTGTTGAGACAAGAAGACAGGAGAGAGAAGTTGAAAAGATTTCGGATTAGTGGATTGCATCAAGATTATAAAGTAGGAGAAAGGAACAGATGACACCAGAGAGGTAATGAGGGACAGTATCACGCAGAACCTTGAAAACAATGTTGAGGCTGTTGGGCAGTATCTTGGGAGGAATGGGGAATTATTAAAAGATTTTAGTCATGAAAAAGTGATGTGATTTGGTTTGTTTTTAGGAAGATGACTCAGGCTATAGTGGGGAGAATATTAGATTAGAGCCCAGTAAAATTGAAGGTAGTAAGATCATTCAGAGCATTGTCTTACTTGTTTGTTCTAACAAATATTTCTGGGTCAGAGGTGATACTGGGCTGCCTATGGTAGGATCATGGCATGGTGAGTAGTAGGTGGATTTGAGAAAGATTAGGCTTTCATTGATATTGGGTAGATGTAGAGGGAAGACGACAGATCTGATCTTAGATTTTTGGCTTGTGAATAGGTATGTGATGGTGATGCCATTCAGTAGGGGAACCCCAGAGAAAATTAGGGAAGGATGATAAGTTCAGTTTGAGGTGCCAATCCAGAAGATGGATAAGTGGATTTGAAGTTTAGGAGAGGGATCTGGGCTAGAGATGCTGATTTGGAAGGTAACTAAAGTCACGGATTTGAAAGATCACCTGTGTAGAATGTGTAAAGAGGGAAGAGATGATTTAGGTGAAAGACCTTAGGAACACATTTATCTAAAATGAAGATTCTTCTAATAAGACTTTCAGAAGGAATGACAAAAAAGTAAGACAAAAATTCGGGAGAGTGTGGGCTAACAATTCTGAAACCATTGTTTGTGTATACTGGTATTAAACAAACAAATAAATGAATGGTTGGTAAACTGTGGGAGCCAGGTTTCTCACTTTTGGAGGGTAAGATTACAAATAACCATGTGGTATTGGATTAGAGTTAGAGACATCAATACGAATTCTTGTTTAGCTTTTTTTTTTTTTTTTTTTTTTAAGATTTTATTGGGGTGCCTGGGTGGCTCATTTGTTAAGCATCTGCCTTTGGCACAGGTCATGATCCCAGGGTCTTGGGATTGAGCCCCGCATCAGGCTCCCTGCTCGGCAAGCCTGCTTCTCCTTCTCCCTCTGCCTGCTTCCCCCAGCCCCTGCTTTGCATGCTCTCTCTCTCTCTCTCTCTCTCTCTCTCTCTCTCTCTCTGTCAAATAAATCTTTTTTTTTTTTTTTTAAAGATTTTATTTATCTGTTTAAGAGAGAGTCCACAAGCAGGGGAGAGGGACAGAAGGGGAGGGAGAAGCAGGCTCTGCGCTGAGCAGGGAGCCCGACACGGGTCTCAAACCCAGGACCCTGGGATCATGACTTGAGCCGAAGGCAGATGCTTAACTGACTGAGCCACGCAGGCACCCCTCATGTTTAGCTTAATAGAAATAGAGAAATGATTATAGATATGTGTGTATAAATGGCATAGTATACGTACATATATTTCTTTGCTCTGTCTACTGAGAGGGCCTGAAAGCATTGGCACCCTGGTGCACACCCAGGATCCAGATCTAGGTCTCTAATACCATTCTCCAATAAAAAGAATTAGGCTCCTTGGAAAATGGCTGATTCTAGGAGTGGGGCAGGAATGTGCAACATATGCCTTGAACATTTTGTAGTGCTGAAAGTAAGAATGTATTCAAAATCCCAAAATGTAGGGGCTTGGCAAAAAGATACAGGAACCAGCCAGAAAGAGTTTCCAGTGGCCTTAGCAGGAACAATTTGAACAGCAAAATAAATAACATAGTATTGGATTATAACCCAAAGTATAAAATAATTATCCCTAAGTCCATACTGATTAAAAGAAGTGACTGAATAAATGAGTGCCTCCCACTTATTTATTTATCCTGTACAGAAGAATTCAAAGTAATTTATGCAGATACTTCCCTTCTTTAAGGAGGTGGAAACTAATTCCCCATTCCTTGAGTGTGGGCTGCACTTAGTGACTAAAAGGGAATGCTTATTTGTGTGGAGGATGCTTAAGATTAAATAAGGCAGGGATCAAGGAATTTTCATGGGGTGCAGCATTAAAGAAATTGGTGATCTCAGTGGGACCAGTTCTAGGGGGAAGGTAGATTGTTTTGGCTCTTAATGTATACGTCTCTAACTTTAACTAGCCTTATAGAGTATTTATTCTGTGTGTTCTTACTGGAAGATTTAATCACAGACAGCTACTGAGTGTCTATCAAAAACTCACTTAAATATCAAATCTGGGAAGATAGTATAATGAATATCTTAATGATGTATTCATCTGGTTTCTTGTATTAAGTTTTCATAGAACAAAAGTATCAGGACCATGTCATCTCAGTTTTCCCAACACGAAAATGCCTGTACTGAATTCTGATTTAATGATATGCTTTTTGTCTGTATAGAATCGATCTGTAAAAAATATCATTTGAATGATGCACATCTTCTAAAATTATATTTGAAACTGTAGTCTGATTGGTTCGTTATTCTTTATAGGAGTGCATATGATTCAGGTACAAAATTTATGTTTTCTTCTTAATTAAAAATTAAAAACTTAAACCTGGAAAACATAGACCTAAATCTGATACTCAGTGTTTATATGCTGCTGATACCATGAGCTAGATAGTGTCTGTTCAGTTGCCTACTGCCATATAACAAATTAACCCCCAAACTTAGTGTCTTAAAACAACGTTGATTTGTTATTTTGACAGTTCTGTGGATCAGGAATTTGGGCAGTGCGTGGCTAGGGGATTCTTCTGTCCTATGTGACTTTCAGCTAGGATCTCTCACTCAGCTGGTGGCTGAGCAGGGCTGGACAGTCTGAGAAGGTTCTGTCACATGTCTGGCACTTTGACCTGTCTCCACATGGCTTCTCCATAGTATGATAGTTTCAGGGTAGTTGGATCTCTTATGTGGCTTCTAGCTTCTCAGGGAGAGAAAAGGGAAACTGCCAATTCTTCTAAATTCTAGAGCTTGAAAACGTCACTTTTGCTACATCCTGTTGGTCAAAGCGAGTTACAAGGCCAACCAAGATTTAAGGAGCTGGGACATAAGCCCTATCTCTCTAAGTTTTTTTATTTAAGTAGTCTCTACACCCAACATGGAGCTTGCACTCACGACCCTGGCTGAGACTAAAAGTCACATGCTCTTCCAACTGAGCCAGCCAGGCGCTCCTGCCCTCCACCCCCATTCTTCGTCCCAACTCTTTTTTTTTTTTTTTTTTAAGATTTTATTTATTTATTTGACAGAGAGACAGACAGCAAGAGAGGGAACACAAGCAGAGGGAATAGGAGAAGGAGAAGCAGATTTCCCACTGAGCAGGGAGCCCGATGCGGGGCTCGATCCCAGGACCCTGGGATCATGACCTGAGCCAAAGGCAGAGGCTTAACCCACTGAGCCACCCAGGTGCCGGGAGTATCTTGATTTTAAATTACAACAGCCTCTGCTAGACTATGCTCCACAAAGTTTACGAGGGCTTAAATATAATATATATGGAAATATATCAGTAAATATTCCAGATCAGGGGAACTAAAATAAAACAGAAAATTCTCATAATACAGCCCTAAAGAAAGATGTTTTGAAGACCTTTAACTCTTAATAAGCCAAGATACTTATTAATCCAAGTTTGTGACTTGTCTTTATACTTTCATTACACTTTTGAAGAGCAGAATTTAAAGATTTGTTTTATTGTGATATATCAGTTTTTTCCTTTATGGTTTGTGCTTTTTGTGTCATACCTGAGAACTATTTACCTAACTTGGGTTGGCAAACTACATCTGATTCAACCCACTGCTTGTTTTTGTAAATAAAGTGTTGCTGGAACAGGACCATGCCCATTTATTTACCTACTGTCTATGGCTGCTTTCATACTATAGTGACAGAGTTGAATATTTATAATAGAGACTGAATAGCCCATAAAATTTAAAATATTCACTGTAGGGGCGCCTGGGTGGCTCAGTGGGTTAAAGCCTCTGCCTTCGGCTCAGGTCATGATCCCAGGGTCCTGGGATCAAGACCCACCTTGGCTCTCTGCTCTGCAGGGAGCCTGCTTCCTCCTCTCTCTCTCTCTGCCTGCCTCTCTGCCTACTTGTGATCTCTGTCTGTCAAATAAATAAATAAAATCTTTAAAAAAATAAAATATTCACTGTATAGCCTTTTGCGGAAAAAGTTTGACAACCCCTGGGCTAACCTAGTGTTCCCAAATTTTCTCCTGTGTTTTCCTCTAGAAGTTTTATAGGTTTGCATTTTTAAATATTTAGGTCTATTAATTTTTGTATAAGATGTGAGATATGAGTTGAGTTTCTCCTTTTCTTCCCCATATGGATTGTTGGTTGTCCCAGCAGCTTTTTTTTACAAAGGCAATTATTTTTGCATTGAATTACCCTGGTACTTTTGTTGACCATCAGTTGACTGTGAATTTGTAGATATGTTTCTGGATTGTCTCTTCTGTTCCCTTGGTTTGTATGTTTATTTTTATGCCAGAATTACAGTGTCTTGATAACTATCACTTTATAGAAAGTCTTGAAATCAGGTAGTGTAAGTTTTCTAACTTTGTTCTTTTTTGTTTTTCCAAAATTGTTTTGAATATTCTAGGTTCTTGGCATTTCCATGTAAATTTTAGACTCAGCTTATCAGTTTTTACAAAAAAAATCTGCTGGGATTTTAATTGGGACTTAAATCTATAAATTGCTATTTTAACAATATTGGTGGAGCTATTCTTTGAAAACAGTATTTCTTCATTTATTGAGGTCTTTGATTTTTCACTCAGAGTTTTGTATTTCTGAGCACACAAATCTTCCATTTATTTTGTTATATTTATTCTATTTTTTGATGTTAATATAATCTCTCCTGTTTTGTTCATTTGTAATTATTCATTTCTGCCATATAGAAATATAGTTGAATTTTGTGTGTTGACTTTGTATTCTGCAATTTTGCTAAATTCTTTCATTAGTTTTAGTAGTAGATTCTTTGGATTCTCTGTATAGACAATCCTGTCATTTGTGAAAAAAGCGATTTGATTCTTTTTTTTTTTTTTCATCTCTAGGCTTTTATTTATTTTTTCTTGTATTATTTTACAAGTACAGTACAGTGAATAAGAGTGGTGAGAGCAGATGTTCTTGCCTTATTCCTGATCCTAGAGGGAAATAATTTAGTTTTTCATGATTATGTATATTAGCTGTAGGTTTGTTGTAGATTCATGTCCTACCTAGGCTGAGGACATTTCCTTCTGTTCCTAGTTTTCTGAGAGTTTTGAATCATGAATGACTGGGCTTTTTCTAATACTTTTTTTTCATCTATTAAGATGATCATTTATGTTTTAGTCCATTGTTAGGGTAAATTTCATTAATGGGTTTTTTTCATATATTGAACTATTATTAATATTGCATTCCTGGGTTAAATTTTATTTGGTCATGATATATATCCCTTTTTATATATTGCTGGATTCATTTTTATAATATTTGGTTAAGACATTTTGTGTCTGTTGGGGCGCCTGGGTGGCTCAGTCATTAGGTGTCTGCCTTAGGCTCGGGTCATGTTCCCGGGGTCCTGGGATTGAGCCCCGCATCAGGCTCCCTGACCATTGGGAAGCCTGCTTCTCCCTCTCCCACTCCCCCTGCTTGTGTTCCCACTCTCACTATCTCTCTCTCTGTCAAATAAATAAACAAAATCTTAAAAAAAAAAAGATATTTTGTGTCTATGAAAGGATGTTGTCTATAGTTCACTTTTCTTAAGGTTTTTTTCCTTTTGTCTGATTTTTATATCAGAGTCACGCTAAATTTTTTTTTTTTTTTTAAGATTTTATTTATTTATTTGTCAGAGCGAGAGAGGGAGAGAGAGCGGGCACAGGCAGACAGAATGGCAGGCAGAGGCAGAGGGAGAAGCAGGCTCCCTGCCAAGCAAGGAGTCTGATGTGGGACTTGATCCCAGGACGCTGGGATCATGACCTGGGCCGAAGGCAGCTGCTCAACCAACTGAGCCACCCAGGCGTCCCAGAGTCACGCTAAAATTTACGAGTAGTGCTTATAAAATGAATTGGGAAGTGTTTTCTTCTTACATATTTCTAGAAGAGTTTATGTAATATGGTATAACTTTCTTAGATGTTTGGCAGAATACACCAAAGTAGTCACTTGTCCTGGAGCTTTCTTCATGGGAACGTTTTTTTTAAAGCTTTTTTTTTTTTTTTATTTAAGACTTTATTTATTTGACACAGAGAGAGAGATCACAAGTAGGCAGAGAGGCAGGCAGAGACAGAGGCGGAAGCAGGCTCCCCACCCAGCAGAGAGCCCGATGCGGGGCTCGATCCCAGGACCCCGAGATCATGACCTGAGCCGAAGGCAGAGGATTAACCCACTGAGCCACCCAGGCCCCGCCATGGGAAAGTTTTAAATTATGAATTAAATGTCCTTAGTATATTAAGGGCTATTCTTATTATCTAATTTCTTCTTTTAGTGAACTTGGTAGTTTGTCTTCAAACTTTCAAGAAATTGGTACATTTTATGGAAGTTATAAAATTTATTGCCGTAAATTCTTCATAATATTCTCTTGTTATCCTTTTAATATCTGTAAGCTCTCTAGTGGTATTGTCTTTTCATTCCTGATACAAGTAATTTGTGGCTTCTCTCTTTTTGTCTTGATCATCCGGAAGTTTATTCAACTGTATCTAATGTTTCAAAGAACTAGGTTTCAGTTTCATAGATTTTCTCTATTTTTTTTTCAATTTCATTTCTTCCTTCTAAATGCTTTGTGCTTAATTTACTCTTCATTTTCTGCTTCTCTAAAATGAAGGCTTATAGTGTTGATTCATGCTTGTTCTCTAATATAAACATTTACTGCTCCAAGTTTCTAAGAAATGCTTTAGTGGTATCCTACAAATTTTGATACGTTCTAATTTTCATTCAATTAAAAATATTTAAAAATTTCTCTTATTCTTTTACCCTTGGGATATTTAGAAGTATGTTGTTTAATTTCTAACCCTTGGTTATTCTTTATCTTTCAGTTACTGATTCTGATTTAATTCTGTTTTGGCCAGAGAAAATATATTATTTGACTTTAATTCTTTTAAATATCTTGAGGTTCATTTTGTAGCTCAGAATATGGTTTTTCTTGGTGAATTCCATGTGCCCTTGAAAAGAATATGTATTCTGCTCTCATTGTGTAAAATGTTCTATAAATGTCCAATTAGGTCAAGTCAGTTGATAGTGTTTTTAAGTCTTCTTTATGTTAGTGATTTTCTATCTTTTTCTTCTGTTAATTAATAACAGGGGAGTAGTAAGGTCTATAACTGTAATTGTGGATTTGTCTAATCTCCTGTTTTATTAGTTTTTGTTTCATTTATTTTAAAGCTGTGTTATTAAGTGAAAACACATTTAGGATTGCTATGTCTTGGTGAATTGATCCTTTATCCTTATGTAGTGTAAGTGTCTTGTGGATAGCATATAATTGGATCTTGTTTTTAAAATTTGATCTGATAATCTCCATCTTTTAATTGGGTGTTTAGATAATTTTTATTTAATATAATCATTAATAAATCTGTCATCTTGCTAGCTTTCTATTTTTTTATGTTTTAAAAATTTTTTGAGTCCTTTTTTTTTTTTTTTAAAGAGAGAAAGAGAGATGGAGTGTGAGTGGGGAGATGCAGGGAGGGACAGAGGGAGAGAGGGAGAGGGAGAATCCTAAGCAGGCTTCATACCCAGTGCAGAGTTTGATGTGGGGCCTGATCTCATGACCCTAAGATTATGACCAGAGCTAAAATCAAGAGTTAGACACTTAACCGACTGAGCTACACTGGTACCCCAGCTAGTTTACTATTTTTGAATATTTTAAATTTATTTTTTTCCTCTTTTCCTGCCTCCTGTTGAATTAATTCCTTTTTCATAATTATATTTTATATAATACTCTTGGCTAATTCTATATGTCTAGATACACATGTATATGTATACACACATATATACATGTATAATCATATACACATACATATGTATGTATATATACTTATATGTGTGTATATACATATATATTTTAGCAGTTGCTCTAAGTCATGGTTTCTCGAGCTTGGCACTGCTGGTATTTTCAGTTGGATAATTCTTTGTTATTGAGGACTGGAGGGGATATCCTATATGCAGTGTAGGATTTTCAGTAGCATTTCTGGCCTCTGTTGACTAGATGTTAGTAGCAGCCACTCCCCACCCCAACTTGTGACAACCAAAAATGTTTCCAATGGTATCTGGGTGGCTGAGGCAGTTAAGTGGTGGACTCTTGGTTTCAGTTCAGGTCATAATCTCAGGATTGTGAGATTGAGCCCTGTGTGGGGCTCCATGCTGGGTGTGAAGCCTGCTTAATATTCTCTCTCTCCTCCCTTTGCTCCCCACCCCATTGCTTATGCATATGGGCCCTGTCTCTCAAAAAAAAAAAAAAAGTTTCTGGGCTTTGCTACATGTCACTGAGGGAGTATGAGAACCATTACTCTAGAGTTTAAAAAATCTAACTTTAACTTATGACAGTCTTTACTTACTTATTTATTTTTTAAATGATTTTATTTATTTATCTGAGAGAGGAGAGAGAGAGAGAGTGCGTGCACACATGTCAGGGAGCGGGAGAGGGAGAAGCAGACTCCCCACTGAGCAGAGAAACCTGACTTGGGCCTCGATCCCAGGACTTGGGGATCATGACCTGAGCTGAAGGCAGACGCTTAGCCGACTGAGCCACCCAGGTGCTCCGGCAATCTTTATTTAAATAACATTATACTATTTCATGTGTCACATGATCACTTTTGACCATATACTTTAATTTCTACTTTCTCTATGTTGTTATGATTTTACTTCTATATATGTTATTAACCCCACAATGCAGTACATTATTATTTTTTGTGTTCTGGTATAATCTTCTAAAATGAATAAAAATAAGGAAAAAAAACAGTCTTGGGATGCCTGGGTGGCTCAGTCAGTTAAGTGTCTGCCTTCTGCTCAAGTCATGATCCCAGGGTCCTAGGATTGAGTCCCCCCACCGGGCTTCTTCCTCAGTGGGGAGCCTGCTTCTTCCTCTGCCTGCCACTCCCCTGTGCTTGTGCGTGCTCTTTCTGACAAATAAATAAATAAGATCTTCCCAAAAAAAAAAAGGAAACAAGAAAAAAACAGGCTTTTATATTTACCTTCTCTTTATAATCTTCATCATTTCTTTTTGTAGATCCACATTTTCACCTGGTAGTTTTCAGTCCTGCCTAAAGAACTTCCTTAAACATTTTTGGTGTCTGCAGGCAGTGCATTCTGTCAGGTCTTATTCGTCCAAAAATTCTTTCTTTATTCATTTTTGAAAAAATATTTTTCTGGTTATAGAATTCTATGTGCAGCTTTTATCTTTCTACTCTATTGTCTTTTCGCTTGTATAATTTCCCGAAGAAAAGGAAATATTGATCTTTGTTCTTTGTATGTAATTTTTCCCCCCTCTGCCTTTGAGATTTTTATCTTTGTTTTTCTGCATTTTGGCTATGATATATCCATGTATATTTGTTTGTGTGTGTGCATTTTGGTATTTATCACGATGAGGATTCTGTAGGATTTTTTGCTCTCTGGTTTGTTGTCTTGGATTCAGTAGGGAAAATTCTTAGCCATTATCTCTTTACATATTTCTTGTATCTCATTTTGTTTGTTTGTTTGTTTCCTTTTCTTGGGGCTTCAATTGAATGGAATTTGAAGACATTTTGATAGAGTTCCACGATTCTTGGATACCCTGACATGTATTTTTCCCTCACTTTTTTTTACACCATGGTTTCATTTTGAATTATTTCTATTTTCTTGTCTTTAAGTTCACTCATTCTTTCCTCCTCTATGTTATTTCTATCTTTTATATTTTCCTTCCTTTGAAGTTTCCATCTCAGTGCTGAAAATGTCCATCTGTTTGTGCATCATTCATACTAGACCCTTTTACATATTTGTAGTTATTTTTAAATGTCTGATAGTTTCAGTAGCAGAATAATTGCTGATTTTGTTGCTTGCTTTATCTTTTGACAAAGGGTTATTTTTTTTCTTGTTTTTGTGTAATTTTTTATTTAATGCTCATCATTGTGTACGAAAGAGTAGGAGACGACCAAGTGGGATTTATTCCAGAGCTGCAAGGTTGGTTCAACATCTGCAAATCAATCAATGTGATACAACACATTAATAAAAGAAAGAACAAGAACCATATGATACTCTCCATAGATGCTGAAAAAGCATTTGACAAAGTACAGCATCCCTTCCTGATCAAAACTCTTCAAAGTGTAGGGATAGAGGGCACATACCTCAATATTATCAAAGCCATCTATGAAAAACCCACCACAAATATCATTCTCAATGGAGAAAAACTGAAGGCTTTTCCGCTAAGGTCAGGAACACGGCAGGGATGTCCGTTATCACCACTGCTATTCAACATAGTACTAGAAGTCCTAGCCTCAGCAATCAGACAACAAAAGGAAATTAAAGGCATCCAAATCGGCAAAGAAGAAGTCAAACTATCACTCTTCGCAGATGATATGATACTATATGTGGAAAACCCAAAAGACTCCACTCCAAAACTTCTAGAACTTGTACAGGAATTCAGTAAAGTGTCAGGATATAAAATCAATGTGCAGAAATCAGTTGCATTTCTCTACACCAACAACAAGACAGAAGAAAGAGAAATTAAGGAGTCAATCCCATTTACAATTGCATCCAAAACTATAAGATACCTAGGAATAAACCTAACCAAAGAGACTAAGAATCTATACACAGAAAACTATAAAGTACTCATGAAAGAAATTGAGGAAGACGCAAAGAATGGAAAAATGTTCCATGCTCCTGGATTGGAAGAATAAATATTGTGAAAATGTCTATGCTACCTAAAGCAATCTACACATTTAATGCAATTCCTATCAAAGTACCATCCATTTTTTTCAAAGAAATGGAACAAATAATCCTAAAATTTATATGGAACCAGAAAAGACCTCGAATAGCCGAAGGAATATTGAAAAAGAAAGCCAAAGTCGGTGGCATCACAATTCCGGACTTCAAGCTCTATTACAAAGCTGTCATCGTCAAGACAGCATGGTACTGGCACCAAAACAGACACATAGATCAATGGAACAGAATAGAGAGCCCAGAAATAGACCCTCAACTCTATGGTCAACTAATCTTCGACAAAGCAGGAAAGAATGTCCAATGGAAAAAAGACAGCCTCTTCAATAAATGGTGTTGGGAAAATTGGACAGCCACATGCAGAAAAATGAAATTGGATCATTTCCTTACACCACACATGAAAATAGACTCAAAATGGATGAAGACCTCAATGTGAGAAAGGAATCCATCAAAATCCTTGAGGAGAACACAGGCAGCAACCTCTTCGACCTCAGCCACAGCAACATCTTCCTAGGAACATCGCCAAAGGCAAGGGAAGCAAGGGCAAAAATGAACTATTGGGATTTTATCAAGATCAAAAGCTTTTGCACAGCAAAGGAAACAGTTAACAAAACCAAAAGACAACTGACAGACTGGGAGAAGATATTTGCAAATGACATATCAGATAAAGGGCTAGTGTCCAAAATCTGTAAAGAACTTAGCAAACTCAACACCCAAAGAACAAATAATCCAATCAAGAAATGGGCAGAAGACATGAACAGACATTTCTGCAAAGAAGACATCCAGATGGCCAACAGACACATGAAAAAGTGCTCCATATCACTCGGCATCAGGGGAATACAAATCAAAACCACAGTGAGATATCACCTCACACCAGTCAGAATGGCTAAAATTAACAATCAGGAAATGACAGATGCTTGCGAGGATGTGGAGAAAGGGGAACCCTCCTACACTGTTGGTGGGAATGCAAGCTGGTGCAACCACTCTGGAAAACAGCATGGAGGTTCCTCAAAATGTTGAAAATAGAACTACCCTATGACCCAGCAATTGCACTGCTGGGTATTTACCCTAAAGATACAAACGTAGTGATCCGAAGGGGCACGTGCACCCGAATGTTTATAGCAGCAATGTCTACAATAGCCAAACTATGGAAAGAACCTAGAAGTCCATCAACAGACGAATGGATAAAGAAGATGTGTTATATATACACAATGGAATACTATGCAGCCATCAAAAGAAATGAAATCTTGCCATTTGCGACGACATGGATGGAACTAGAGGGTATCATGCTTAGCGAAATAAGTCAATCGGAGAAAGACAACTATCATATGATCTCCCTGATATGAGGGAGAGGAGATGCAACATGGGGGGTTAAGGGGGTGGGAGAAGAGTAAATGAAACAAGATGGGATTGGGAGGGAGACAAACCATAAGTGACTCTTAATCTCACAAAACAAACTGAGTGTTGATGGGGGGAGGGGGGTTGGGAGAAGGGGGGTGGGGTTATGGACATTGGGGAGGGTATGTGCTATGGTGAGTGCTGTGAAGTGTGTAAACCTCGTGATTCACAGACCTGTACCCCTGGGGATAAAAATATATTATATGTTTATAAAAAATAAAATAAAAAGAAAGAGTAGGAGAGATTGAAATGATCCTCTTCTTTCATTAGGCTGTTTGTATTGGAGGTTGAGTCAATCTAATCACAAATCCAGCTAGGTTTGGATTCTTTTGCCTTTATTACCTTGGTTGTACCACAGGCTTCAAATTTCTCCAACAGTGGCTGCTATTTCCTTGTGTTAAAAGTGTGGCATGTAGTACGACATGGTTTTTCTGTTTTTATACCACCCTCATCTTTCAACAGTATTTGGATATCTGCATTGGAGAGATTTCTCTTTATGTTACTGTCCCTCTCCCAGTAATTATTGTTGCTTATTACCCAGTGCTTTGCTTATGGGGCAGGTTGAGGTTCTTTTGTTCTAGTCCAGACCCAATCCTGGTCAGGCCCTAAGTTTCTGGGTGTTGGTGAGATGGGGCTTTCTTAGCTTTTCTGCTCTTTCTCCTTTATGGCAGTCGACTTCTTTCATATATTTATAGTTGGTTATTGCCAGGAATATCCTTTCCCTCCTCTGTGGTAGTTGATCTCTTTTGGTATTGGTGTAGGATCCTTTGCCCAAGACTTTTTCCTGTTCCCCCTCCCCAGTAGTGGCAGAATTAATTTTTGTCTCTGCCTTTTTCTAGCATCAGTGTATCTTTGCCTGTGTCTGGGGACTTGACACTATTTTCTCCCCCTCCTCCAGAGGCAGAGGCATTTTGTTTCTGTTCTCTGAAGCAGTGGATTTTTGTCTGGACCTTAGAGTGAGAGGGCTTTCTTTCCTTCCCCTGGTGGCTCTAGGCTTTTGCTCTGTGTTTAAAGAAAGGTTGGGGAATTAGGGCTTCAGGCCAGTACTTGTCACCTCCTGCATACTTGCCCCATTGATGAAGGGCTCTCTCTGATTTACCTTTAATTTTTCTAATGAGCACCTGGTTGAGGCATGTAGAAGAACTTAGAGTTGAGTGTAAGCTCCCCTTGTGTCAGGGATCCCCAGCCGTTCCTAACTGTTACACGAGTCTACACTTGGTCTTTAAGAATTTGTTAAAATCTTAGTTGGTTTTTTTGGGGTGCCTGGGTGGTCAGTTGGTTAAGCATCTGCCTTCAGTTCAGGTCATGATTCCAGGGTCCTGCGATCAAGCCTGGCTTTGGGCTCCTTGCTCAGCTCTGCTCTTCCCCCTGTTTGTGCTGTCTCTCTCTCAAATAAATAAAGTCTTAAAAAAAAAAAAATCTTGGCTGATTTTTTTCTTACACACCTTTACGGTGGCCCCTTCTTTTTCTGTGACCTGCCAAAGGTAAAACAGATTATGTGTATGGTCTCTCCTTG
Source organism: Enhydra lutris kenyoni (assembly GCF_002288905.1). Classification (NCBI taxonomy): domain Eukaryota; kingdom Metazoa; phylum Chordata; class Mammalia; order Carnivora; family Mustelidae; genus Enhydra; species Enhydra lutris. The sequence continues at coordinate 3,964,829 of NW_019154119.1, read as the reverse complement.
GAGGACCTTGTCCCTCTTTGGAATTAAATTTACTTGATTGCCTTGTGACCTCAACTCTTTGTTAGGCTCAAGATAAGTTTTGATTTGATAGATCTTGCTTTTTCTTATGAGGGTGGTATTGACATTACTTTGTGGCTTTCTGCATTCTAAGTGGAAGTGGAACTAGAGTTCTTGACAAGGTATGCTATTTCAAACAGCTCTTTATTCTGATGCCTCTTTAATGCTTTCTCTTGCCTTCTTGTGCCCCTTGTGCATTTCTGCCACCTCTAGAGCATTTCTTCTTTTAGGATTGAACCTAAGGGACTGTGTCTGTTCCTCTGTGAAGCCTCTCCTGATTCCACTAAGTAGAGTGGAACATTTATTTGTACAACTGTCTTGACTCTTGTATAACTGTATTTCATTTTTGCAGGCTCACTGAAGCTTAGTGAGGTTGGGCATCTTTTAGCATCTGAGGCTTCTCGCTCTGAGAACTATCCCCCCCCCTTTTTTTTTTAAAGATTTTATTTATTTATTTGACACAGAAAGCGAGCACACAAGCAGGCAGAGCTTCAGGCAGAGGGAGAGGGAGAAGCAGACTCCACACTGAGCAGGGAGCCTGATGCAGGGCTCAATTCCAGGACCCCAAGATCATGACCTGAGTCAAAGGCAGATGCTTAACCAACTGAGCCATCAAGTTGCCCCTAAGAACTATCCTTCTGCTTTCAGAGTTTATGACTAGAACAGTTGATAGATTTTAGGCAGGCTCATGGAGTAAACTTGAGAGAAAAGGCAAAGTGATGTACAAGAGAACTTATATTTATCGGTAGAATATAAATTTGTGAAATTACACCGCATAGGTTCCTATGCTGTTTGGTTTGTACAGTTGTTTCTCTTGAATTCTAAATTACTTTCAGAAATAAGACTTAAGTTTGCGGAATCTAATTTCTTAAAACTGTGGGCTTGGTTACACAAACTAGTATGTATTCACATAATAAAATGCCATAGAGCTTTAGAAACAATGAAGAAATACATCCTAACATGGAAAATCTTCAGGATATTCTGAATGAAAAAAAATAAGGTGCAAAACTGGACATTTTATTTAAGAAGATAGGAGGAATAAGACTATTTTCAGTTAAGTGTATTTGTCTAAAGAATTGCTGGAAGGATATAGAAGAAACTAATAAGAGTGGTGACCAGTAGCATTCAAGGGCATTGCGAGCAGCATGTGGATGACATAGGAATGAGACTGTTCAAATACATGTTCCTTTTACATCATTTTTCAATTTTTGATAAAATATTTTCAAGTCAATGTAGCATGTAAAAAATGTAAGCTAAAGGGGTGCTTGGGTAGATCAGTTGGTTAAACGTCTGCCATCAGCTCAGGTCATGATCTCAGGGTCCTGGAATTGTGCCCCTTGTTGGACTCTCTGCTCAGTGGGGAGTTTGCTTCTCCCTCTCCCTCTGACCTTCCCCCTGCTCCTGTGCGGGCACTTTCTCTCTCTTTCTCAAAAAAAATAAAGAAAATCCTAAAAAAATGTAAACTAAAAATAATAAGCGTAACTTTGTGGATCTTAAAAGATAATAGGGAGATCTGAAAAATACTTCAGAGCTGATAGAAAAATGTTGGCCTACGAAGTAAAAATTGTGTGTGAGATACCTTTATTTTATGCAAATCAGATTTTACAAATGAAAAGATAAATGCAAAACATGGAAAATTACAAAGAACGGGGTTTAATGAAATGTGGCTCCAGGTGAGTAAATATATAAAAGTGAGGTTTTCTAGCATGATTAGAAAGGTTTTAATTCTAGACTCAGTAGTGGAATGCATGAGCCCTTAAAACAGAAAGGAGCAGTGTGCATAGGCAACAACCATAGCAGAAATACACAGTACTCAGAGTAGACTGGGTCACCATTTCTTACTCATGAAATCACTTGGCATGTCCTCCGAAACAAATAAAATGTATCTAACTGTTGTCGGGAAGAATAGAAGATGAGAATACCAAAAGATGAGAATGAGAATACCAAAGAATATTTTTATCACAAAGTAAAACCTAAGGAAACATTACTTCCACAGATTATAGCTCAGAAATCAACCTTTTGTAGAAAAACAAATGAAATATGTGAAAAGAAAGCTTATTTAAAAAAAGAAACTTTATAAACCAAAGGATGGTGAGAATTAATTAGATGTTAGAAAAACTGGGCAATTCAGAAACAGTTTACAGTCAAATTTCATTCCATACATCTTTTGGAATGAAATATTGGAACAATTAGCCCACAGAAAGGCAAATATTAAGAGTTTTTGTCTGCTGTTATTGAAGGGGGAGAAATTTCTAAGCAGAGAAATAGTAAAAGAAATGGAGAAGGCAGTGATGGACAAATCTGGCCACCTGAATATAACAAATTTTTATATTAAAAGACAGCAATTGAGAAAATGTGCCAAGTAAATGGAAGAAATAGTGTTTTCACAATATAAATAACCTACACAAACAGTAGAGGAAAACATGAAGAAATCCCTCTCCCATCCCACCCCCTGTAGAACTGGAAGCGGAAGTGTGGCTCAGGTTTGAAAAGAAAGGCACTATGAGTCACGGGGGAAGGAAGGACCTGATTAATGACACGAAAAAGGCTCACTGGGTAACATTGTAACTAACTGGAGAGATGAGACTAGGTGGAGTGCATCTGAGGGATTAAATCTGGACCGAGGTTACAAAAGGTAGACGGAGTATTGCATGGCAAAGAGAAGAGAGCAGGATAGCCAGATAGCCTGAGCCTGAGGGAAGGAGTGGGATTGCTTGTGATTTAGGGTCTAGAAATATCACTGTGGAGAAGGTTGATCCCTACTGCCTTAGCCTTCACTCTAGAGGGTTCTTCTCAAGAGACTGATTTAGCCCAGGGATTGAAAGAACTATTCATTGATAAATTGAGGGTGTAGAGGTGATTTGTTTCACTATGGTAAAAGAGGTTTCCAGAGGTTCCCCAGGGAAAAGGTTGGAAGGAAGGACAAAAGTGGGGGAAAACATGGGGTGGGTGAGAAAGCACAGAGAGCATTATGGGCATGAAAATAGGGGAGAAGGTAGCTGGCCAGAATGGTTTGTATTTTGAGTAAAGCCCAAGGGTGATGGGTGGAAGCCATAGAATTGACTAGCAAGATTCCTGAATCGACCTGTGATGATAATGATTTCTCTGGACCTAATGCACTGTGTCTTTGTGATCTAAAGGCAATATTACATTTAGTAAAAAGCTTAACCCTGGGTGGTAAAGCCTAAATTAGTTAGGCTTTAAGTAATGAAAGCCAGTAGGTTTCACATTTCTTAAGCATTCTCTGATGTCTGCCTAGTCCCCCCATTGTTAGGAGTTTTTATTTATTTAACTATTTATTTATTTATTTATTTATATTTTTTATTTTATTGTTTGAGAGAGAGACAGAACAGGAGAGTGAGCGAGTGAGCACGAGCTGGGGGAGGTTTAGAGAGAGAGGGAAGCAGACTCTGCTGAGCAGGGAGCCTGATAAGCTCAATCCCAGGACCCCGGGATCATGACCTGAGCTGAAGGCAGACACTTAACCGTCTGAGCCACCCAGGGACCCCTAGGAGTTAGCTTTGATATAAAAGTGGGAAGAGAATACTACCATTAGTTTAAAAAAAAGTTTTTCCTGTCCCACTGCCAATGACCCAGTAATGAATGCTAGCCATTACACTGGGGTGTCTTCTCCTAGGAATCCCATTTCCTCCTACTGTTCCACTTTACCTGAAACAGGTTACTGAGGCCCCTGTGCTGCTGGGGTGACCTCAGCAACTCTGATGATTAAGCTGATAGTTGAGGGTCCTGATCTCCTTGGAATACCAATGCAAAACCCAACTTGCTCTGTATAGCTGCATTGGGATATGAACCTTTTAAAGCGAGTAACTAATGATCTCTTATAAATTTAATTTTTTATTTAGCCATTAATCTTTAATTTCAATTTTTAAAGTCTGTAGTGGGACAAGAATGAGAATTGGCATTTCTTTTTTTCTCTTTTTTCTTTTTTTAAAAGATTTTATTTATTTATTTGACAGAGAGAGACACAGCAAGAGAGAGAACACAAACAGGGAGTGGGAGAGGGAGAAGCAGGCCTCCCGCCAAGCAGGGAGCCTGACATGGTGCTTGATCCCAGGACCCTGGGATCATGACCTGAGCCGAAGGCAGATACTTAATGACTGAGCCACCCAGGAGCCCCGAGAATTGGCATTTCTTGAAATAAAGCTTTGCATGCTTACAGGGAAACAGTGATATGTAGTAGAATCTAAAGTATGTAATGTTTTCAGTAGACTAAATAAATGTATCTTCTTTTTCTTACTTTAGATCTGTGCTTATTAGTGGAAATGTAACTGGAACTGACTCTGATGATAAAATCAAGGACCATCAGCAAGAGCATGCAGTAGGAAATTTTGGTCCCAAATGAAGACATCAACATTTAGAATTTCTTCTTTTTCTGAGGTATTTGAAGCACAAATTTACTTTAATCTGATTCCTTGGAAGTCACTTTATAATGTTGTTTTCTATATATAGATTTCACAAGTTTAGAAGTTTTTATGTTAGAATGGTTAGCTTTTATTTATTTTTTTTTTTTAAGATTTATTTATTTTAGAGAGAGCATGTGAGAGCTTGGTGGGGAGGGGCAAAGGGAGAGGGAGAGAGAGTCTTAAGCAGAGTGTGCACTCAGCATGGAGCGCGAGGCAGGGCTCGGTCTCATGACTCTGAGATCAGGACCTGAGCTGAAACCAAGAGTCAGTCGGGTGCTTAACTAACTGAGTTAACCAGCGGCCCCGAGAACAGTTAGCTTTTAGAGAAGAGTTCATTCAACCTTCCCTACCCACTTCCCCCTAAAACTAGTTGAGAAAAAAATCCAGATTTTAAAGGGAGATAGTCTTTATAATTAGTAAAGCATGTTCAATTATAAGAAATCTACTGGGTACAGATTAAGACCGAGTAAACTATGTTAAAAGAACTGGAATAAATAAGTGTCAATTTAGTAATTATTTTATGTCATGACCCTCTGGGATGAGCAGCTGAATTCAGCCCTCTAACCGAGTCAGCTCACATGATACATGAGATCTTAGCAATTGTCCTTTAGTTTGATTTGGAAACCTTTTTGTTCCTCTTCTAAATTTATTATTAAGTGTTTTCTATTCACCAAGAAGTGTCACTTTTACTCCTCATAGACTGTTCATGTAGGACCTTTGGGATCTGTTGGGTTAGTTTCACTTGGACCAGAAAGGGAGATAAGTAATTAAAGAACCAAGTGACACTTCCAAATCGTGGGGTGGATCCCCACCTTAAAGACTACATACGACAGTTGAAAATAATTAAAGGAAATGTAGTGTCAACAGAAAACAAACATAGTACTCTATTTCTAAATACACATATACTCCAAATAGGATATATACTTGGTTAGGTGTTTATTTAAAAACAAATTATTTTTTCTTTTAATTATGTTTTTTCCAAATAAGAAAGAAGTATGGAAAATAATTATTTTTTTAAAAGATTTTATTCATTTATTTGGCAGATATCACAAGTAGGCCGAGAGGCAGGCAGAGAGAGAGGGGGAAACGGGCTCCTCACTGAGCAGAGAGCTCTATTTGAGGCTCCATCCCAGGACCCTGGGATCATGACCTGCGACAAAGGCAGAGGCTTCAACCACTGTGCCACCCAGGGGCCCCTGGAAAATAATTATTTTAAGGGGCAGGTCAAAGTTGGTTGGTTCTCTGTATACATTGTAGAGGTTTGTAGATTAATCTTGCTAGAATACAAAGAAGAAAATCTAAGAATAATGTATCACTTACTGCAAGGATTATTAATTTCATTTTGTTCTGTTTTGGAAGAAGAATATATAAAGCAATAAATTCTAAGATAATAAATAATTCCATGATATTAGAAAATCCTTAGACTGCTTTAGTTATATGGCTGCCTTCTAAAGGGGTTAGTGGGACGCCTGGGTGGCTCAGTTGGTTAGACGACTGCCTTCGGCTCAGGTCATGATCCCAGAGTCCTGGGATCGAGTCCCGCATCGGGCTCCCAGCTCCATGGGGAGTCTGCTTCTCCCTCTGACCTTCTCCTCGCTCATTCTCTCTCTCACTGTCTCTCTCTCAAATAAATAAATAAAATCTTTAAAAAAAAAAAAAAGGGTTAGTATAACTGAGCAATGTTTGTGAAAGAAAAGTTACCTTGAATCAAATAGCAGATGAAGAAGAATTAGGTTGCTTTGATAAGAAGTTTTAAAACTGTTCGTGGTGCCTAGTAGATGTATTGTACTTCTCTAAAAATTTTGTGGTGTCATTTTGAATCAAAAAGTAATGATAATTAAATATAAATGTCTTGTTATCAGAACCATTTTAAAGATACCTTTTTTTGTTTCTTTCCAATAATATTTAATAACATTCATTGACTGTCCAAGCTTTGCAAAGAATGATTCTAGATACAGGGAAGAATGTAAATGATTCTGTAACTTCATGTTTCTAGATATGGGGAAGAATAGAAATTATTCTATAGCTTTATTATAAATGAAGTTGAAGAAGTCTTTCACTTCAAATGTTTACTCTTGAGGCTAGGGAAGCTGAATACAGTCATCTGAAAACCATTTAAAAACAATCCTAAAACGAGCACATAAAATCAAATTTTGGAAGCCCTTTCTAAGTAATATAGTACTATGTTCAGATCTCAACAGAAGTTAAGATTAGGGAATAGGAAGTTCTGATCAATTTGCTGACTACTTGGTTTTGGCTGTTAACTATTTATGGTTCTACTTGTGAAAGTGCTATATAGGCTAAATTTATTTGCTTAATTCCTTAAATGGGGATATCTCTAATTAATCAATTTCTTATATCTCCCCACTCATTTACAAGCATTTGCACATGATATCTTTCTTTAATATTTTTCATTTTCCCCTTTGAAAATGAAAAAAAGTGGAAATTTCACAAACTTGTGCTCAGAAGTTATATGTGATACATTTTGACAGTCTTTTCTTATAATTTTTTTTGAGGGGACTTTAGATTTTGAGATTGTGAGATTTGGCGTTTTTTTTTTTTTTTGAGGAGGAGCCAAACAAAATAAAAATCAGTACCTGAATTATGGCCCTAGAACATGTATAAGGTTATATCTTAGATTACAGTTTACATTAAGTTAAAACGGCACCTTAAAAAATACTTTATTTGAACTTAAAACATTTGAAAACAAATGTCTACAGGGTATATTAAGGGAATCGTATTCCCTTGATGCAGTTTTCTCTGTGGCATGATGGAAAGGGCACAAGCTCTGCTCTTCTACTTCCATGCCACCCTGGGGAAATGAACTAGTATTTCTGTCTTAGAAATATTACTTTTTAGACTTGTGATGAAAAGTAAAATGTGTATAAGTTATATAAAATAATGCTTCTCATTGTGAGATTAATGAATGTTGTTGCTAAAGACAGAGGAGAAGTGTCATTCATGGTTATTCTTCTCATAGCAAAAAACAGGTCAACTCACACTACTAGTGAGAAGCTTGTAAAACCAGTTTCAAAGTTAATGGCAAATATTATGCTTGGAGAGAAAGTAAAATGAGCTTTTGGCAAAAATCCCTTATCAAAGGCATACCATCTGGAAAAGCAATTACTGTCATGTGTGCACGCTAGCAGAATTTTTGTTTTTCAGTTGGATGAAAGCACTGATGTTCAGAGAACATACCAGCACTTCATGGAGATGTGTTACTGTTTATCACTGAGAAAGCCTTACTGCAGCAGAGGAGTCTTTGTTGTTATTTTGTTTTGTTGTTGTTGTTGTTGTTCGTGGTGTTTGGTGGCCTTTGTGTTGCCTGAAGAAGTTGCATTGGCTCCTGTGATCCAAGCCTCACAAGGTTAGCTGCAGGAAGGGGTTCACTTAATCTGTGAGGACAAGAAATTGTACCAGGTTATTAATCGAAGTCTGCTTTTTGCAGGGAGAATTGGCATTCAGTGATGCGATTTTTTTTTAAAGATTTTATTTATTTATTTGTTTGTTTGTTTGCTTATTTATTTAGAGAGGGCAGGAGCAAGGGGAGGGAGGGTCAAAGGGAGAGGGATTTCTGTGTAAAGCCTGCTGTGGGGCTAGATTTTAGGACCCTGAGATTATGACCGGAGCTGAAATCAAGAGTTGATGCCCAACCGAGTGAGCCACACAGGCACCCCTTGTAATGTGATTTCTGATTGTGCTTTAATATCAAAATGGTAAAAATTGTGGATGCCAGCAGTTCTTGACCACTAAAGCCATGTCTTTTCAGTTTTTTGTGAAGAAATGGTCAGTAAGTATAGGATCCTGCTTTTTCATAGTGATGCATGCTAGCTAGCTCTGTAGTGTGACAGGGCTTTAAATGTTTAATTAGTTTTTTAGTAAAATAAGATAAATATTTCTTTAATATTGATAATGCCATTTCTATGATTTCAAGGGGACACAGCATAGTAAATATATTTGGTATTTCAAATAGAATTTATAAGTTCATATTTACAGTTATGAATTTTAAAGGTGAGGTATGAGGATTTTATAAAAGTCTAAATTATGGTACAAAATAATTCAGCCTTTAAGAGTTTGACCATTTCCCATACTTGATGATTTTATCAATTTATCAAAGAAAAAAACAGTGGATTTTGATTATGCATTTTTAAAAACCATCCCTGAATTTTGGAATAGAACATGAAAAAACACTTTCCAGAGCCAAAATGACAGCAGAGAATAGATTAGGAATCTTTCTGTTCCAGTCTTTCAAATTGAAGCATTTAAAATCTAGTTTTGAGTGGTATATGATGCCTTTTTTCTTTCTTTCTTTCTTTTTTTTTGCATTTAGTGGAATGCTGAAAGTAGACTTCAGTGAGAAATAGTGTTAAAATTTCTGGGTCCATGTTCAGCTGTAATATCCAGAGTATATAACACTGATTTATCATTGAGAACTAGTGATTTTTAATTTAGTAAGAATACGGAATAAGAAAGAAACTACTTGAATATGGAAAGTGGTTTATGGCTAACGATGATTCCAGACATGGGGACTTGAAATCTTTGCAAGGTGGTTATCAAACACTAACAGGGTGTGGCAAGACAACAAAGGTGCTTAATTGAATGGGGTCTGACTGGCCAAAGATGAGGCATTTTGAACATCAGTTAAGTATAACTGCAATATAATCAATAATATCAAATATATTTAAATCCATGAGTTCATAATGATAGTTAAAAAAAAACAACTCTCATTAGATTTCTTGGGAGTTGGCTAAAGAGTCAGCTGTACCTGAGTGTGACCGAATAGATGAAGAGAGGAAGTTTCTTTTCTGGGGAGTATTCTGGTTGATAAATGAAAAAGGAGTGATAAATAGAACGTTACCATTTTGTAGTGAATTCCTGGACCTAAGTAAAGATTATTGGTGGCTGCTAACATCACACACAGAGAGAAGACATTAGATTGCTCTCAATAAAAAGTCACAGTATAGCCTAGTAAATTGAACTTGAACCTGAATCTCATCAAGCTGCTAGCTCCAACCACCAGTTTACAGGAAACCTAGAAATCAGGGAAACAAATAAAATGATACCATGGAGAAGCAGTTAGCAAAATCTAGGCTTTGAGGAAGTCTTTGAGATACATAGCTTGTTTTTTTCAGCAAATAAATTGTAGGGAACAAGAAAAGAAAAATGAGAAGGAAACCTGAGATTAATAGCAATGATTGGACTTTATCTAGGTCCAGATTTTGCTATGTAAATATTTATGAAATAATCAGGGAAATTTTAACTGCATATTTGATACTAAGAAATTATTGGTAATTTTTAGGTATAATAGTATGTAGTTATATTTAAAAATGAGTCATTACCTTTTAGAGATATGTATTTAAATGATAGAGGATGCAAGGATATATCTGGGATCTATTTCATTATTATCCAGAGTAGAGGGGAGACTGGATGGGGATAAAACCAGATTGGCCTCAGTTGATGTGGTCATTGTTTAAAGTAGGCACTTTAAAAAGCAGTTTCCCAAGGCTTACAATTTAAAAGAACAATATTTCTCAACACTGTTATTGACGTTGATAGGATTTCAATGAACATAAGTCCTAAAGTTATGCCCTTGATCAAAAGCAGCACCCTGTTTGTCCTTTTTAAAAAAGCTCCCTTTGATCCTTTTTTTTTTTAATCTAAGAAGAGACCACTAAATTCAGATTCATGTCCCCAGATCACACACACACACACACACACACACACAGAGTAGGCACTTCTGGTATTGGGGGTGGTAGTGGTATAATTCTTGGTACTATTCTCTAAGATTTTTTGAACATTTCCATGAGATAAAGGTCCAGAAATCTACTTCTCTATTGGCCTATAAGAGATCAATTGAATTATTTGTAGTTAGCAAGCAGCTGAATTCTTATTTCTGATGATTTCTTGAGTCTGTTGGGTTTCTGTATAGAAAATCATATTGCTTACAAAGGATAGTTTTACTATTTAGTGCTTACTATTTACCAGGCTTTTATTCTAAGCCCTACACATATTAACGCGTTTGATCCTTATAAGAGCTCAAATGAAGTAGTCGTTAACTTGCCCAACATTATGAGCTGGGATTCAAATCCAGACCTTCTACCCTAGAGTCTGTGCTTTCCTAGGTTTTTGTATCTCTCCATGTAACTTCTCTCTGCTCTAATCCTTATACCTTTTATTTTTGTTTGTTTTAGTGTGCTGGCTAGACTTTAACTTTTAAATAGCAGTTTTCACTTGTAATTTTGATTTTGGAAGTTGTCTTTATACTGAAGGAATCCAGAGTCCAATTGAGTTTACTTCTTTACAAATATCAGGTACTCACTACTAGCCAAGAATTAGTGTGTAGCAAGAAACAGAATAAAGTGTATTGTAATTGCTTGTAGTGTTTTGTTTTGCTTCTTTTTTTAAATTTACCTCCTGGTCTGTAAGCAGCCTATTCATGGCTCATTTTACTTTCAATTAATTGTTGGTTTCATTGGTCCTATTTGCTGAATTTCTTGAATCTTAGATAAAATTATCCCTTCCGTCTCCCAACCCTCACACCTGTTACATGATTACTTCCCACCTAACTTTACATAGATTAATAAGATAAACTTAGGCAAAGCACTTAGTATATGGTTTAGCATATAATATATATCTATAAACGTATGCCTTCTGATTTAAAAGGTAACTTCTTTACGATTTTGTTTAAAAATTGTTCCTTTTCTTAAATCTTTAAAATGGGAAAGGGTGAATATGGCTTAGTTATTTCAAGACAAGTCCTAGGCCTGGAACAGGTGGCAAAAACTTGATAATGTGTTATGGTGGTTTAATGAGTAATCTCTGTGTTGTCTGTAAGGAACTTTTTTTATAATTATTTCTGAGTTTGAGAAAGATTACTGAGAGTTGGTCATCAAAAGAATACTTGCCTATTAGAGGTTGGGGTGGGAACAATTTAGGGTGAAATGTGACTTGTCCCAACTCCATGGGTTTTAGGATAGCTAAGTTTCATGTAAGGAGGCATGTACTTTTCTTACTAGAAGGAAAGTTTTTGGTTTCACCCTCGAGAGAAAGAGATGAATCACAGTTACAGCCTTTTCCTAAAAGTTATAGAAGGTAGCCATCCGAAAACCTGGTATAGCTAGTTAAAAGCTGTACTATTTTTCTGTACCACACTCCTTCCTCTAACTCAGGTGCACCTGTGATTTTGTATAGCAATAAACTTTAGCAACCTAATGTATCTTTAGTGGTATTTTTGAAAATGATATTAAACTATTTGGAAACTGAAGATGGTAAAGTACAAGAATTCCATTTTTCAAATGAAAGCTATAATTATTGAGTGGCATAGCTATTGAAATTGAACAATCGGCCACTTGACTACTAAAGTAGAGGTTTTGTTGTTATGGGTTATAGTTTACTGGTTAGAGACAGAAGATACTTTTTGAAGACTAAATATGTATGATAGAAACTCATTCTCTGATCACGAAAGCTTTCAGGGGAAAGATGAAATACTTTCTAAACTACACTGGATACTTTGGAAACAAAAAGATAGTAGTTAAGCATAGTTGAGAGGTACTCAATTTAGTATCTGTTATCAGTTAGTTAATAAAGTCATTGAGATGTTTATTGTTCCGTACATGATCTTAAATGAGGAGACATAGCTAATGTGGCCATTTACAGAGTTTGGGATTAGTAAATTAAAAAAAAAAAAAAGAAAGCTGACATGAGGAAAACAAAAATATAATAATAATAGTTAATATTTAATGTTCACTATGAGCCAGGCACTGTGACACTTTATATGTATTATTAGATTCTATCCCTATAACTCTGTGAGATGTAAACTATTATTGCATCTATTTTATATATAAGAAATGGAGTCTTAATAAGGCTTACTTTTTGATATTTTAAGTGGGCTCCAGGCCCAGTGGTGGGGCTTGAACTCACAATCCTGAGATCAGGAGTCATGTGTTCTACCAACCGAGCTATCCAGGTGTCCCAATAAGGCTTACTTTAAAGTTAATTCGCAGTAGAGTCAGGATTCATCCATCTCTATCCATCTCTTTCGCTTGGGGTAAAACCAAAAGTTCGACTTCAGAAAATAACTTTTTTTTTTTTTTAAGGTTTTATTTATTTATTTGAGAGAGAGAGAGCAAGAACAGGGGGAGGGGCAGAAGGAGAAGCAGACCCCCTGCTGAGCAGGGAACCCAATGCGTGACTCCATCCCGGGACTCCAGGATCATGACCTGAGCTGACGGCATTTGCTCAACCAACTGAGCCACCTGGGTACCCCTAGAAACTAACTTTTAATCAGGATTAGGAAAGAAAGTGTATTCTGGTTCAAACTGCAGAAGCATAGATTTTGCAAAACCAGTGATGTAGCTAGTTCAGTATAAATTTCTGATATGATAGAGCTCCTTAAAAGTTACTGTAATCAAAGATGTATTAGTTGGAGTATAGTATCTTTGGGGTATAGTATCTTATACAAGAAAGATCATAGTTCTAACTTGCTACTCACTAGTCAAATCACATTTTACCATTTTAGAGAAGAAGGAGGGATGCATTTTTGGTTTTTAGAAAATGGTGTTTGACATGGATGATGTACCAATATTTTATTACTTTAATTTCCTCAATTAAAGATGAATATGGAAGTGTTTACATGGAAATGAATTTAAAAAGCTATTGAAACTTTCAAGAACTTTTAGACATTCATTTAAGTTAGAAATTCCTTACATTAAACTCTTTTTATCTATTACACATCTAGCAATGTAAACATTAAAATTAGGTTAGGTGCAAAACTGAGAACCTCTGTACTTACTCTCAGTATATGGATACATTTAAAGCTAGTTAAAAGTAAAAGAATGACTGTAGTGCAAAACCTACATTGCTTTCATAATGGTGCTTATTTAGTCACTTCTAAAGCTTTCACTTAAATTTGGGGTTAAAGATACTTTTCCAGTTGACCATGCAGCAACAACAACAAAATGACCCCCATAAATTTTAGGTTAAACCACAAAGGAAAAACCTCAGTAAATTACAGAAAAGCTGAGACTTTTTGTGTCCATTTTCTTCCTATAACAGAAGTTTAAAATGTAGTACTCCAATCACTTGGAAAAACCAGACAGAAACTGTTCTTAAATATTGAGTGAAAGAGGAGATCAAATATACAATAATTAATTATTCAGCTAGCTGAAATGAGACTTAGGCTAAGATTAATACCAACCTTAGAAGTAAATTGATTAAAAAAATAAATGAACTCAACTGTGGAATTCAGTATAACAAATAAAACCAACAAAATAAATGCCTAGGGGAAAGGAAGGGTATAAATAAGATAAAAGCAGAAACAGATACATTAAAAAACAGAAACTATAGAACTGAAAAATCTTAAGAGCTGTTTCTTAGGATTAAAAAACAAATAAATCTAATCTTATCAAGGAAAGCTAGAAAACCAAAGTATGAAAGAATAAACAGGATATATATGGATAAGAGGGTTTTTTTTGAAAGATAGATAGATAGAAAAGAGACAGCTTTATTTAACGTAAGCCAGTTGATTTGAAATCTCTTTGAAATGAATTGTTAAACACTCAAACTACGTTAAGGAGAAAATCTGGGTAAACCAAGAACTATGGAAGAAAGTTTAAGGAATTTCCTCCAGAAATTAGTTCTGGGGCCAGATCGTTTTGCCAGTGAGTTTTTTCTAACTTTCAAGGAACATATACTTCCTATGGTGAGAAGCTATTCTAGAGATTATAAAAAGATGGAAATATGCCCAACTAATGTTATGAAATCTGTATGAATATCTTAACAATGGTTATTTCATGAGAGTGAGACTTTTTTTTTTTTTCATGAGAATGAGATTCTTTTGGGGAGTTATTTACATTTCTGCTGTAAGCAGAGATTTTTATTGAAATTAAGATAATTGGGAGAAAACAAGCCAGAAATTAAAAACTTAGACAAAGATGTCTTTTGTATCTATTAGTATATTTACTATTACCAGTGCTCTTTATTCCTTCCTGTGGATCCAAGTTTTGACTTGATGCTCTTTTCCTTTTGCCTAGAGAGCATTTAAGTGCATTGCATATCTTGTAATGGATTTTTCTCAACCTTTGTCTGAAAACATTACCACTTTCATTTTGAAATGTATTTTAACCAGATACAGAATTTTAGGTTGACAGTGTCTTTCTTCTAGTACTTAGTACTGTTACACCACTGACTTCTCATTTGTATAGGTTCTGATGAGCAGTGTTTGTTTTTCTGTACATAATCTGGCACCTTTTCCCATTTTTTCCTTAATCACTGGTTTTCAGAAGTTTGATTATATTTCTAAGTGTGTTTTGCTTTGTTTTTCCTTTTTGGATTTTGTTGAGCCTCATGGATCTGTGGGTTTATGGTTTGAAAAATGTTGCCCATCATTTCTCCAAATATTTTTTCTATCACCTTCTTCCTTCTAGTTTTAGGACCCCAATTACATGTATATTAAATTGTTTGATATATTACTATACTTCATTTGTCTCTTTCTGTTTTTCCTTTATTGTTCTCAGTATTTTTTTCTCTTTGTGCTTCATTCTGGATATTTTTCTATTGCTGTGTTTTGAAGTTAAGTGTCGAATCTGCTGTTAATCCCATCCAGTGTATTTTTCATTTCAGATACTCTATTTTTCATTTCTAGAATTTCCATTTCAGGCTTAAAAAAATCTTTCACTTATCCCTCAACACTTCCATGTGTTTCTCTACCTTCTTGAGCATATTGAGCATATTTATAGTAGCTCTTTTAACATCTTTGTCTGCCAAGTTCTGTGTCTCTGTCAGTTCTGCATCTGTTTCTATTGATTTGTCATTCTCCTGGTTATAGGTCATATTTCCCTTTTAATTTATATGCCTGGTAATTTTTCATTGAATGTCAGACATTGTGAATTTTATGTTGTTGGGTGCTGGATTTTGTTGTATTCCTTTCAATGATGTTAGTCTAAGTTTTGGCATGCAGTTGAATTTTTTGAAATCTCTTTGATGCTTTTTTGAGACTTGCTTTGTTTTGAGGAGGATTTGTTAGGGTGGGTCTAGAGGATCCTGTTTTCCTAGAACTAATTTAGAGTTGACACCTTCTGAAGACTTAATGTCTCATGTATTATGAGGTCTTTTCGTTCAACTTCTTGGGAATATGAACTATTCTTAATCTTGTATGAGTTTTAGGAATTCTTTGGCCTATTTATTTTTCAGTGGTCCTTTCACCAACCTTAGGTAGTTTCCTCTCATACAGGACAGGTCACTACCTGTCAAAGCCTTGAAGGGGACACCTCTGCAGCTCTCTGGAGCTCTTTCTCTGCAGTCCCTTTTCTCTGGTATGCTTTCCCACAAATTCTGGCTGCCTTGGCCTCCCTGAGTATCATTCTCTGTCTCCTCAACCCTCTGAGATTTCCAGGCTCATTGAAATCCTCACTATGCTGCATCCTAGAAACTGCTTCAAGGGTGTGAGGTGGGGCATTTATAGGATTCACCTCATTTTCCTTTCCCACTTTCTCAAGAATCCCACTCCTGCTCTGACTGTTGTTCAATATCTGAAAATGTTTGTTTTATTAATCCATTTTATCAAGTTTTCTGGTTGTGTAAGGCAGGAGGATTAATTGGATTCCTGTTAGTCCATCATGGCTGTTTCTGGAAATAGTTGATGCATTATTTTTTCCTTCTTCCTTTCTGTGGGTTAAGATGTGGGCCTATGGGGGCGCCTGGGTGGCTCACCCAGAGGCCTGGGTTAAAGCCTCTGCCTTCGGTTCAGGTCATGATCCCAGGGTCCTGGGATCGAGCCCCGTCGGGCTCTCTACTCAGCGGGGAGCCTGCTTCCCTTCCTCTCTGTGCCTGCCTCTCAGTCTACTTGTGATCTCTGTCTGTCAAATAAATAAATAAAATATTAAAAAAAAAAAAAAGATGTGGGCCTATGTATAAAAGAAGCCAAAAAAACCACTTGGCTTATTCTCAGTGTTCCAAGTGTTAGACTGACCTATAACTGAGGTGGAAGATTCCCTAGTTGCTTGTTGTCCAAACCCTTGAATAAATAGGCAGTTTTGCCTGGTGCATCCTTTCTCATTTTCACTCTCTGGAACCTTCTGCGGTGGTAGAGTGGTTGATCAAGAATTATGGTATTTGAGGAATGTTGAA
This sequence comes from Enhydra lutris kenyoni, assembly GCF_002288905.1. Lineage (NCBI taxonomy): Eukaryota > Metazoa > Chordata > Mammalia > Carnivora > Mustelidae > Enhydra > Enhydra lutris. The sequence continues at coordinate 3,948,222 of NW_019154119.1, read as the reverse complement.
AAAGAAAACCAAAGTTGGCGGCGTCACAATTTCAGACTTCAAGCTCTATTACAAAGCTGTAATCATCAAGACAGTATGGTACTGGCACAAAAACAGGCACATAGATCAAGGGAACAGAATAGAGAGCCCAGAAATGGATCCTCAACTCTATGGTCAACTAATCTTCGACAAAGTAGGAAAGAATGTCCAATGGAAAGAAGACAGTCTCTTCAACAAATGGTGTTGGGAAAATTGGACAGCCACATGCAGAAGAAGGAAACTGGACCATTTCCTTACACCACACACAAAAATAGAATAAAAATGGATGAAAGACCTCAATGTGAGACCAGAATCCATCAAAATCCTTGAGGAGAACACAGGCAGCAACCTCTTTGACTTCAGCTGCACAACTTCTTCCCAGAAATACTGCCAAAAACAAGGGAAGCAAGGGCAAAAATGAACTATGGGACTTCATCAAGCTTTTCATCAAAAGCTTTTGCACAGCAAAGGAAATAGTCAACAAAACCAAAAGACAACTGACAGAATGGGAGAAGGTATTTGCAGATGACATATCAGATAAAGGGCTAGTATTCAAAATCTATAAAGAACTTACCAAACCCAACACCCAAAGAACAAATAATCTAATCACGAAATGGGCAGAAGACATGAACAGACATTTCTGTAAAGAAGACATCGAAATGGCCAATAGACACATGAAAAAGTGTTCCACATCACTCAGCATCAGGGAAATACAAATCAAAACCACAGTGAGATACCACCTCACACTAGTCAGAATGGCTAAAATTAAGAAGTCAGGAAATGACAGATGTTGGCAAGGTTGTGGAGAAAGGGGAACCCTCCTACTCTTTTGGCAGGAATGCAGGCTGGTGCAGCCACTCTGGAAAACAGCATGGAGGTTTCTCAAAAAGTTGAAAATAGAACTACCCTACAACCCAGCAGTTGCACTACTGGGTATTTACCCTAAAGATACAAATGTAGTGATCCGAAGGGACATGTGCCCTTGAAAGTTTATAGAAGCAGTGTCCACAATAGCCAAACTGTGGAGAGAACCTAGATGTTCATCAACAGCTGAATGGATAAAGAAGAGGTGGTATATATATATATATACACACACACACATACACACACATACTATCGAATATTATGCAGCCATCAAAAAAGGAAAATCCTTCCATTTGCAATGATGGTTGGAACTAGAGGATATTATGCTGAGTGAAATAAGTCAATCAGAGAAAGACAATTATCATAGGATCTCTTTGATATGAAGAATTGGAGAGGCAGGACAGGGGGTCATGGGGGATAGGGAGGGAAAAAATGAAACAAGATGGGACCAGGTAAGGAGACAGACCATAAGAGACTCTTAATCTCAGGAAACAAACTGATGGTTGCTGGGGGGGTGGGGACAGAGGGATAGGGTGGCTGGGTGACGGACATTGGGGAAGATATGTGCTATGGTGAGTGCTGTGATTTATGTAAGACTGATGATTCACAGACCTGTACCCCTGAAGCAAGTAATACATTATATGTTAATAATAATAATAAAAAAAAGAATTATGGTATCCTAGGGCCGGCTAGGTAGCTCAGTCAGTTAGGTGTCTGCCTTCAGCTCAAGTCATGATCCCAGGGTCCTGGGATGGAGTCCCACATCCAGTTCTCTGCTCAGTGGGGAGCCTGTTTCTCCTCTCCCTCTGCCTGCTACTCCCCCGTGCTTGTACTCTCTCTCTGTGTCAAATAAATGAATAAAATCTTAAAAGAAAAAGTATTATGGTAGTCTATAATGATGTTTTGTATGTTCTATATGTTGGCTAATTGAATTTAAATAAAAATTTAAAAAAGGAATTATGGTATTCTGAATCTTGTTCAGATACCACATAGCTTTAATAAGTTCTTAATACTCTAAGCTGAATTAAGACCCATTTCTATTTACTTTTTCTCAACTGTTTCTGTTTGTTATTACTTACCTTTAATTTTATCAGATTTTTTTGGTCGTTATTAGCTAGTTATCTAACTGGTTGTCATTTTCCTCCTGGATTGTGTTTACTTCATTCATCATGTATTTTTCTGCATCACAGTAACCGTTAGACGCTTGAAAGGGTTTGATCTTTAATGCATTTTATTTTTAGTTTTGTTCCTACTTCTCTGTTTTTGCCCTTTCCTACTCAGAAATGAATGAGCAATAAATGAATAGATTTAGAGAAATATAAGCATGTGTACATATACACAGTGCATTTTCAACATTCTAAGACTTAATTGTTATATATAGTATTGATTTAATATATTTTCAAGAAAAAAACATTAAATTTATTTTTTAAAATTCTTAGAAATTAACTGACAGAAGCATACATTTATCCATATAATTTCTGTACCATCTTCTTTGGAATCATAAAATCAAATCCAACCCTTTTTCACAGTCTGATATGCTGATTTTCCTCACCTGTGCTTGCTTTTTTTCTTTACACATTATGATGGTATAGTTTTGAGTCATATAGGAAATGTTTCGATTTAACTGCTTTCCTTTTTTTGGCTAAACTCATAGTTTCAGTTTTTCTACAGATAAACTGTGAATTAAATAACTTCCTTTTTGATATACCTGGAAACTTTTGACAGATGAATATCTAGCAGTTGGGTGTTAGTACCTTGTAAAATGTAAATTGGTCACACCGGTGTCTCTCTTTCAACTCTGATAACTCTGTGACTATTTTGAGAGATTGGGTGATTTCTGCTGGCTTTAATTGCCCTTGCTTGTGCTGCAGCGGACAACTTTTATCCCATAGTAGCTTTTTATTGCAGAGCTTCATCATAGTTCAGTCTTTCTGAAAATATTTTCAAGCAGCAGTTGGGCTTTCAGATTTAACTTAAAGTTCAACTGTGTATGAGTTAACCTATGCAGTTAACTCAGCTGTGGTCCTAGTTGAATAAACAGATATCTTCTTAGAAAAGGTTATTCCCCCTAGATTTACACATGGGTGAGCAGTGACATACAGCTTACTCTTTTGCTTGGCTAGTGATAGGTTTTTGGACATTAATTCTGATATTTCCTCTAGTTTCAGAAACCTAAAAATACTATTTTTTAAGAAAAATGAGTATCTTTAGTATTGAAAAAATATGATTTAGAAATTTAATATATAGGGAGCAAGTATAACATCCGTCAAGTGGTAGAATTATTGAATAAATTTTGCGGTGAACAAATAGAAGTTAGAAAAATTAGTGTTGAACATGTCTGTATGCAAATGTATGGTTAACTTTTATAAAATTGAAAAGCTATAAAACTGCAAAGAATAAGAAGGTTAAAAAATTGATCATAAAACATTGAACACATCTATATAAAGAAAACTAACACAAAATTAAAAAGAAAAAAATATTTACAATTGTGATCTTAAATATTATCTAACATACTATGAATATTTAAAAAATATTTACAGTAATAAGATCAAGCAAGTTATGTCCATTAGATCATAAGGGGACACTGAGTAAACAAAAATAAGAAGAAGAGTCCGACTTCCTGGGAATTCAAACAGTACTGAATAACCTTTCATACTTATTGAGTAAGTATAATAAAGTCATCCACAGGCGATCCAGTACTTATGCACTGCTTTTGGAATTGGTACATTTCATTTAGATGGTAGTATGGTAGTATATATCATAAAAACCATAAACATATCTGTGACCATTGATTCAGTAATTCTACTCGTGGGAATTAACCCTGAGTAAATAATTAAAGGAATAAAAGAACTGTGTGAGAGCTATAGTTACAATAATACTACTTACAATAGTAAAAACTGAGGATGATGTTATTGGCCGACAGTGGGAAATTTGATGTATTATGATCAATTAGTATCCAAATACTTCATATCCACTGCATGTAAGTGTATAAGGGTAAGCACCGTGACAACAAGGACTGTATCACTTTTGTTCTCTGTGTAACACAGTGCCTAGAATAGCTTCTCTTATAAGTACTTAACAATTGTTATTATTGAAATGAACAAATCAGTGGAATAATGTTAAGTTAAATTGAAATAAACACATACAGAACCTGTTTGTAAGTCCCTTAGTGAGGAAGGGAGATGGAGAACAAGTTGGCTGTTGAGGAATTTTTTGGAGAAGTTTGAACTGGAGTGTGGAAGTTCATTCAGTAAGACATGGATTTCTCTTGTGAGCCAGGAGTTGGGGAAGGTGCTCCAGAACAGGGTCAGTCTGAGGAAAGGCCTGATGGTAGCAATTGACTAGAAGATAAGGAAGGACCTGGGGCATAGCTTAAGGCAGTGTTCCGATTGGACTTACAAGGAAATCAGGCTAACTAGATGAGACTTTATTCTGTAGTATGGGAAGTCATTGATTATTTTTCAACAGAAGTTGACTTTAGAAGAGTTATTTAATTCAAGAAGTTTAATCTGGCATGAGTACCCAGGACAGGTGCAGGCAGGGAGATCAGTTTAAACTCTGTTGGAAATGCAGTGAAGCTTCATGTGAGAAGTCCAGTTACAGTAATTGTAAAGCTGTTTTGTTTTTCATCTTGAACTATGGATAGGAATGATTGTTCCTTTGTGCTAATGTTATTTTTATTAATTTTAAGGGTTAAACTTGGTTCTGTAAAAGGACAGTGCTATTAGAAGAATAAATAAAAACAAATATATAGGAAAAATTTTTTACTGAAATCTTAACATTTAAAATGATTGAAAAAATGCTCAGAGTCAATAACACTGTCTTAGGAAGCCTCCATTGAACCGTGCCACACAAATATGTAATTCTTTTAGCTTTACTTTCATTTTTGTATCTCTCTCCTTCTTCATTGAAGATAGAAGAAAACTGTGTCAACTCTCATTGTTCTGTCAAAAATATTGCTAGAACTTTTAAAAAATTATAATCTAGTGAAGGATCAGACTTTAAAAATTATGAATTGAAGGCCTACTTTGCCATCTAGGGCTTTATGAAAAAGTAGATTCCTCCCCACCCCACCTAATTTTTAACGTTTTAGTGATACTGGGGTAGCGAAAGTTGACATTTATGAAGCAGTTCATTGTACTGAATGTTAGGGTCATGAAATTTATTTGGAATAAACTAAGAAGAGATCTTTAAAGAAAAACCAGTGTGTTTCCAGTAGTTGTGCAACACTAAAATCTGCATTGTTTACAAAATAGAGAAACGTCTTAAATTATCTTAGATAAACATGTGCAGATTCTTTAAAAAAAAATTCTGATGAATTTTTAATTGAATTGACAATTCTGTTGAATTAATTGAGTAGTGGTTTAGAGGAACATACCCATGTGCATAACTAAATAATTTTGTATTTTTAGGGTTAGAGATTGAGTTGGAAAAGGGCTTTGCCGAGTAGGTGATGTTTTACCTGAATCTTAAGATTGTTTATTGAGTATGTACTGTCTGCTCTGCATGCTAGATACTGGGTTTTCTACATATGCACAATATATGATCCTTCTTTAATGGGCTAACAATTGTTTATAAACTGTAACAAATTTTGAGATAAGGGTGGTAATGATGTGCCGTGGGAACACAGAGATTAATTTGGAGAAGGGACAGGAGTAGAGGAGACTTAGAGCTTTGCAGAGAAGGTGGCATGAGTTGGGACTTGAATAATAGATAGACCTGCACACCCTGGAGAAGAGGGAAAAGTACGTTCTTAAATGTAGGGTGTATAGCATGAAGGGATGTATAAGAGTTTTCTTTCTTTCTTCTCACTAAATATAAATAAGCATTTTGATCCTTTAATTGGTGGCTATAGATAAAAGTTCTGTTAACATGTCAAACCATTTGCCATAGAATTCATTTAGGATACCTTTATTAAAGTAAAAATTGTCTGGACTGCAAAGAGTTATAAAGATAGAATTTGGGAAAGCGGAAGTGTTCTGAGTCTTGATTGTGGTAGTTCTTTTGTTAAGACTTATTCCTCTGTCCATTTAAATTAGACATGTCTTGGGGCGCCTGGGTGGCTCAGTGGGTTAAAGCCTCTGCCTATGGCTCAGGTCATGATCCCAGGGTCCTGGGATCGAGCCCTGCATCGGGCTCTCTGCTCTCAGGGGAGCCTGCTTCCTCCTCTCTCTCTGCCTGCCTGTCTGCCTACTTGTGATCTCTCTTTGTCAAATAAATAAATAAAATCTTTAAAAAAAAAATTAGATGTCTTATTGCATACATATTTTATCTCACTAATGTTGATAAAAAATTGCCTGTGAAATCACATTTTTTTCCAAATTTATGCCCATTATTTAAATATTGCATTTCTAAAGAAGGTTTTCAGCTCTCCATTTTCAAACTAAATGTCCAGCACAAGAAACAAGCACATGAATCATATAGCTTTGAGGGGAATAAAAGTCTGTGCTTTTATGGAACTTACATTTTAGTGAAGGAAGGAGACAGATAATAAAGAAGAAAACAGAGAGCACAGAATTAGTTTCAGGTGATAAGTGCTGTGACAAAAGTTAAATAGGGGAGTGGTGGGGAAGAGTTTTCATTTTAGGTAGGGGGCCAAATAAAACCGAAATGGGGAATCAGCCATAGTTCTAGCTTGTTGGTTGTATTCTTTAAATATGACAAACACTGAACTCACTTAAGATTAGAACTAAGACTGTGGATACCTGTGGAAATTGCATATGTAATTATAATGTGTAATTGATTATACAATTATAAGGTAGAATGTAAATGTTGAAACTTGAACAAAAAATAAATTGAGGTGTAGGAATTAGAGTTATGAGTATACTCTTTAAAATTTTTGTAGCAGAAATTCAGTAAATACTATTTAAAATTAAAATGTAAGGGAAAAGCATGCACCATATTGGCTCTTGATAATCTTTTATGGTAAAGGAAGTCTTCTGACCACTTCTGATGAGAAGCTTGTTGTCATCCTAATTTTGTTCTCCCATATGCAAATGCACTGTTTTTCCTCTGGCTGCTTGCAAGATTTTTTTCTTTGTGTTCAGTTTTCAGAAATGTTATTATGTGCCTGTGTTTGGATGTCTTTAGGTTCAACCTGTTTGCAGTTTGCTCTGCTTCTTTGATTTGTTAGTTCATGATATTCACCACATTTGAAAAATTGTCAGCCGTGTATCTTCAAATAATTTTGCAGTGCACACTCTTTCTTTTTCTGGGATTTTGATGACACGAATGTTAAATCTTACGTAGTTGTTCCACAGGTCCCTGATGTTTCATTTATTTCTTTTCAACCTGTTAACTTTCTTTGTTCAGATGGATAATTTCTGTTGATCAATCTTTCTTCTGTTAGTCTACTATCAAGTCCATCCAGTGAGTTTAATTTTGGCTGTTGTATTTTTCAGTTCTTAAATTTCCATTTTGTTCTTCTTTTCATCTTCTGTTTCTTTGCTGAAACTTTCTGTTTTTCCATTTGTTCTAGTACAGTTTGTAATTGCTTGCTTATTGATTCATTTTACTGATAGCTGCTTTAAAATCCTTATTAGACAATCCTTTGTCATCTCAGTACTTGTGTCTATTAATTGTCTTTTTTTAAGTTGAAGTTTTTCATTTATTTATTTTTTTCAGAATGAGTATAATTATAAAAACATTAGGAGACTAAAGATAAAGAGGAAATGGAACCAATCTTGGCTGTATAAGCTCAATTTCTTTTTCTAGTAGAAATGAGAATGAGAATGTCTACTTTGTAGACTTTTGGGAAAGACTGCATGAGAACATATATGTAAAGTATCCAGCACTGTCCCTGGCATACAAAAAATGCTCAGAAATATTAGTTAACTTTGATTAAGAATGAACTGAGGGTTGATGGAGGGATGTGAGAGGGGGTTGGGCTTGATAGGTGATGAGCTGGATGGGTGATGGGTATTAAAGAGGGCAATTGTGGTGAGCCCTGGATGTTGTATGTAAGTGATGAATCACTGAGTTCTATTCATGAAACCAATATTGCAATGTATGTTAACAAACTGAAATTTAAATATAAATTTAAAAAAGAAAATATTAGCTTGGAGCTGCTGCTGCTTCTTCTTTTTTCTCTTCTTCTTCTTTTCGATTATAGTATTTTGAAATCATTACTGTCAACTACATAACATTTTCAGGGAAGAGGCTCTTTAAAAGAAGTCTTAACTCCTCCCCCACCCACCAGTTCTTTAAATTGTGGTTACTTCATACAAAGATCAGCCTGTTTCTTAATACTGCCTTATATTTTTTTTGTTGGGGATAGACCTTTTTGTTGTTAAACTAGATGAGTTTCCTCCTTGTGCTAGGCCCTAGGAAGTTCATCCACTTGCTTCTGTTCCTTAGAGAATCTACTCTCTCTAGGACCTATTCAGGGCAGGAGTGAAATTATGTAATGTTGGCAGCTCCCCCCTTCTTGCCACCAGGATGACAAATACACTTTTCCTTATTTGCTTTTAGGATTTTACAGCTAATCATAGGGGAAAGGTAGAAGGAGGAAGAGGTGCAGAATGGATGGTGGTCATTGACAGAAAAACGACAGAGCTTAGGAAATCCAAATAGCTTTTGAGGCCATTGATAGTCCCTGATTCTTGCTGAATTTATAATTGGAAGTCCTTTTGAACTGGTATGTCTTGATTTTTTTTCCTTTTGTCATGAAACCTCTTTGACCGTCATGATGGGAAGTTTTTTCTGAGAACGTGACATTTAAGCCGGATTCTGAAAGATGAGTTAGAAGTAACTAGGTGGGAGAAGAGGAATGTGCAGGCAGACAGAACCAGAATATCTAAAGGTCTTTAAGGAAGGAGCATATAGCATATTGAAGGTACTCAAAGATGTCAGTGTGGAAATAAAGATAGTGTGATATTAGTAAAGGGATAGACACATAGATCATTGGAACAGAAGCAGACAATCCAGAAATAGGACACATGCAAATATGGCCAATTGATTTTTGACAAAGGTGCAAAAGCAATTCAGGAAAGAAAGAATAACTTTTTTTTAGTAAATGGCTTTGCGTTCATATGCAAAAAAAAAACCCAAACAAACAAAAAACCCTTGATTTATACTTTATATCTTATATAACAATTAACTCAAAATGCATTGCAGGGGCGCTTAGGTGGCTCAGTCCTTAAGCATCTTCCTTCCCCTCAGGTCATGATCCCCTGGTCCTGGTATTGAGCCCTGCGTCTGGCTCCCTGCTCCGCGGGAAGCCTGCTTTTCCCTTTCCCACGCCCCCTGCTTGTGTTCCCTCTCTCGCTGTGTCTCTTTCTGTCAAATAAATAAATAAATAAATAAATAAATAAAATCTTTAAAAAAAAAAAAAAAAAGCATTTCAGATCTAAATGTAAAATGAGAAACTAAAGCTTTTGTGAAAGGCATAAGGGAAAATCTTGTGACTTGAGGTTAAGCGAAAAATTCTCAGAAATGATACCAAAAGCATAATCCATTAAAGAAAAAAAAATGATAAATTGGATTTAATAGAAATTAGAGGCTTTTGCTCTGTGAAAGCCACTGTTTGTTTGTTTATTTATTTATTTATTTAACATATAATGTATTATTTTTCCCAGGGTCTGTGAATCATCAGGCTTACACATTTCACAGCACTCACCATAGCACATACGCTCCCTGTGAAAGCCACTGTTAAAGAGACTAAGAATACAAGCTACAGACTGAGAGTATTTGCATATCACATATGCAATAAAAGACTTATCTCAAGAATATATAAAGAACTGTCAAAGCTCAACAGTAAGAAAGAAATGCCTCCATTTAAAAATGGGCAAAAGGCAGACATTTCATTAAAGAGGCTATAAGGCTGGTAAATAAACTCATGAGAAGATTTCCAAAATCATTAGCCATTAGGGAAATGCAAGTTAAAACCACAGGGAAATATCAGTACATACCTATTAGAATGACCAAAGTAAGAAATATGTAATGAGAACACCAGGTGCTAGCAAGAGAATCTGGAACTACTGTGCATTTCTGGGGACAATATAAAATGGTACATACGGGGTGCCTGGGTGGCTCAGTGGTTAAAGCCTCTGCCTTCGGCTCAGGTCCTGATCTCAGGGTCCTGGGATCGAGCCCCGCATCACATCGCATCGCATCAGGCTCTCTGCTCAGCGGGGAGCCTGCTTCATCCTCTCTCTCTGCCTGCCTCTCTCCCTACTTGTGATCTCTGTCTGTCAAATAAATAAGTAAATAATCGTTTAAAAAAATGGTACATATTTTTCTTCAAAAAAACCCCTCCGGAATGAATTTATAAAGATTTACAGAAAAAATTGCCAAGATAATACAGGATGCCCATGTACCTCAGTTTCCTATAATGTTAACACCTTATAAAAAACCATAGTTTGTATTTTAAAACAGAGAAACCAATATGGGCACATTACTTTTAACTAAACTCTGGATTTTATTTATATTTTACCAGTCTTTCTGTTTCTAATGTCATCAGAATCCCATAGTTTATTTAACTATCATGTTTCCTTAATCACCTCTGGTTTGTGACAGTTTGGTAGATTTTACTTCTTTTTGATAGCTTTGACATTTTCAATAGTATTGGTCAGATGTTTTGTGGAATGTCCCTCCATTAGGTTTGTCTGATGTTTTTCTCACGATTAGACTTAGGCTATGGTGTTTTGGGAAGAACAGTGCAGGAAATGAGGTTCCCATTTCTTTATACTGTATCACAGAGTACAATTTCAACATGACTATCAATGTTGAGGTTTACATTACTGATTTTTTTTTAAATGCTCTGGAAACTAATTTGTTTTTTTATATAGTTAAACACATATTACCATATACCCAACAGTCATCCTCTGGGTTTTTACCTTAGAGGAGAAAAACTTAATTTGACATAAAAATCTGTATATAGATGTTTTTAGCAACTTTATTCATAATCACCAAAAACTGGAAACAACTTGAATGTTATCCTGTTGGGTGAGTAGATTAAAAATGTGGTATATCCCTATAGTGGATTACTACTCAACAATAAAAAGTAAATTAATACATGTAACAACTTGGATGAAAATGGAGACATTGTGTTAGGTGAAAAAGGCAAGTCTCAACAGATTACCTATTGTATAGTATGACATTTTACATGACATTCTCTTATATGACAAGATGACAAAGTCATTCTGATTAGACCAATTAGGGTTTAGGTGTGGTAGGAGCGTGTGACTGTAAGCATGAGGGAGGTTTTTTTTGCAGGAAATGAGGCTCCATCTTCCACTTGTGTGGGTGGTTGCATTATTCGATATATATGTTAAAATTCATAGACCTATATACACAAAAAAGTCAATTTACTATATAATAGTTCACAAACTATAATTTTTAAAAAGTGAAGCTAAAGTTAAAAAAAAAATACTGCACAACTAGAACACAGAGAGCACTAGCAAAAATGGTAAGAGGTATGAAGAAATAGAGAGGAACTGCATCATTTGGTCCTCATAGGACTTCATAGATTTTAAGCAGAGGAATGACCTGATTAAGTAATTTTTGAAGAGAAGTTTATGAAATGTTTTTAATCCTCAATGTGGAGAATGAATTCATGGGGGATAGACTGAAGATCTAAGAGAAACAGAAAATAAGACCATTTCTTGCATCTTTCCCACAAATATTTGTAAAGTCCCACTTCCTGAAGTCTGTTTATGGTGTTAGGATTGTTGTGACGATAAGAATAATAATTACAAGCAGTCCTTTATTCCTGTACTTTTGACTTTTTTATACAGCCTGTATTTTTGCACATTATACTCTGCTTTTTTTATGAATAAACAAGCTTTTGTAATCAACTAACATGATAATTGTCTAGTTGTGTCTGTCCAATATTTTTATTTCAAAAGTGTTGCCATCTTTAAAAAAATTATTTGTATAGTCCTTGGGACAAATACTTGCTCTTATTTTGTAAAAATGAGTAGAAAATTAAAGAAATTCAGTTAATAGTGATAATTTTAAGTATGCTTATAAACTGAATATTAGTTAAGACCAAGATTAAAATTACAAATTTTTGGCTTTAGTCAGATGCTTATCAGATGGAAAGTATGTTAATCCAATATTGTGTGTGAAGCAAGAGGACAGAATTTGAAGAAAATGTAGAAATGTTGTAGTTACATTGTTGATAACGGGTCTGGTGAAATTAGGGGCATACGTGTTTTTTAACCCTCTAACAGCAACTCATTTTATTTTTTTCACACATTTTTTTTAAAATAAAGATTTTATTTATTTATTTGACAGAGAGAGATCACAAGTAGACAGAGAGGCAGGCAGAGAGAGAGAGGGAAGCAGGCTCCCTGCTGAGCAGAGAGCCCGATGCGGGACTTGATCCCAGGACCCTGAGATCATGACCTGAGCCGAAGACAGCGGCTTAACCCACTGAGCCACCCAGGCACCCATATTTTTTTCACACATTTATCTTTCGTACAAGTTTTTGGGAATATGTTATATATAAATGTAAAGAATTTCCTGCAATAATAGGATTGCTATTAGAAAATCTCTTATGTCAAACCTCATGAAATTTTTAAAGGCAAAAAAACTATAGAATATTGGCAGTTTTCACCTTTAAATATAGTATTTTTTTCCCCAGATTGATGCATTCTTGTCTATAAGTTCTTTATTTTTATTATAGAGAAGAATATATTGTATAGTTAATTTTCTAGGAGATACATCTCAGTCCTGTTTCTGTACAGAAGTCAAAAAAGATTCACTGATTTGCAAAGAGATAGCAATAGTGTGGATTAGTGTTCTGTTTTAAAAATAAATTATACCTACAGAACTCATTCTCATTTTTGAAACACTGGCAAGACAGATAAAACTGAAGCCCCTAAAGTCCATCGTGAGCATTCCTGCAGTCCTGATTCTCTCTCATTCTCTTCATAAGTAACCGTTGTTAAAATTTGTTGTCTTATCTTTTCAAATATTTTTAATCCATTTATATTTATGTAGATACATAAATATATACACATATACTCTGATTTAAATACACCTATATATACACCCACATAGTTTAGGAAATATATAGTATTGTGTGGATTATTTTTCATAAATGAAATATTTATATAGTTTGGCATTATGATTTTTGCAGTCTACAATATGTTTAGATCTGTGTTTTGTCATCTTTTTTTTCAGTTTCTACACTATTTTTTGTATTATGACTATATAGTAGTTTTATTTGGACCCTCAAGGTTTTTAGTGCAGATTGTTTATAGTTTTTTAAAACTACTAACAATGAAGACAGAACTATCCTTGTATATGCTTTCTCATGCGCCTACATGAGAGTTTCTTCAAGATAAAGAGAGTGGAATTGCTGAGTCATATGGTGTATGCATTTTTAAAATGTGTTATTTGGAAAATTTCAAACATATGCCAAAGTAGACAAATAGAATAATGAATTCCTACTCACTTTCAACAATTATCAGTCCTTGACCTATCTTGTTTATCTGTACTCTTTAGTCACTTTCTCCCCTCTCATATTCTGAAACAAATCTAGTTATCATGTCATTTGATCTATAAGTATTTCATATATTTCTGGAAAAGATAAGTGCTTCCTTTTTTTAAGAAAAACATAATCACAACACCATTATCATACTTCAGAATAATAATTCTTTGACATTAAATATTCAGTGTTCATTTTTCAAATGTCTTAATGTCAATAACATTTTGTTCTGTATTTTTATTGCTTTACCTGTTTGAATTAGGATCTGAATAAGGATCACAATGATTAGTTGATATGTGATTATTTTTGTTAAAGTCTCTTTTAATGTGTTTTTTTTTTTCCTTTTGCTCTCTCTCTCCATCTCTTTATTATCTTCTCCTTCTCCCCAACCCTCTTTTCTTTTCCTCTCCCCATTTTCTTGGTCTGTTTTTAAAATTCTTGCAGTATATTGGTTGGAGTGACGGGCTGTTTGTCTTGAAGATTTTTCCACACTCTGGCTCTTGCTCATTGCATCCCGTGACACTGTGTACCTTGTTTTTTCGTCCTCTGTATTTCCTATAAATTTTTAATTGGGTGTGGATGCTTGATGAGATTCAGATTTGATTTATTTGTCAAGACTGTTTTATAGACAGTGTTGTCATCTAGTGTAAGGAGGCACATAGTGATGATATATGCATTTTTAACTTGGAAGATATTGCCAGATTATCTTCTAGAACTGTTGTTTCAATCTATACCTCCATCATTAATATGTAAAGCATTGTTTCACACTTGTGAACTGTTATTATCAGGCTTTCAGCATTTTTTGAATTGACTAGCAGAAAATGTCGTCTCAGTCTTAAGTATTTCCCTAATAGTATTACTAGTGAGGTTGCTTGTTTTCTTTATTTTTTAGGATCATTTGTATTTTCTCTAATGGGAATTGCATGTTCAAAATATGCTTTGTCTTTTTCTGTTGGATGTTGAACATTTTTCTTCCTGATTTGAATTTCTTTGGCTGTTTTAATTATTCATCCTCTTTTTCTGCTATATAATACCAAATATTTTTTCTTAGGTTATTGTTAATCTTTCATTTTGATTATATTGTCCTTCAGTATGCAAAAATTGTACAAAAAATTATCACATTTATCCATCTTTTCCTTTATGGTTTATGTGTACTTTTTAGTTTGAGAACTGTTTCCTCAGACATAAAATATTCACTTAACACTTTTTTAATTGTAAAAAACACATAACATAACATTTACATCTTAACTATTTTTAAATGTACAGTTCAGTAGTGTTAAATATATTCTCATTGTTGTGCAACTGATCTCCAGAACTTTTTCATTTTGCCAAACTGAAACTTTTTTTTTAAGTTTTATTTAAATTCCAGTTAGTTAACACTCATTGTAATATTAGTTTCAAGTGTACACAAAACTGAAACTTTATATCCATTAAACAACCCCCCATTCTCCCCTCCCCCCAGCTTTTTTTCTAATAACTTGAGATTTAATTTTCACATTTAGCTATTTTATTTCTCTCTCTCTCCTTTTTAAACTTTTTGATGGTATGGAATATACATCTTACTTTTATTTAAAGTTTGCCATTTGTCTTAGCAACATTTATTGAATAGTCTGCCTTCCTGCTAATACCACATTTGTATATTCTAATATCCCATATTTACAGGTGCTGTTTCTATAGTTTATATTCTGTTTCCTTGATCTATTTTTGTACTTATATGCCATTACTTCCAATTACTGTGTTGTTAAAAGTTTTTGATAACTAGTAGGACAAGTAATACCGCTTTGTTCTTTTTCATAATGGTCTTTGTTATTTACATCTGTGTGTGTATGTGTGTCTTTTCTCTGTATTTTGAATCTGCTTCATAAGAGGCATGAAAAATTTTGCTAGCATATTATTTGGATTTATTTATCAATTTGGAGAAAATTAACATATTTAAAATGTATATTGACTGTTCTCTATTTATGCTTGAAGGTTTTGTTCTTTTGGAACTGTTAGCTTTCTGCTTGAAGACCTTACACATATATCACAGTTTTTTTTTTTTTATTCCTAGGTGATTTTTATTTTTGATTCTTCTGGAATGAAGTGATTCTATTTTAGTTTTTTTTTTTTTAATTGTAGTCTACCTGTTCCAGTTCTGATTTCCCCTTACCCTACTTTATATTACATTTTCATAGCATTTATCACTTTGTAACAGAGTTGATTATTTATTTTGTTTGTTGTTGTTACCTGTTTTCCTTACTCTCTCCCCAGACCTAGAATGTAATTTCTGCAACGACAGGGATCCATCTTTTATTTCTTGACATCATGTTGAATACTGTCATGAATTCCAGTAGTGATTCACCCTGTTCTCTTTGAATTTTATAAGGGTAGGTATTCATATTTTATGCAGATAACAATGTTTTTGGAGTCTTTTCCTTTCCAGAATGAATATATTTTGTTTTCTTTTTCTTGATTTATTGCATTAGCTAAGTCTTATAATACTGTGTTGAATAGTACATGTGATTTCCCTCATTATCTTGTTCTTAACATCCATGAGAATACATCTATTATTTTATCCCTAAGTATAATGTTTACCATTGGTTTCTAATAGGTTTTAACAAAGTGGGGGATTGTTTTGTTGTTGTCGTAACTAACTTTAACAAAGCTAGGGAAGTTTTTCTTTTGTTCTGAACTTGCTAAGGATTTTTATTTTAGGATTTTGAATTTTATCAATGGGAAAAAGAACACAAATTATCTCTAGGGGGGTTTTCACTATTTTGTAGATGACCCCACGGTGAAACAGGAAAGCTGAACATACAATGGTTGCTAAGAAACCGAAATTAAGGAGAGCTTTTGGCAGTCTTACACGGGTGGAGAGACTTGGAGTTCAGGGTTACCAAGACATCTGTAACTTGAGTGACCAAGACCATGAAGAGAATATAAGCATAGGGAAGTGAGCCCAAAAGTCTGAACCATGTTGCCTCTAGAAATTGTTGCAGATTAGTAAGCACAAGCTAACAGGCAGAAACATTGAGCAGAAAGCAGCTGCTGAGAGGCTGAGAAGCTAAGCAGAATTTTCAGCAGTCTAATGGTACTGTAGAGATAGAGGAGTCCTGGTAAATGCCCTCGGCTTTCAGATGAGATCTGTGAATAACTATATCCTAGCAATAAGGGGGAACTGGAGAAATAGACAAGGTCTTAATGTGCTTGAAAACTAGCTTCAAGTTAGCTGATTGGATTGGCTCCTATTGCCAACCAGAAACTAAAGAAAATCTTCTCTTGAGAAAGAGGAGCATTCACAGCCTCTACAGTTTTTATTACACAATATCTGACATTAAATCCCTAGATTCCAGGTGTGCCAAGAGTCATGAACAAGAGAGAAACAGATATAGAAGCACAGATGATCAGGTGTGGACTTCAGTGAAAAATGTTGTGCCACTTCCTTTATCTTTTCTTTGTTTCAGATGAGAAATCTATCATTTGAATTGTCTTTTCCTATAAAACATCATTTTTAGGTAAAGCATCATTTTTTTCTCTCTCACTGTTTTCATTACATTCTCTTTGTCTTTAGTTTTCAAAAGTTTAACTATGTGTCTTGTTTGTGTTTGCTTTGGGCTTATCCTATTCAGAATTCACTTAGCTTCTTGAATTCCTAAATTTATGTGTTTGGCCAAGCTTAGAAGTGATCAGTTTTTACTTTTCAAGAGTACTTTTCAGCCCTTCCCTCTTTCTTCTTTTTGGGAGTCTGATGACATGAAAGATAAATCTTTTGTTATATTCCACAGGTCCCCAAGTTTCTGTTAATTTGTTTTCATTATATTCTCCCTGTTGTTAAGATTGGGTAGTTTTTTTTTTTTTTGGTTTTTTTTTTTTCTGTCTTCCAGTTCAGTGATTCTTCCCTCTGTCCTTTGCATTCTGTCATATTCATCCTGGAATCTTTTATATCAATTACTGTATTTACTGTTCTGAAATTTTCATTTGGTTCTTCCTTATATTTTTCTTCCCTTGGTGAGACTTTCTATTTTTTTTATTGTTTGTTTTAGGCATGTGTGTAACTGAGACATTTTTGTGATGGCTGCTGAAAACCCTTTTCAGTTATCTTAACATCTCCGTCATCATGGTATTGACATCTGTGGGTCATCTTTTTTTATTCATTTTGAGATATTCCTGGTTCTTGGTATGATGAATGATGTTAATTTGATACCTGGACATTTTGAGTATTATGTTCTGAGACTCTGGATTTTATCTAAACAGTCTGGTTTAGATGGCTTCCTCTGGCACGGTTCCAACATGAGGAGTGGAGTGCTTTGCTGTGACATTACTGCTTGGTGCAGATAGAAGCCCAGGTAGCTCATTCTGCCTCCTTTAACTCTCAGTTTGTTAGGAAATTCTTCATTACTGTTGGTCAGGGATGGGAGTTTTGGCTTCCCCTGACTTTTCCCTGGTTAGGTGGATCAGGAGTGCCTCAGCATTGCCTTCCACATGGTCTCTACGGGGAGGGCCAGTTTCTGTTGGGCAGTGGTGAAGGGCATGACTTCACTAGGCCTCTTTTGATACAAGCCTATTGTAGGGAGGGAGAGGGGCACCTTGTTATTTCCAGGTGAATGTCCAAGTTCTTCTTGTGGTCCTGGCTGACACCAAGCCTCCCAGCTGGCTTTTTGTGACACGACTATGGTTGATAGCACGGGGTTCCCTGTTACAGCTTAGCAAGGGTGGAAGTCTAGGGTCCCCACTTGACCTTTATTGGTGGGGTGGTGGGTCCACAGCTTTTAAAATTTTTTGTGATGTTTGTCTGGGTATAACAGCTTTTGTCTAGACTGTCCCTTTTCTGATCTTCTGCTAAGGAGAACAGGATTTTGTTTTATTTGTTTGTTTTGAGGAGTCTGGTTCTATTGGTATTTTCAGTTTGCCAGCTTCTTCAACTCCTAGATGAGATATTTAAGGTACAAAAGAAAACCTGTAGAACTTACTATTATGTCATTTTCTTTGGACCCTGAGGTCTGTACCAGGTCTGCCTTCTCTCTCTCTACTTTTAGAGTGTTCTTTTATTTGTTACATATGATGTACAGGACTTTTATTTTTGTGAGAGGAATAGGGAAAAAAATACATCTATTCCACTTTCCCAGAAGTGGAAATCTTCAAGTACTTTTAATTCTTAATTGTTTAGTTTTCATTATAGTTAAAATTCCCTTTTAGTCTGTTTGCCATATGCTTGAGTGGGTAGAATTTTATCACTGTGGCTTACATTTAGGGCTTTAAAATTTTTTTTTAATAAAAGTGGTTCATCATCTAGAAATGGAAGTTTTAGAATTAATCTCTTAGTCTTAGTTATTTTGGAGAAAATTATAATTTTTTATATCCAATTTTATTAAAAAATATACATAAAATCTCTAGTATTTGTTTGCTTCAGGAGAAATGTCCCTGTATGGTTTATGTATTAATTATGCATCTCTCAATAAGTTAATTAAGATATGCATAATTATCTTATTACATTTAAAATATATTAATTTACTGCCCCATCTTCTAAAGTAGCTTGCATTACTTTCATGTGATTGATCCACATGGATATAACTGACTGTCATGTTGTTTTCCTAACTTCAGGTTCTTTTTACAGCTACATCAGAATGAATTACTACACTAAGGTATAAGGGCACCAGTTTGGCTCAGTCAGTTAAACATCTTACACTTGGTTTTCGGCCAAGGTCATGATCTCAGGGTCATGAGAATGAGCCCTATGTTGGGCTCCATACTGAGCATAGAGTTTGCTTGAGGGTCTCTTCCCTCCCTTTGCCCCCTTTGCCCCCCCCCCCGACACTCTCAAAATGAATGAATGAATAAATAAATAAATAAATAAAATCTAAAAAATATGCTAAGAAATCACTAAATACTACTCTGAGGGCTTTAGAGATAAATAAAGTTAAGTTTAATACCATCTTAAGTACAACCTGGATTTTTACAGCGAATTCTTGATTTTAGGCCTAAAATGTGTCAGGTATCAAGCTGGACACTGGGAAGAATATCTTCACTTTGATTTTGATCTTTGCTTGTAGTGGTTTTCAGTTTTCTTTTGGATCAGGAGCCCACTGGAGGGTCTTCTTAAAGCTGTACGCAGTCCCTGTGTAAACAGGTTCAATCAGGGTGTTTTAAGGATCTTCTAAAATCCCCTAGAGTTCACAGATTTGGCCTCAGCCCTCTGCTCTGTAATTTTGAAGATATTTTTTTACATGCTGTGATACTTTTTAAAATATCACAATAACAATTTTGAGCATTAGTGGTTTGTGTTCATATTTTATGATGAAGAAATTGCTGCTCAAAGTGGTGTGTGCCTTCCCTCGTATCACATAGCTATCAAATGTTCGTCTAGAATTGAAGACACTCCTAACTTGTAATTTGAGAGAGCATCAACATTTTCTAAGGTTCTTGCTCCTTAACATCAAATTACTGCCTGATAAGATCCTGTCACCTTTTCCTCACTGTCCACAAACGAGTATGCCTATCGCCAGGTTATCACATTGGGTGATCTCCTGCCGCTAGTGTTTGGTGAATTGATAGATGCACAATGATATTTGTTTCTTTGTATTTAGGGTCCTCTATCCACTTATCTCTCAGAGTCTTACAGATTTTTAGATCATTGTAAGTTTTTAATATGTTAAGAATATTTGTCATATTTTTTGCAAATACTTTTACCTTTTTATTTGCCTTTAATTTTGTGATTTCTTCTTATGGATAGAATTTTTGAAATAAGCATTCAGATTTCCTGTAATAAGGATTTGAAGGATTTTGATTAGAATTGGATCAAGTTAAGGATATATTGGAGAAAAATTGGTATCGCTATATTTTATCTTTATGGTCAGTCGGTTATA
This sequence comes from Enhydra lutris kenyoni, assembly GCF_002288905.1. Lineage (NCBI taxonomy): Eukaryota > Metazoa > Chordata > Mammalia > Carnivora > Mustelidae > Enhydra > Enhydra lutris. The sequence goes on along the minus strand of NW_019154119.1, from coordinate 3,928,062 downwards.
TCATTTTTCAGTTCCTCCAGCCTTCGCTATACTTCTTCATGCTGCTTCTATATGTACATACCTTAGTGGAATCAGGAATCTTCTCTGTCCCTGTACTTTTGGGGACTTTCCTTATATTCTTTGGCTCCCAGGAGTTTTTTCCTGGCCTTCTCACTAGAAAGCTGAGGTTTCCTTCTTTGAGTCTTAGCCCTTCCCCTATACTGTTACACAGTTGTACCCCCTTGGGGCCCTCCTGGCTTGAAGTAGTAAGGGAAAAAGAGAAATACATCATGAGGATTTCCCCCATACTCTTCATTGTATCCTGGCTCCTTTTTCTAGTTCCTTAGGACAGATGGACAGGTTTTCTCTTAGTCTTTTAAGTGTCCTGTCTCTGATTTATAGCTTTGTGACTTGGGCTGGCTTCAGGGCAGAGAGAGAGGGAATAAAAAAAAAAAGGGACTGGGAACTACCCCCAACCCACCATACATACACTTACCAGCTCACAGATGCCCCTTTTACTCTAGCTAGAAAGAGGGGGTTTCTCTTGGAGTTTTTGCTGTGTGTGCCTGTGGCATAATCCTGGGACTTTGCCCATCCTCATGTCAAAGTGGTAGGTGAAGGCTTTTTAAAAAAGAGTAAACTCACCACCATATCGATTGTTTGTTTAAGTTTTGACTTCCCTCCTCAATGCTCCTGCCATTGTTTGCTTTTTAGAGTCTTGAGGTGGTTGGTTTTAGTTTGTCTCCAGAGCTTTTAGTTGTATTCAGTGGGAGAGACTGCTGTAGTGGGTGGGCTTACTCCTTCTTGGCCTTCACTGAAAGTTAAGCTATTTCATCTTGAAAATAATTTTTGTTTTTGTTTTCTAAAAATTCTTTGTTGTTCCTTGATTACTGCATTTTATGAACAGATTTTTCTTGTTTTATGAATATATTCACTTCTTGAATCTCTCTGAAGAGAGCAGTCAAAATTAAGGACATTTTACTTCTCTTTGTTACCTTTCTTTCTTTGGGTCAGTGTGCCCTTGCTTTTCAACTTAGTGCCTCTCTTAGTTTTTATTAAATAGCTGGTAAGTCTTAGCTGTTCTTCTGTACAGTATTTTCAAGTGAAGGTATGAATCAGTGGTTATCAACCTGAATATATATCATAGTCCCTTAGGGACCAAGTTTAAATACAAATTCCTGGCCTCAAAAAATCTGATTCAGTAAGTCTGGGGTGGGGCACCTAAACCCTTACGTGATTCTGATGCTGTTAACATCTTGGTAACTGGTGTAATTCTAAAAAGGTCAGTATTCTCCTTTACAAAGCATTATTTTCTTCACTGAATATCATCACTGACCACAGGACTTTGCAGGTTGGCTTTCTATTGCTCTGGCGAATGGGAGGTGGAGTTCCTTTTTTCTTTATCAGGCACTTGCAGAGACAAGGCTAACAAGCTGGGACCTATCCCTCTCTCAGTTTCAGGTATAGGGAAGGAATTTATATGCAGGGAGAGTTCTGATTAATTCTGAGTTGTCGTCCCCCCCGCCCCCCCCACATAGAGATTGTCCGAAGCCTATTACCTCCATCTCAAAGTTCACACTATTAGTCCTCTGACAAAGACTTTAGACTTTAGACCAGCATTACTAATTACCATCAGAGTTGTACTGGTCATCTCTGGTGGTTTTTCACTCAGTTGTTCTGTGGTCTGCTTACACTTGCAGGCTCTCCTGACATGAGGTATTTAAGACAGGGAAGAGGTAGATAAATGGGCTCAGGCTGCCATCTTGAACTAGAACACCACTGTTAGTTTTAAAGTGATGTTGGTGTGTAATGTGCCAAGAGGTATTTTGAATTCTTACATAAAATAAACATCATAAAATCTGTAGCAGGATTGCTACTTCCTCATACTCAGGAGTACAAAGAAAAATGTAGCTTCTTTATAACTCATCTTTTTCATTTTGATGGACCTTGGTCACTGGGTAACTAGAGGAAGAGTAACAGTCTTACTTCAGTCTGGTAAACTCAGTCTTATCCAGTAATTTAAATTAATCTCTTTGGATATTTCAGTCTCTGTTTGGATACGAGTCATTCAGATATCATCTCTTATCTCATACCTTCCTGCAGTGGAATCCAGACTTACAGGTTGGATATCTATGGCTTGTGTGACTTTGTAGTGGTAGAAGGGTGTCAAGGACCTGTGGTCCATGTGTTGTCTCCCCTGGTTACTCTCGTGTTCCCTTCGGTGTCAGTGGTTGTGCTACTCCCTGTAATTATGACTACTGTGGTGCTACCAGACCTGTCCTTAGGTGTTCTTCAGATGTCTGGCTGAAGTTTACAACTGATGTTACTTGAGGTCTGTTCTCTTGGTTCCCAGGATGCATTGGCCACCTTCCCAGGTATCACAGATAACCTGAGGTCGGCTTGGGCTTGCGTTGGCCCCCTAGCCAGGTGGTCTCTTTTCCAGGCCTCTGCTATGGAGTTACTTTGCTCCTAATCACAGTGACCTCTTCTGGTAAACTCACTGTCCAACATCTTTAATTACCTTTTGTGTACTACTTCAGAGCCCTCCGGAATTTCCCAGTGCCTTCCATGATGCATAGAAAAGGAAGACTCCAGAACTGATCTCATACCCTTCCTCAATCTGATCATGCTTCTCTGCATATTTTTTGATAGTAATCTCCTGCTTGTGCAGGGTGTGTATAGAGGGGAGGTGAGACTTCAGTGGTATGTGTGGTGGGGGGATGCTCCCGGAAGGCAGACACTTGGCACAGTCTCAACAGGAAGGAGAGCAGAAGCCATTCTGACTCCCAGATTTCTTTATTACATCAAACATTTTTTCCTTTTGCAGCCTCTGCCTGCAGAGAGCAGTGGAAGTATTGGTCTACTCACTTCTCCTGTCTCTGTCTCAATTTTTTATGCGACAATCCTCTGGCCAGAATTAGGAATTTGAGGCTTTAATTCACACTTTCTTTAGGTTTGATCCTCTTCCTACCCTAGGTAACTAACAAGCCTTACCTTGTAGCCATCATGAGCAGAAGGAATATCTGCTCTATGATGAAGAAAAAACTATAATCTGAGTCTTTCAGGTTTGGTTAGAAGATACTAGTGTCAATTTTTTTTTTCCTTTGGGAAAACTAGAATTTCAAGGCTTTTATTGTAAAACCCTTTCTAAAATTTTGGTGAATATTAACTATTTCTTTCTTTTCATATTCCTAAATTTCTCCAACCACATGGATGCTATTATAGAATAGTAGGGAAGTCAGCAGAAGGAAATGCAAATGGGAAAAGTATTTTAATAACTGTTTTCATAATCATTAGTATATATCTACCCTCATTACTCTTCTTTAAAAATTTCTTTGTTTTTTTCTTACACATTTACCCTCTTACCCTTTTAATTATAGTATAGATTCTTATGATGATGTTTCTGAAAAATATTTTTGTTTTTATTTGATTTGTATTAAACCTGTAATTTGGAGATCATTTTGTGTCTTCATAATAATTTTCCCAAACAGGAAAATAGTCTGTGTCTCTATTTCTTTTGTAGCTTCTTTAAATATTTATCAGTAAGGTTTTATGAAATTTTGGAATGTGGTTTTAAAATATAGGTCTCATATTCTTTTTTTCTATGGTTCCTTTTCTTTTTTGTTGTTGTATGTGTTTGTACGTGTTTCAAAGAACAGAATCCAGCTTGCAGTTCAGTTCCTTCTGCCTTATGGCCCTATCCTATGTGTTTCCATAGTACTTTGTTTATTGGTCTTTTCTCGAATTCCTCATATTTATGTTTACTCGAGTGTGGTCAGCTCAAGGGCAAGGACTCAGGTACTGTTTGTCTTTATTTGCCTTATTGACTGATATATTCCTGCTCATGATAGGTGGGGGGGGAATCAGCAAACTCCTTCCCTGGTTTATTTTTCTCCATAGCACTTTCCATATACTTTAAAAAATATATATATTTATTTTATTTTAGAGATGGGGGAGGAACAGAGAGAGAGAGAGAGAGTTCCAAGTAGGTTCCACTCTGAGCATGGAGCCTGGTGGGGACTCAGTCAATCCCACCACCCCGTGATCATGACCAGCACCAAAACCCAGAGTAGGACACTCAACCGACTGTGCCACCCTGGAACCCCCTTACCATATCCTAATGTACTATATTGTTTACTTATTTGTTTTATGTGTTGTCTCTCTCCCCCCCTGCTAAGTTCTAAGTGCCACAAAGATAGAGATTTTTAACTGTTTTATTCACTACTGTATTTCTAATACCTAGAAGAGTACCTGGCACAAAGTTGACCAGTGATTGTAGAATGATTAATTAATGAGTTGTTCAGATTTAGTTAGTTGCCTAAATTATTTCATATGCTCTACCAAATATGATAGGTATAAACTGGCATGGAAAAAAATTAGTAATATAGTCATAAAGGATAGAGTTTAAAAGCTAGGAATATCTTAATATCATCTCAGTTAATTGTTGAGATGGAACAAGAATTTAGAATTCTTTTTTTTTTTTTAAGATTTTATTTATTTATTTGACAGACAGAGATCACAAGTAGGCAGAGAGGCAGGCAGAGAGAGAGAGAGAGAGGAGGAAACAGGCTCCCCACGGAGCAGAGAGCCCGACATGGGGCTCGATCCCAGGACCCCGGGATCATGACCTGAGACGAAGGCAGAGGCTTTAACCCACTGAGCCACCCAGGTGCCCCAAGAATTTAGAATTCTTGAGTAAAAATAACTAGCAGTGGCATCTGGATATGTGGTAGGAAGACTTTGTGATTGTAGTTAAGGAAAAGCATAGTTTTCTGGAATCAGATGTAGGCATGTTACCTGATCTTTTGTACATCAGGGTCCTCCTCTGCGAACTAGGAAAAATTGTACCTTTCTTACTGATTGTTCTGGGACACATATGAGACAAAGCACATTAACTCTTAACACACTGCCTGGCATTTAGTGGAGGCTCAATAAAGGTACCTTCCATTACTCTATTTGGAATATTTTTCATCTGTAGCTTGTGAATGTGAAAGATTTTTTTTTTTTTTAAGATTTTATGTATTTTTTTCATGAGAGACTGGGAGAGAGAGAGAGAAAGAGGAAGAGAGACAGAGGGAGAAGCAGGCTCCCCAAGGAGCAGAGAGAGCCCTGATGTGGGACTCGATCCCAGGACCCCAGGATCATGACCTGAGCTGAAGGCAGATGCCTAACTGACTGAGCCACCAGGTGTCCCTGGATGTGAAAGATCTTTAGCTGGTGTTGAAGCTTTAATCTCTGTAGTGTGCCAGGCTCCCAGGTTCTCTGGATTAAGGCATATCTTCTTTCTTCAACCCAGAGAACACTCTTCTCTGGCAGCTTTTACCTGTTTAGTACCTCCTTATTTCAGGTCTCTTATATCTTGCATTTTTAAACTTCGATTTTGAGAATTTTAAGCATATACCAAAGTAGAGAGCATGAGGAATCCCTGTGCGTCCATTACCCAGGAACAATAGCTGTCAACGTTCAGTATGTTCATATAGCAGAGAAGCTGTTCTTGATACCCTAGTAAAAATGCTTTAGTTTTTTTTCCTTCATTAGCACTGTTAACAAAGCTTTTCATCGTGTATCTAATGTTTTACTTCTCCATTAGACTGTAAACCCCACAAAGGCATGAGTTGTGTCTATTTTCTTTATTGTGATGTACCCAGTATCTTTTACAGTGCCTGAAACATGGGTGGTATTGTATATGAATGAATTCTTAAATAACTGAGAAAGTTGCTAAGGGATTTGAAAAGAGGAACATTTGATGGAAGCCTTTTGACTAGCAAAGATTGAGAAGCATTACTTGGGCAGCTTTATATGGAAACCATAGGTAACTTCTTAGGCTCGGATTCATATACTTCTAAGCAACCTTGCCCTGTTTTTTTTCCCAAGTAAGCTTCTGCTGCAAAGCAAATTCAAGATTATCAGTTGAGTTTATACAGTATTGTCCATCGTAAATGGTGAAGTTGGCTTTTGGGGATCACCCTTGGGTAAGGTAAAATGACCCATTGAGGTTCTAGACCTGTAAGGCTGAGGGATCAAATACCTCAGCAGCTCTGTGGAGAAGTGATAGTCTTGAGGCCCTTGCCCAGCCATCAGCCTATCTGTCTCTCGTTATTATAGCTTCGTTTGATGAAAATCAAGAAAACTGTTTTTCTCTTCAAATTGCTATCCCCTCCTACTTTTTTTGGTACTGTTTTGAAGTAGTAACCATGGTTACTAGTAGAGGCTCTTTAGAGCTTTAAAAACCTCAGTTTCACAGCTGGAGGCAGAATGATCTAGATAAAAGCATAAGAATAAAGCTTACTGTGGTTCCTCCCCCCCCCCCCTTAGAACTGAGTTCTTTCATTAGGGAGCGCTTTGCATAAAGTGAAATGTTCTTTGTTCTCACTAGAGTAGACAACATTTTTATTTAAAATAACAGTAGCCCCTGGCTCCTTCTTAGAGTCAGGAAAGAGGTAGTGCTAACACTCCCCTGTCTTCCACCAGAATCTATCCTCTCTCTATCCTCTTCTTTCTGTTCTCTTTTTCTTTACCACCTTCCCTGGCCCAATAGTGAGTAATTAGTAATACTGAGATTTAAGACTCAGATGGAAAAGATTGTGAAGTTGCAGGTTTAGGTTAATGGGGTGAAAAGGGAATGAAGGAGCGCTAAAACCTTGATACAATGGTACCAGGAGCATGTTTGCCAGGATCTAGAAGAATCAAGGACCAGCTTTTATCCGAGGGCCAGCATAAGTGATTTCTAGAAGGACGGCTAGGCAGCAAATACTATCTTGAGGGATGACACTGTTGAGAAGGGAGAGGAAATCTCTATTTATTAAGCATCTAATATGTATTTAATACCTGCATAGGTAGTTGCTACTCTATCATGCTCTAATACTAGGCTGAAGGGATTCTTTTAAAAATTTTAAATGACTCATAGTTGTTTTCTTTGTAGTGATTTTCTATTCTGAAACTATGTCACCTTCACTTACAGCTGGTTTATACCATCTGGTTTCTTGATGTGATCTAGACCAGATGTTGGCAAACTACAGCCAGTGGGCTAAATCTGGCCTGCAGCCTGTTTTTTGTAAATAAAGTTTTATTAGAACACAGCCACCATACTCATTAGTTTGTAAGTGGCTGCATTTCTACTCTGAAGGCAGAGTTGAGTAGTTGCTAGAGAGACCGTATAGCCTGCAAAACCTAAAATATTTACTAACTGGCTCTTCACAGAACAGTTTGCCAACCCCTATCTAGACAGACTGTATCCGTTCATCTTGGACCAGATGTGGGAATGGTCATAATGGGAGGAAAGCACACTATTAGGTTATACTCTTTGTGGATATTAGGATAGTGGCAGCATGAAAAGAGGTTTCGGGGGATTTGCATGAATGTGACTTTCTGGGCCCTTTTTAATCATTAGCCCCAGCCTAAACTTTGAAAGGAAACCTTAAGTGTGAATATTGTGGTCTTTTTCTTTTTTAATACAGTTCTTTGCCATTTTTTATTCCTACATATATACCTATGATCATAGTCTTGTATGGACTTATTCTAATTTTGTTATTCATTTGTATACTCACATAAATGTAGATTTACATAAGTATCTTAATTGGAAGTGGCCTTGAAGATCATCTGCTCTAACATACTTGCTTTACACATGGCAGAAACTGAGTTTCTGAGAAGTTGTCCTGTATACCAGATGTCACAAAAGTAGGTTAGTGGCAAATCTGAGGGGTAAAACCCTGATGTTTTTTACTAATTCCTGCTGTCATGCAGTCACACATGAAGCCTACTCTGTAAGACCTTGCCCAGTGTATCTTTAAGGAGGACTTAGAAAACTATAGCTGAAGAGGAGAGAAACATTAATTCTAGATTCTTATTTAATTCTGCTGCTGATTGATATCTTTGCAAATTTTTAGTAGGTATATCATCCTTTGATAGAAGTAAAAATCTAGAATGTAAATTAGGCTTATAAGGATGATTATAGACTAAGTTCTAGATATTTGCTTCATTTCCAGGTAAATGTGCAATTATTCAAGTAGGCACAGCCGCTATTCACAGTTCTCGAGTAATTTTAATTTATAAGTGGAACATTGGAGAATCCAGAATCTGTGTTCTAAGTAGGTTACATAAATGTATTTAAATGTTTTTCACTTGTGAACTGAATAAACTATATTTTGTAATTTGTAATAAAAAGACTTTATGGGGCGCCAGGGTGGCTCAGTTGGTAAAGTGACTGCCTTCGGCTCAGGTCATGATTTCAGGGTCCTGGGATTGAGCCCCACATTAGGCTCCCTGCTTGTCTCCTTCTCCGTCTCCCTCTCTGTCTGCTGCTCCTCCTACTTGTGCCATCTCCGTCAAATAAATAAAAATTTTTTTTAAAAAGACTTAATTTATGATTTCATGACTTGATGAAAAGATCCCTTAAGAAGATATGCTTTATCTAAAAAGACAAAAGAAATATACCAGAAATTATAGCCATTTTACTTTTATATTCCTGATAGGGATATTCCCATCACAATTGGGGCAGAGTCATTATTTTCCTTAAAAAGCCTCTCCCTTTATTGCATCAGAAAATAATCCTAGAATTTCTTCTTGCTGGTTCTCTGGGGACCCGTTTTAGATGAGAAGAATCCTAAGAGAAGCTCACACAAAAGGTCTACGTTGGAAACTGTACTAAAAGAGCAGATATTCACATGCTTTTGGCTTATTCTGAGGATGATTTAAAAAACCTCAGCACCATTATTTGCCTATGTTTAATGAATCTCTGCAGAGTTGTGTAATTGCTCCTTTTTTTCCTGTATGTGGTAAGTCAGGCCCCTCTACTTCCTTTCCTTTTACATTGAAAAGTGTTCTAAAATTTTTCCTTAACTTTCCCTTCTTTTGTAGTATAATGAACAAATTCATATAACTCAATAAATTTAACAAATCTTTTTTTTTTTTTTTTTTTTTTTTTTTTTTAAGATTGTATGTATTTATTTGACAGAGAGAGAGATCACAAGTAGGCAGAGAGGCAGGCAGAGAGAGGGGAAAGCAGGCTGCCTGCTGAGCAGAGAGCTCAATGCCGGGCTCCATCCCAGGACCCTGAGATCATGACCTGAGCTGAAGGCAGAGGCTTAACCCACTGAGCCACTCAGGTGCCCCAAATTTAACCAATCTTAACTATAAATTAGTTATGTTCAACTTTTAAAGTATACGATTGCTATGTAATCTTTCAGAAATTAAAGCCATTTTAGCAAGTCAATATTTTATATTTAGTTTTATATTTTTATTGAAGGCCTATGTCCAAATGGGTGTCTACAGAAAGAGAATCAAATGGAACATATGTTTGTTTAAGTTTGGAATCCTAAATCAATGCTGTAATAAATTACACCTGGTTCATTGGAATTGAGACTGACATATAATCATAATGGTTTGGATATCACTTATCTGGAATTCTGATTTGCGAACATAGTTTAATGTTCTAAGCTAGTAGTTGGGAGTTCTTTGAAACCATGTTTCGCCTTGATAGTTACAAAAATAATTGATTCCTCTTACTATTGTTTGAAATTTAAAATTTAATTGTTTATAAAAAAGAACCAGGTGCAAAGTACTGCTTTGTTTTCAAATTTATTAACATGTTTCCAGTTTATTGAATTCTATTTAAATTTATAAAACGTAAGTGTCTAACATGAGTTCCATGAACCCCTTCAGAGGATCATTAAACTCTCCTGATATTTTATTAATTTTTTTTTTTCGTGTGGGAATTGTTTTGTGATGATTAGTGTCTGTAGCATTTTGTAGTCTCAAAGCTGTCCATCAACCAAACAAGGTTAAAAACCACTTTTATAGGACTTCTGAAGCGTTGTACTCTCCAAAGGAATATTGAAGGTAAATTTGCTTTGCGTCCTAGAATTACTTAATCATAGAATTTTAGAGTGACCAACTTGAATACCCCAGAAGTTACCCAAGGATTAGCAGAGAAGCCATTGGGGCTCTTGTGGTATCCTGATTGATAACTTAGGGCCTTTTCAGCCTTCCAGCCTCAGCACAGAGGGTGTGGAGCTTCAAATTGATAGCAAGGTATTTGCATTTGAATAGAAAGCTTTTGTGGGCCCAGTAGAAATCTTGAATAATTTGCTCCAGTAGTTTCATGAAGTATTAGTGTGATGCTAGTTTATGTAGTTTCTTAGGGGTGGATATATGGAGGTCCCTGTAGTCCCAAAGGAGAATCTCTTAATCTTCACAAAAAAATTATACCTTTGGCAGTGTCCATGTTGAATAGAATTTAGGCACATTTCATTCATTCTGTTAGCAAATATTTATTGTGTGCCTACTATGGGGATGTAGGTTTCACCAGCTGATAAAGAGTAATTGTGGAAAATTAATGAGATTGTGTTAATTTAATAATATCTATCAGCAGTTTAATGTTGAAAAATGTTTTTCTTTTTTTTAAGATTAATTTATTTTAAGAGAGAGAGCATGAGCAGGAGGGGTAGAGGGAAGGGAGAGAGAATCTCAAGCAGGCTCTGTGCTTACCCCACAGCCCTACGTGGGGCTCATTCTCAGGACCCCGAGATTACAACCTGAGCTGAAACCAAGAGTCAGACTCTTAATTGACTATGCCACCCAGGCACCCTGGAAGATGTTTTTCTTTCTAATCACAAACCCAGAGAAGAAAATGTCATATAATAATACTGATAGGAGTTTTTGTATGATAGTCTTTAGTATGCCAGTTGACAGAGTTATGAAATATTACAAATTCTCAGACTACTGGGAATTAAAGAAATTGCCTTATTTAAATAAGGACCAAAGCTAAAAATCCAAGATTTTCATTTTATTTATCACTCTTCACTATCTGATTGAGATTTAACTATTGTTCTTAAGTTAATGATTTTTTATTGTTTAAATTTGTGGTCACATTTCTCACTGTGAACATAGAACCTGAATTTTTACATTATTTGGTAATATTAGTAGCATAGTTACAAGTAGCTAAAGCTATAGCAAATTAATTTGAAGTAATCTTTTTAAAATTTATTTTAATTTTTTTTATTTTAAAAAATATTTTATTTATTTATTTGATAGAGAGAGAGAGGGAGCATGAGCAGGGGGAGAAGCAAGGAGAGAGGGAGAAGCAGACTCGCTGCTGAGCAGGGAGCTCAATGTGGGATTTGATCCCAGGACCATAGGATCATGACCTGAGCCGAAGGCAGACACTTAACAGACTGAGCCACCCAGTTGCCCAATTTGAAGTATTCTTTTTTTTTTTAATTTGAAGTATTCTTAAATGAACATAGAGTCAAATGAATTTAAGATTACACATGATTGTAATCACTTTTCATATATGCTTAAGATGCTTTCAAAGTAAGGATTTTATGATTTAATATCTTACATTTCAAAGAATTAAAGACTAATCCCATTTTACAATATTCATTTTACACGGTATGCTCGAGATTTATGAACTGTGAGATTTTGTGCATATCTTTACGGTGCCAGTTAATCAGTTTGGCTTTTAAAACTGGAACAAGATTCTTCAACATTCTGACTCCTATTTTAAGATTCCTTACTCAGTTCAGCTTATTAAAAAAAAACAAAACTCCAAAGAAATACTAACAATGTAGTATTTCTGTTGTGTTTGTTTTCACATTCTATATCTTTTAAAATGTATTTATTTTAAAATTTGCACATGTATGTAATTGGTTTTCAAGGGTGGATATATGATGAAGTATTTTGATTACAGGCAGTAAGATTCAATTGATGCAGGAACCTCAGTTGTGTCCTGCCCCTCCCTCCTTTCCGTGCTCCCATGATTAGTATCCTGAGCTTGTAACCTTATATTTATTACATTCTGATTTATTGCATATTTATTGTATTGTATCTTTCCTCAGCTAAACTTCCCCTATTCCCAAGTCCTTGAGGACAAGGCTCTAGATCAACTTTGAATCTTCAGAATGTAGCACACAGCAGATGCTCATATATTTCTTAAATGAATGAACTGATTGAGGGACATGAGGGACTTATCTTTGGGTCTTCTCTACTCACCAAACAAGATTTTAAACTCTAGGGTACTCTATAATGGTTTTCCAGAGCCTATATGTCTCCAGAGAGATTGACTGATTGATTGATTGATTGATTTTAATTGGTGTACATAATTGTAAGGGCTGGCAAATCTGAAATCTGCAGAACAGGCTGGCAGGCTGTGCACCCAGGAGAATGTTGATGATGCAGCTCAAGTCTGAAGATGTCTACAGGCAGAATTACCCCTTCCTTGGGGAGCTTCAGTCTTTTTTTTCCTCTTAAGGCCTTCAGCTGATTGGATGAAGCCCGCCTATATTATGGAGAATAGTCTGCTTTACTCAGAATCTCCTGACTTAAATGTTAATTTATCTTCAACGAAATCCAGAGTCAGAATGTCTACAAGGGAAAAAGGAAGAACTATTGCAAAAAGTGAAAGAAGTTTAAGAGACATATATCCCAATGCTGAGGACTTCATTTGGATCCTGATTAGATCAAACCAGTTGTAAAAAAATTGACTTTGTTAGGCAAACAGAAAAAATTTAAAATGGAGTAGGTATTAGATGATAGGAAGGAGTTGTAATTGTATTGGATATAATAATTGGTATTGTTCCATTTTAAGAATGGGAAAAAAAGAGAACTCTGTATAGACTGAAGTTTTTATGGGTCAAACAAATAGAATATCTGGGATTGCTTTAAAATACTCTTTCTCTCCATGCCTACAGTAGGTGGAACAAGATCAGCAGAACATTAATAATTGCTAAAGTTGGGTAATGGTTATAAAGGGATTTATTGTATTATTTCTGTGTATAAAAGTTTCTATAAAAATTTTTTTAAATGAGTAAAAGTATAATAAAAACAGGGCTTGTCACATAGTAAAAAAAAGGAAGTTGGGCACCTGGGTGGCTCAGTTGGTTAAGCGACTGCCTTCAGCTCAGGTCATGATCCCGGAATCCCAGGATCCAGTCCCGCATCGGGCTCCCAGCTCCATGGGGAGTCTGCGTCTCTCTCTAACCTTCTCCTCACTCATGCTCTGTCTCACTGTTTCTCTCTCAAACAAATAAATAAAATCTTAAAAAAAAAAAAAGAAGTTAATTCATCTTAAAAAAAAATAACCTTCATATCAGCACCTGGATTGGTGTTTGACCATGTATCTGGGTACTGTGGCTTCACCAAGTTGACATGTAAAAGTAACAGTCATAGGTACCGAGTAAGTGATTAATTTCAGTGGGAAAAAGTTTCCTAAGGGGCGCCTGGGTGGCTCAATTGATTAAGTGACTGCCTTCAGCTCAGGTCACAATCCCAGAGTCCTGTGTTGGAGTCCAACATCGGGGCTCCCTACTCAGCAAGGAGTCTGCTTCCTCCTCTGCCCCTCCCCTCACTCTCTCGCACTCTTTCACTCTCTCTCCCTCAAATAAATAAATAAATAAATAAAAATCTAAAAAAGAAGGGAAAAAGATTCTTCAGCATTTTCATAAAGAAATCAGCTATGGAAAAATTGAAATTTGTATAAAGAATACTAGTAAGTTAAAAAAGAAACATGCATGAGTAGCTATGGCCAAGACTATATTTATATATTAGAATCTTATTTTTGTTTTCCTTTATTTTTTTTTATTAACATATAATGTATTATTTGCTTAAGGGGTACAGGTCTGTGAATCATCAGTCTTACACAATTCACAGCACTCACCATAGCAGATACCCTCCCTAATGTGCATAACCCAGCTACACTATCCCTCCCTTCACCTCTCACCACGCCAGCAACCCTCAGTTTGTTTCCTGAGATTAAGAGTCCCTTATGGTTTTGTCTCCCTCCTCATCCCATCTTGTTTCATATCAGAATCTTATTGAAGTGCAACATAGGAAACAATTGAAGCATATGAACAAATACTACATATTGTATAAGTTAGGAAATTTTCAGGTACCAGTGATCAGAATGGGATAGATTTAAGAAAATATTTTTAAAGAATATGCATTTTGATCTGATTTTGAAGAATGTGTGCATGCTATGTATACATATGTGGAGTTGGGGAATAATCTCAATAAGTATAATACCAAAGGCCTTTGAGAGTCTCGGGGAGGGAAAGGTAAGGAAAAACTGAAAGAGGGCCTTGAGTATACATTGTACATCTGTTAAACTAGACAATTAAAACAACAACAAACTTCTTGAAAGTTAATTAGGAGGGAAGTGATTAATTAAAACATTCCTTGCAGATACTGTTCTGAATGTATAATGGACTAGAGTGGTTTCTAAGCCCCCAACCACAGGAGATGAGAGCGTGGACAGAGATTTATAAATAGACAGATAATCCAAGTCTCTCAGAGGTTGCTGTAGAACTTTGTGATTTCATGTTGCAGACAAAGATGAGAGAGGTTGGATATACTAAGTTTGCCTAAACTGGCAGTCTGACACTTTAAGAGTGATGTTAGTTTCGATAGTGATGTGGAAATAGAGAGAGTGGGCAGGTAGAATACGGTGCATGATGTACTTGCATGACTTAGTAGATACTCCCTGAGGTAGAACTTACTGTAGTGTATTCTATTATTCCCAGCATTCCACTCAGAGGCATAGAATGCTCCTTTTAAGGTATTAAAAAAAAAAAAAAAGATTTATTTGTGTATTTGAGAGAGTGAGAGAGAGCACAAAAGTACAGCGGGGAGGGGCAGAGGGAGAGGGCATCTCCCCCAAACTCTGTGCTGAGTGCCCAGTGCAGAGCCTGGAGCCCATGTGGGCCTCAGTCCCACCACCCTGAGATCATGACCTGAGCCGAAACCAAGAGAACAGTGCTTACCAAACTGTGCCACCCAGGCGCCCCTTAAGGAATTTTATCCTACTTGGTGAGGTCAGCAGACTTTGGTTACAAAATTTATAGTATAAAATCTAATATTTGAAGATATCAAACTACTGATAAATCATCTCTGTCAATTGTGTAGTTAGTATCTGCTGTGACGAAGACAAAAAAACTGTAGAAGTTCAAAATGGGAGGGTATTTACCACTATTTTCTGGGAGGAATTTATGAAGGATGTCAGATTTAATCTCTCATAAAATAGGATTTGGAGCATCTTACATAGTGGAGCTAATGGGGCAAGTGGAAAGCCTCACAAGTGGGAGGCTTAGCTATGACCGAAATGTACTACATGTTTTAAAAGAAAGCTCTGTTAATTTGGATTATCTTTTAATTTATACACAGCCCTTGTGCCTGCTTATTGTGTCTGGTGAGTCATTTTTATAGGCCTCAGCCTTAGCCCTACTGTTTACATGGAGCCCTGGTGACCTGAAACTGTAGCTTCAGTCAGTTATTTTTACCTTTTTTTCTCACTTCCCTTCTCTTTAGCCTGTCAGTCTCAAAAAACCATGAGTGTATTGGTCACTTCTTGAAAGTAACACTGAGATTATCTGTTATTTCCCACCTGTTGTTCTTTACTTTGTCATCATACTGTGTGTGCTTTTGTTTTCATTGCTTTGCTTTGCCCATAGTCCTAACAGTGGGGATATTCCTTGGTCCAGTCACATAGTCCTACCATTGTCATTGTGCTTTGGCCTGCCTCCTCTTGCTTTCTTTCCAGATAGGAGCTTTTTTCAATGGTAGTATTTCTTTCTGTGCGTGCTTCTCAGGCGCCACTCTGATTCGTTTTCCAAACCTTTTTACCTCTTACTGTTTTAGTCCCATGGTAAATCTCTTCTTTGGATTGCATTTATAGCAGTTTTTATGATATGCACAGAATTTGAATTACTGAAATAAAACTGCATTTATTTTCTGTACCCTAGTTAATACTCTTTGCCTCAGTTTTTATTAAGTCGACTGATTTTCTTTCCAAGTAGTCTGTATCTTCAAGGCTTCAGTACATATTATCATCTTGCAATAAAAAATAGTTGGTATTGTTGAGGCTTGTCACTTATAAGTTTAAAATATTAATGCAGTTTACATGGAAAACTTTCTATAATTCTGTAGCTTCAATATTATTTTTAAAATAATACTGTACACTTATAATCAGTGAAACTACATTTTTAACAGTCCTGGGAAAAAAGGATTTAAGAGCTCCTGAGCATCTTAATCCCACTCCTTTCTGTGACAGTTTTATTAATTGGGATTCCTCTGGAGATTGTTCTTTGGAAAACAGCCCCTCCTTCTTCCCACCTTTTCCCAAGAGGTTAGAATACAAGTATTCCTTTCCTCGCATGTACTTTAAACTTAGTTAGAATTATTATGTCTCCTCCCCTCCACCTTAATTGTTCCTTTTTACTACTTCTGTAGTTTCAAAAAATACTCTAATTAAAATTCGGGAAGGACACTGAGACTTCAATGTAGCTTTCATTTGTTATATTAGGTATAATTTGCTAAATGGTCGTGTGATTGGGGAAGACTACCAACAAGTAATTGGATGGTCAGCTTGTAAACTATTTTTTCCATAAATGTTAAATTCTTTTAAACGTTTATGTAATAACTGGTATTTTTCTTTTTTAAGATTTTTTTTTATTATTTTTTTTTATTTGACAGACAGAGATCACAAGTAGGCAGAGAGGCAGGCAGAGAGAGGAAGGGAAGCAGGCTCCATGCTGAGCAAAGAGCCCGATTCAGGGCTCGATCCCAGGGCCCTGGGATCATGACCCGAGCCGAAGGCAGAGGCTTTAACCCACTGAGCCACCCAGGCGCCCCAATAACTGGTATTTTTCTTAAATATTTTTCTTTAGGTAATCAACAGTATATTTGTGTTAATAAATAAGAACATAAGTAGAGCTATTTAAAGTATTTATGTTGTTAGTCGCCATAAAATACTCTTCTATAATCTCCTTAATCCATTGAATAAAAAATTGTTGTCCTCCATCAAAAAGTATGTTAGTGTGATCCAAGCAGTAGTATGTATACCCAACCTAAGAGATGAAATTTTACCAGTACAATGGAAACTCCCTTTGTATGTCTGCCTCAGCTCATCCCTCTTCCTACCTCCCCACAAGTGTAAACACTATACTAAATTTTGTGATTTTTTTTTTAATTTTTAAAAGATTTTATTTATTTTAGAGTAGAGAGGGGGGAGAGTGCCAGCATGAGTGGGGGGAGGGGCAGAGGGAGAGAATCTTCAAGCTGACTCCCCACCGAGTATGCAGCCTGAGTCAGGGCTTGACCTTACTGAGCTCAGCAGTGTTCAACCCACTGGGCCAGCCACATGCCCTTTTAATTTTTATTCTTTTTAATTTTAAAAAAAAATTTTAAAAAGAGTTTTATTTACTAGAGCGAGAGCGAGAGAGAGAGAGCATAGTCGGGGGGAGGAGCAGAGGAAGAGGGAGAAACAGACTCACCACTGAGCAGGGAGCCTGACACCAGCTTGATCCTGGGACTCTGGGATCATGACCTGAGCTGAAAGCAGACTCTTAATGGACTAAGCCACACAGACACTCCTGCCACCTCTTTTAATTTTTTGAAAATAAGTCTTACTACATATATGTCTATACTAAACAGAATAGTATTGATTTATTTATTTCTGAACTTTATAATAAATGGTATATTGCGTGTTTCTTTTTAAGATCTTCTTATAAGTTTCTAAGATTCATTTACATTGCTCTGTACATTTTTCTCATGGCTAGTTGTAAATATGCAATAATATTATTTTATTGTTGATTGATACACTCGTTCTTGTTTTTTCTATTATGAACAACACCGCAATGAGTATTCTTATATACATCTTGTGGTATACATGTGTAAAAGCACCTGTACCTAGGAATAGAATTGCTGGACCATATGGTATATGCATTTTCAGTTTCAGATAATGCTAAATTATTTTCCAGTTCGATTTGTGGCACAGAGTGGCTAGATGTACACTAAAAATTTCCTGTTTTTCCTGGGCACAGATTAGGTTGTCCTTTCCATCTTTTTTTGCATTAGGAATGTCTATTTAGATGAGTTCTATTATGTAGAATATGAGTAGAATGTATGCCTCTTATAGGCTTGGCCCACAGAAATCTGCCATGTGTGATCATCCAATTTCTCTTTTTCCATCATTTGGCCAAGTTGTGTTTCTCCCATACCAATTCTTGCATTTTTCCCTCCCCCTGTTATGTACACTGTGCCAGTTATACCTGTATAGATAGAATAGAGGTGGTGGTCAGTGACTGTCTCTGTCTTATTTCTGTTTTTAAAGTCAATACTCCAAGTATTTCACAATTATCTACAATATCTTCTATGTTCTCTTGATACCTTTTATTAAGTAAGGATGTTCTCTTTAAGATTTTTCTAAAAATGATACCAGGAATGTTGAATTTCATTGAATGTTTTACCAGTTACTATGGAAATGATCATTTGAGTTTTCTCCCTTGATCTATTAATTTTGTGAATAATATTTATATCTTTGTAATGTTAAATCACACTTGTATCCCTAGCATAAACTCATATGGACAAATCTTTTGTTCATCAGTGCATTCAGTTTGCTAATACAAGTATCTTTCAGTAAGAACATTTTTTTAGATTCTTAGTTTGGATAGTAAGGGATGCTCTGTAAAGTGCCTATTTCAGAAATTCCCAAACTTCCCCAGTTCATGGTGCCCTTAGAAAGACCAAACAAAAGAAATATCTAAAAGCTATATTTATTAAGCAGTTAGGTTCAAACGACTTCATATTTATGTCCTAACAGCTTAGTAGCCGTTTGAGAAAAGTACATAGATAAATTCAAAGAAAAAGCTATATTTTCATTTTATTTTTAAATAACTGCAGTTATAGTCGGCCTTGAACAATGCAGGGATTAGAAGCACTGATCCTCTGCACAATCAAAAAGCCTCCAAACTTAACTACTTAATAGCCTACTCTTGACTGGAAGCCCTACTAATAATACAGTCAATTGATACATAGTTTGTATTTTTACAATGAAGTAAGCTAGAGAAAGAGAAATCCTTTTAAAATTATAAGGAAAAGAAAGTAGAATATTGTACAACACAGTTCAAACCCATGCTGTTGGAGTCAACTGTACTTACTAGTGGGATGTGTGTGCTTGAAATTATTGCTTAACTTCTCAAATCTTGGAATGAGATTGGGCACTGCCACGCTCATTTCCTGTTCCATGTTGATTTTCACATGGTGATTGCTTTTTTATTGCAGCAACTACCATAAACTCAGATTCACAAAGAGGTCATCAAAAGGAATGCAGTGTGATTTAATGTTGAAACCATGAAAGAAAGCATGTGATATTTGACAGATGTTGTATATTGCTGTTTCCTTCAAATTGAAAACATCCCTTGATACCCCTGGTGGGTTCACTGTGGCACCTCAGGGTGACTTGGAACGTAGTTTGGAAGCTACAGAACTAGGTAGGTCCTGAGTTTTGGAGAAAGGATAGTGAATGACAATGTGGACATTAAAGAATACTGCATTTTCCCCCATTTGATACACCTTCTAAAGTATTGAGGTGATTGGAATAACAAAGGATATCAGCCCCACCTTTAATAAAATGTGCTTTATAAATTCATTTTTTGTGATGAGGCCTCAATTGTGAGGGATACCTGTATTTAGAGTTTCACACCTGTGTTTAAGAGTAAGATCGACATATTTCCTTTACTAATACTGTTTGGTTTTAGTATTAAGGTTATACTGGCCTCATAGGATAAATTGGGGAATAATTCCATTTCTGGCAAAGTTTTTGGTAAAATTCAACTGCCTTGTGAGAAGATTTTTTAAAAAATTGTTACGATTGTGTTTTCTTTTTTTTCATTTGCTTGTCTATATTTTCTTATTTTCTATAATGCCATGTAATACACCTTTAAGAACAAGCAGTCTTATATCAAGACACAAAAGAAAATCTGTATATGGAGTTAATTCTAAGTAGTTTGATCACTCGGTTCAAATCCTGTACTGTTAAATGTTAAAGCTAATTGACTTGTGGTTTGGGAGAAGATTTTTAAAACTATTGATTTAGTTTTCTTGAGAGCAGTAGGATTATTAAGTCTTTCTGTATCTTCCTGGTTAGTTAGTTTTGTTTTTTTTTTAAGCAAGGGAAAATTTTTTTGAATAATTTTAGATTTATAGAAAAGTTACAAAAATAGTATATTAAGTTCTAGTATGCCCTTCATCGACCCCACCCCATTCTTGACATCTTCCATTACCATGATACATATGTTAAAACTAGGACAGCGGTGTTGACTAATTAAACTTCAGACTTTATTTGGATTGGAATAGTTTTGTTTTGTTTTGTTTTTTATTGATATCCTCTTTCTGTCTGGGGCCAACCCAGAGTATCCCATTGTTTTTGGTGGTCATGTCTCTCCAATCTCCTCTAAGTCTATGACACTTTCTTAGTTTTTCCTTATTTTTTTGACCTTGACTCTTGAGGTGTGCTGACCAGCTGTGCTATAGAATATCTCCCTATCTGGATTTATCTCATGTTTTTCTCACGTTCAGACTGAGGTTATGAGAAGAATACCACCAAAGGGAAGTGCCATTCTCATCACATCATTTTAGGGGGTAGATGATATCCACCACGTCACCGATGATGGTGAATTAACGTTCCTCACAAGGCTGAGGTAGTGTTGGCAGGTTTTCCCATCATGAAGTTATTGCTCTTCTCTTTCCCCACTTAATTCTTTGGTAACGAGTTCCTAAGCCACTAAGTCTAGAGATTAAGCACCATCTTTTAGAGGGAGGGGTAGCGCCATATATTTTTTGGAATTCTTCTCTTTACTTATTTGTTCCGTCATATGTTTATATCAGTGTGTCCTAGGTTAGTTTTAATGGGTTTTGTTTTAAGAATTTACCTATTTCATTTAAGTTTTCAAATCTGTTCGTAGAAATGTTTTCATAATATCCTATTTGTTTAATCTTTGGTTTATTTATAATTAGGTTCTCCTTCATTTTTATTTTTTTTTTATTTTTATTTTTTAAAGATTTTATTTATTTATTTGTCAGAGAGAGAGAGGGAGAGAGAGCAAGCACACGCAGACAGAATGGCAGGCAGAGGGAGAAGCAGGCTCCCTGATGAGCAAGGAGCCCGATGCGGGACTCGATCCCAGGACGCCGGGATCATGACCTGAGCCGAAGGCAGCTGCTTAACCAACTGAGCCACCCAGGCGTCCCTCTCCTTCATTTTTAATAATTAACTTGTATCTTTTTTTTCTTGACCTCATCAAGGGTATTTTGTTATTGATTTCAAAGAACCAGCTTTTGGTTTTATCATTCTCTTTATTGTGTTTGTTTTCCATTTCATTGATTTATGCTTTTATATTTCTTACTCTTTATTTTTTTTAAGGTGAGGTTATTTTTTGAAATAACTTTGTAGTTAGACATTTAGCCCATTAGTTTTCAACCATTCTTCTTTCCTAAAAATAAAATAAAACTTTCAACCATTTCTTCTTTCCTAATATTTATGGGAATACATTCTCCTCTTGAATGTTGCTTTTGCTGCATTTTATAGTTTTGAAATGTAGTATTTTCATTATTGTTTCATTCTTAGTTTTACAGTTTTTTTCTGTTAAGAAATAATTGTTTTCTGTTATTATTTCTTGAATTATGAGTTATTTAGAGGTGGAGTTTTAAATTTCCAATTGCTTGGCAGTTTTGTGTTTAGTTTCTTTCTGACTTTTTTTTCATTGTGTTGTGATCAGAGAATATAGTCCTTTTGGTGGTAGTGATTATTCTGTTCTCTCCTGCATGTTTCTTAACCTCTCTTTCATACTTTCCTTTCTAGTGACCGTGTAGGCTACTGTAAATTTGTCATAGCTGGAAATTTTTAAGACAAATTTTTAAATTTTTACTGATATTTTATAATAGTGCTGTGTTTACTTGTGTGTTTTGTGATTTTTTTCTTGAATTCTGAACTCCTTTTTTTTGGAATCCTGTGTAATTATGAAAACTCTTTGGTTTAAGTTCAGGATACATTCTTCTAGAGTGGATTTTTATTTCCTTCTACTATATGCTTGGCGTTGGGGGGCTTGGTCTGTGAACCTGGATTTTAACTTAAAATTCTTACTCTTGGTTTTTTAGGAACATCCACATCGTGTAGATGATTCAGGCATCAAATTCTCATGATGTGTTTGCTAAAACAAAGAGGTAAATTTTCCTTGATGTTTGCCTTTGAGGTGTTTTTGATGTTTGAGTTCATCCTTTTCCTGGGTTATTGTCCATTTGGGTCCCGGCTTTGTCTGATGGCATCTGAGACCTCAGGAGGCCTGGGCCTTTTTCCTTGATCTCTCTCACTCCTAGTGTATGCCTCCATGTGTTACCTGGCAGCTTTGCTGCTTGCTTTTCCATCTTTTTTCTTGATTTGTTGCCATTCCTGATGTTGGTGGTTTTCCCTTGCATTCTTTATGGGGTATCCAGCACTGAAAACGGTAATTTTTATATTTTATTGAGCAGTTTCAGATGGTATGTAGCAGAAAATTTTAAGACCTCTAGTATATTTCAGAGAATGGAAATCCTGTTGGAAATTCTTCAAAAGAATAGTTTCTAGAAACCAGTCCAGACCCACAGACTAGAATCTGTAGAATACAGGTCCTGTGGGTATTTTTAAAAACTTCTTAGATAATTTGGATGCACTATAAGGCTTGATAACCACTGGCATAGAAAATGTTAAGGACTTTTTGTGTAAACTTAAATAATTAAACATTCATAGCTAATGTTTACTGAAGGTAAGCTAACATACATAGTAGGCATGCAATAATCCTGGCTGTTAGTAGTATTATTACATGCTGGGCTCTATTCTAAATCCTTCACACATCTTGTAATCTGTTCCTCACAACAATGCTATAGCTACTACTCCTATTCTCATTTTATAAATGAGAAATTGAAGCACAGCAATATTAAATAACTTACTCAATATTACGTAGCTTACAGGTAGCACAATTGGTACTTTAATCCAGATAGTTAATATAATTCCAGAGCATATAAGCTTAACACCTAGTCCCTATGGTCTTCCAGATAATTAGCATCTTATTGATTCCGAGAGGGAATCTAACGTTGTAGAATATAGCAAGAAAAATATATTTGAATTATTATATATTCATGTCACTTCAGCATAGGTATAAGGGAAGCAGAATAGTATAGTAGAAACATCTTTGATTTACAGGAAGACAGGCATGAATCTTTTCCTCAATTGCTTACTGTATAGCTATGAGAAAGCAGTTTATCTTTTCTGAGTTTTTACTTTTCTTATTGGTAAACGAGGATAATTATTTTTACTTCGTGGAGATTTTGAAGAAATAAATAGAGCCTGTAATGTGTTGCTTAACCATATGCAAAGTGGAAGGTCAGTATCAGGATTTATGGTATCCCCTAAGAAAACTGTGTTGACTCCCGTACAGGAGATTATAATAAGCCTTAGTCTAGGAGCAGAGCAGTTGGATGGTACTGGTTGATGGTGCTGGTGGGGGCCACGCTGACTCTGTCGAGAATATATTTGGTGACACACACTGCCCTAGATTCTGGAGATACAGCAGTGAGTAAGACATAGCCTTCCTGTTCTCAACGAGTTGACAGTCTGCTTGCGCGCATCCAGACAGATATGTAGGCAAGTACTTTGCTGGCTGCTACAGTGTGGTAAACATAGGGTGTTACGGGGACACATACGAGGGATACTCAACCAAACCTTAGTGGATGAAGAATGGCTTCCCAGAAGGAGAATGATGATGTGGGGGATTAGAATCATAAATCCAGAGAGGAGGCAAAGCAAAGGCTGGTAGAAATTGTCATTGCACTAAAAGTGTTCCATTCACTAACAAAATCTTCCACGTTAATGAAAATATCGGAGATGTTAAGAAAGTTTATCAGGGTTTTACTAAAGTAGTTTTTAAAGGTAAAATACAAGAAAAACATAATATTGAAATATCTATTAAAGAGATTTCTGAGGTATTGTGGCCTATGTGCTTGTTATTCGGTACTAGTGTCACATGAAGTTATGCTTCTTGGGAGGAGAGAGGGAGAAACAATGATCCTCAGAGGATGGAATGATAATTTGTGAACTGGGGTGAATATCACTATGTACTGTTTACACGTTTCCTTTTTTCTCATCCTTGTTCACATGCGATGAAAAAATATTTGTTTCAGTGACTCATTTATAGTTCATAGTTTTAATTTGGTATAGTACATTACTCTGGTATGGATTTCCTATTGATCAATAAAATTGTATGTATAGTAGTTGAGATTTCTTTTGATCTTTTTCTAGTGCCCCTTCCCAATAAAGTAACATACTAAAAATATGCAAGGGAAAGACCACTCCTTTGGCCAAACTGGGATATGAAAAAGGGAATGAATAAAGAAATTCTTAGAAGGGGAGGAATGTGGGACTGGAAGAAAGAAGAGGATATTGAAATGGGCAGTTGTAATGGATAGAATGGAATCAGTGATTATAGGAATAATGAATGAGGTTGGTCTTTAAAAATAACCCCAGGGCAAGCAGTATCTCTGCATGTTCTGGCAGCCAGATGATTGTGACTCGATGTAAGAGTATACTTTGATCTGCAACTCAACTTGTATATCTATATGAGGCCCACCAAGGACTGTGGTGTTTTGCAAGAGCAGTCCCTGACTGGAGCTGGGGAAAGTGGAGCAATTGGTATGGGCATTTGGAAATATTAGAACCCAGTTGTTGGGGGACTAAAGCCCTTAATCCTCAGGGCTAAGCAGAGGGTAGAAAGAGGAAGGGGGAAATGAAATCAAGTTTGTAAAAATTAATTCTGGAAAAGATATTTTGGAAAGCTTGTAAAATGAGGTTGAAATTGTAAACGTGTTTTCTGTAATAATAAATCTTAGCACACTAGGAGTAGCCAAAATCTTGAAGGGAGAAAAACAATTTTAGGCCACCCCCCAAAAAAAACTCTATAATGCTATACCACAAATTTACCTAGAATTCTTCCTTATTTGGACTTTTATGGCATGAAGTTGGGAGAAGTTGACAGACACATTGAGCATAAAAGTGTGTAGGTTCGGTGCTTATGGTTGTATTGGGATATATTGAATTCCTAGTATCTTTGGGACATTTTTGTCTCATTGGGGTTTATTTTAGCAAGGACTCTTGACTATGGGCACTTTTCTAAGAGTTTGTTGCGTTTTAAGGGCTCGTGATTCTTTGGGCAGGTTGAAAATAATTCTTGAAACTGGGCGTTACGATCGCTGTGCCTTCAACTTCTGCTAGTTTTCCTCTTATCTTTATTCATTTTCTCTCTCTCTCTCTCTCTCTTTTTTTTTTTTTTGGTTTGCTCTTTCAGCTTTAACTGCTGCCCTGACCCCAAATATTAGAGTGTTTCCATAGTAATTCATTCTCCTCTCTCTATAGTTTTCCTTGGTCATCTCATGTACTCACTATCATCAATATGTCAGAGATTCCAGAACCTTTATATACCACTTGTTTGGAAGTCATCTGGATTTATCTGCTTGTATGTCATATTCATAATTAATGTAGACATAACTGAATTCATTAGCCTCTCCATCAGACATCTGTTATCTCCTCTAAACTCATTCTTGGCTTAGTGGCATTAATATCTACCCAGTCTCCTGTGCCAGGAAACTTGGTGTTTGTAGGAGCTTATTCAGAGAACATAATCCTGAATGTAAACAAAATTTTAGCCAGAAAGATGCCTTCTCATAACATTGTGTTTTAAGATTTTATTAATGTATTGATTTATTTTTTTAAGTAGGTTCCATGCCCAATGTGGGGCTTGAACTCATGACCCTGAGAAAAAGAGTTGCATGCTCTACCGACTGAGCCGGGTAGATGCCCTGTAGTATTGTTTTAATAGCAAAAAATTAGAACCAATCTCAAGTCCTGCACCACTGCTTTGATTAAAAACTGTGTCACAGAGAGAGCGAGAAGTATTTCTCAGACAATACAAATCTTTTTAGAAGAATACTTAATGACATGAGAAGTTATATACATAAATTTAGTGAAAAAAGATGCTTTGAAGCAATATGTGCACTGTGAATCCATAATCATTAAAACAAAACCATATCTGGATCTGTGTTTGTAGAAGAGTAAATATACAGCTGTTTCCATTAATTCTAGTTGGAACACTTATGGGTTATTTTTATATTTTATTCTTTTTACTTACCTGTATTTTCTGGATTTGAATAGTAAACCTGAACTATATTTATAATTCAGATGTGTGGACAATGTGACCTCTCTTGTTCACCCCCAACTCTTGTTAATTTAGTCCAGTGTCTCATTCACCTCATTTGCTGCCATCAGTCCAGTCGCTCATCACATTGGAATTAGATTGCTACAGCAACCCTCTTGCCTCCATTGCTCAGCTACCAGAGCTGTCTTCCTAAAAATCTTAGCCAGTTGGGTTCATTCTTTGCTTAATCCCTCCAGTTTAAGTAGTTAAATGTTAAATCCCCAAAACCATCAAGTAGAATACATTTTGGATATTTTCCCTTGTTACAATTTGGTCTGAAGACCTGTAGCCAACTGGAATTTGGCCAGCTTGAGACTTAATGTAGCATTTTCTCCTAACCCTAACAAAGTCACTTTTGACCAGATAGCTGTGGCAGGTTTGGGGGGTAGGGGACCAGAGGAAGAGAGGGAGAGAGAAAATATAAATAAAACTCAGGCATTGCCAGATCTTTATTCTTTGTCCCTCTGCAACCCATCACATTTTGCCCTTGCTGCGTATTTGTTTGTTTCTATTCAAGGGACAATTTATTGGTTTTCTTGAGTGTTTAGTTAGTAAGAACAAATAGCCGAATAATGAAAATCCATCAGTTTTAGTGCCAATTATTATATCAGCAGATCCTATTAGGAGTATTTATTGAAGCATGTCATGCTAATAATCCCAGAGTGTAATTATACTTGCAGATTTTTCTTGCTTTCAGGGAGTTTGTAACATGTTCCAGATGGTTAAATAGGAAAGAGTAGACATTTTGTACTGTCTTTTCAATTATGATTAAGAATTTGATGTTACATATTACTTATGTTATCATTCTTGCTTTTGTTAGATTTAAACGAGAGAAATTTAAACAAAATGTGTTGGGTTTTTTCTTTTCTTTTTTTAAAATTTCTTAACTATGGTCAACAATGAACAGGACCCATCATAGACACTTTTCCCCTGTTAAGTTGTTTAATTGCTTTTAATTTAAGCATCATTAAAATCAGATAATTGCATCTTAAGCAGTAATTCTTTTATGAATGTAGTCCTTAATTTATTCTTGGAAAGTATTTACTTGGGTTTGTTTTAGACTTAAAATTACATGGTGAACCTTCTTGAAAATACTTACACAAGACTGAAATAGAATAATTTTCTAAACCGTTGATGGTTCTTTAACCTTTTTCCACAGAGTGGTGTGACCTTAGATTCAGCATCAGTGGGACATGCAATTTAAATTTGCCATTGATAAGTGATGACTTTTCATTCATCTTTTCATGTTCTCCTGTCTGCCCTTCACTGACCATCCAGCTACTTTCATTTGAAAGGATGTTTACCGAAGATTAGGCATATAACGTGTGAATGCAGAATAGAATAGTTTGTGGGTCATGGGTATCCAGACCCATAAACTGTGGCTTCTTATGACCTTGTATTAACCAGTTTGCTAACTGGTTAGTTGACTTGGAGAAATATGTTATTTTTCAATGAGCAATAAACTACTCTGTACTTCAATTTAACCACCTGTATATTTTTATAATGTAAATTTTGTGTGGTTGGGGGACAAATTGGTCTTGACTCTTTGACTACCATTCTCTGTCCTTGAAGCTCTCTTCAGGATTTCTTGCATACAAGAAAACAAGGGAAAAAATACAAAAATATAATGCCAAAGTTATATTTTTGGTGATGACTACTGTATAGACTATTCCTGAAAGATTTTGTAGGAATAAAGCGATGATACATTCTGTATCATCCAGCAAGACTTACTTCCTGTAATTTGCCTTTAAATATCTTTGTTAGTTCTCAGATTTTTCTGTTCCTTACTAAGCTGCCACCTTTCTACCTTTTCTTGACCTTTTCTCCCCCAAACACCCTGCCTTCTCAGCCTCTGCACACTTTCAGTCTTCCTCATACCTGCTCTACAAATTCTTTACAGTTTTTCCAGGTAAAATTCTTATCCTTTCTATAAAATTCTTTAAATTCCTTCCCAGCAAAATAGCCTAACTGAGTAGCCTAAACTGAGACTTAAGAAGAGCATGTCTTTGGGTAGATTCTGTTCATCTTGCTATAATAAACTGGTATTAAATTGGGATTTCTATTTTCATGGCTATTCCAAGTTTTATGTAGTTTGGTGTGTTTAGCATGTACGACAACTGTCATGATAAAGTTATTATTAACTGTCTGGGAATCTGTCTGGGAATATGGAAAACAATATGGGCATATTTAATTCTTATTTGTATGTTTATGTGTGTGTTTTAAAGATTTATTTATATATTTGAGAGAGAGGGAGCATGGGTGCGGGGATGGGGGAATGGGCAGAGGGAGAGAATCTTCAAGTAGACCCCTCGCTGAGTGGAGAACACAGGTGAGGATCTGTCTCATGACCCATGAGATCATGACCTGAGCCAAAACCAAGAGTCAGATGTTTACCTCACTGAGCCACCCATGCACCCCTATGTGTGTTTTTAAAATGTTTTATATATTCACTGTCCCGTATGTAAAAATTTGATTTTCTACAAAAGAGATGTTTAGGTAGGAATAATTTTTAAAAGAATGATTTGCGAGCACCTGAGTGGCTCAGTCAGTTGAGCATCAGACTCTTGATTTTGGCTCAGGTCATGATCTCAGGGTCCTGAGATGGAG
Source organism: Enhydra lutris kenyoni (assembly GCF_002288905.1). NCBI lineage: Eukaryota > Metazoa > Chordata > Mammalia > Carnivora > Mustelidae > Enhydra > Enhydra lutris. The sequence goes on along the minus strand of NW_019154119.1, from coordinate 3,899,428 downwards.
CTCTGTGCTCAGCAGGGAGTCTGCTTGTAGTCTTTTTCTCTCTCTCTCTCCCTATGTCCCCTCTCCCCTCCGCTTGCATTCTCTCTCTCAACTAAATAAATCTTTAAAAAAAATAAAAGAATGGTTCACACTAGGATTTCATTGAATGAGATATTTTAGCTTTGCATATAAAGAATGGGATTTGATCTATAAATTTAGTATCTTCAGGCGTATCTATATGAGTTAGATGTATGTGATGAAATTTAGGCTAATTAGGGAAAATATCTCTCTCGTAAGTGGAAAGAGATGATAACAGGATATCTGAAAAGCAATTCTATTTTGAATTCCTGATACTGTCTTTCATCTGGTTAACTAAGCTAGGAATTTTCCTTACCTCTTCTTTGCAGTATCCCAGCCCCTATCACTTTTATCCACTGTACTTTCCTCATTAGGTGGAAGGGGGTTGTAACTGTAACTCCCATAATCATGAGGTCCCTGAGGGTTTACTTACCCATTAACCCCATGCCTAGAATATGACATTTGAAACATCTAGAAAATTGTAACAATGGTACTTCAGTTCTCATTGTTCCTGAGGTCTCCTTTGTCCCCTAACTATGCATCAGGTATATTTAAAATCACTTTACTTTTCTGTTTTCCCTTTGAATAATTTAACTACCATACGCCTGAACGTGGGCCCTGTCTGTGGATTCAGATTTTATTTTTTGGTATGTGTTCAGGCAAGTTTCTAAGCAGAGCTCATGAATTTGCATTCCCCATGGGCCCAATTTGTTACAGATCTCTGTATTCATGTATCCTAGGAGGCTCTGTTAGGAATTAGCACACACCTTTGTCTCATTCCCCCAGACCTAATGTTTGACCTTACTCTGTTAGCTGACTATCAGGTTCAGTTCACAGAATGATAGGCACATGGTAGTACTTGTGACACCTCTAATCCCCATGTATTTTGACCCATTACTGTGTGAGAGGAAGATGCTCAGCCACTTCTAGGAAGTCAGGCTGAATCAATTTATATGTAGGAGAAGGGGAGCCATATAGCAGTTAGACCTTTTAGTGCACATTATCCACACCTGCTAGTTACATAGCTAGTTACTATAGAGTTTGACGTAAAGAAGAATTAATTTTCTTCCCTTCTGAGGAGGAGGAAGGGTAGCTGGAATGGTAAAAGTACCTGAAGCCAGCCTTTCTAAGCCTCAGAACGATTGACATTGTGGGTCATATAATTCTTTGTTGTGGGGTCTGATCTGTACATCATGGGATTTTCAGAAGCATCTCGGGGCTCTACCCACTAGATACCAGTAGCATTCCCTACTCCAAGTGTGACAAGCAAAAATGTCTCCAAACGTTGCTAAATGTTCCCTGGAGGGAGCTGAAGGTCCCAGCTCAGAGTGGCTGCCCTACAATTAATGCACTTTTTTTTTTTTTTAAGATTTTATTTGTTTGACAGAGATCACAAGTGGGCAGAGAGGCAGAGAGAGAGAGAGGAGGAAGCAGGCGCCCTGTGGAGTAGAGAGCCCGATGCGGGACTCGATCCCAGGACCCCGGGATCATGACCCGAGCTGAAGGCAGAGGCCCAACCCACTGAGCCACCCAGGTGCCCCCAATTAATGCACTTTTGATTATATGATGAGGACAAGTTCTTTGAAGGTGGATTGCTTTTTATGTACATTTTAATTATTTTGGTAATTCCAGAAAGGCAGTACCAATTTACATTCCTTTTTTTTTTTTTTTTAAGATTTATTTATATGAGAGAGAAAGAGCAAGCATGAGTGGAAGGCAGGGAAAAGGAGAAGCAGGCTCCTTGCTGAGCAGGGAGCCTGATGTGGGGCTCCATCCCAGGACCCCAGACCATGACCCGAGTTGAAAGCAGGTGCTTAACCGACTGAGCCATCCAAGCCCTCACCAGTTTACATTCCTAACAATTATGTGGGACATGGCATAATTCCCTAGACCCTCACTAATGCTGGATTTTGTCAGTCTTTTAGCTTTACCAGCCTAGTAGATGAGAAATTACTTTTCCTTATTTTTAATTTAATCCAAACAGTTATTAATTAGGTTGGGTATATTCTCATTTGTGTTATCCAATTATATATCATCTAATGTGCATTACTTTTTTAATTCTTTGCCCATTTTTCTGGGATTAATTTAGTCACTTGTGGGTTTATAAAATTATTTTCATTGTTAAGAATTTTTATGGTTTCTTGCTTAGATTTATAACTAGCTTTATGCACATATGTTTCCCAGTATTGAAGTTATTGAAATGTCATCCATAAGATACTTAATAGATTTTTAAATTAAATTCAGTGTAGAAGAACACTGGTATTTATCTAAGGAAAGAGAGAATTGCGCGTGTGTGTGTTCATGTGTGAATGAATGTGTGTGTGTGTGTTCTTGTATGTTTACATTTGTATTGAAGAAAAGAGGACTAAAGACTGAGCACATTTACCAGACATTGGGAAGATATTGGGAACTGAGGTCAATCAGGAGAGTGTAGTTTCTTATGATGTGCCTGAAAGCTCAAAGAGGATATTGACTTTAGGATGGATGGAAGGTTCACCTCAAATCTCCCTAACCAAATTCTGTGAGATCAAATAAGTGATGATGGTTCAAAGGGTTAAAAGGAGTTAGAGGTGACGATCCAGAGAAGTGATATAGTAAGAAGGATATAGGAGGCTTGAATTTCAGAGTCTAAGTAACATGGGATTTGGGAAATCTAGGTGTGGATTGGCGGGAGAGCCCATTTATATGGATTATCTATTGGACTTTATAATTCTTTCCATTTTTGTTGGGAAATTTCTATTCTTTAGTATTCCTGGATATCATCTTATTTTCCTTTCCCATGCTGCAGGTAGCCATCTTTTTCTTGGAACACACCTTTGCCCTCTTCCTTAAGAACAGTAAAAGAGATAGTAAGTATATATCTAGAGCCAAAATTCTCAAAATAAGATCTGCAGATTCCTGGGGGTCTGCATTAGTCTGCTTAGGCTGCCATAATAGAATACCACAGACTTGGTGGCTTAAACAACACAACGTATTTTCTCAATATTCTGGGCACCGGAAGTTTAATATTAAAGTGCTGGTAGTGTTGGTTTCTGGTGAAACCTTTTCTTCCTGGTTTGCAAAGGACCACCTTTTCACTGTGTCTTCCCATGGACTTTCCTCTGTGAGTATACTCCTGGTGTCTCTTCCTTTTCCTATAAGGACATTAATCCTGTTGGATTAAGTCCCCATCCTTACGATGTTAATTAACCTTAATTATCACCTTAAAGGCCCTATCTCTACATACAGTCACATTGGAGGGCTAGGGTGTCAACATACAAATTTTAGGGAGACAAAATTCAATCCATAACAGGGTCCCAAGATCTTTTCATGTGGTCTACAACATCTAAAAAAAAATTTTTTTTAAGATTTTGTTTATTTATTTGTCAGAGAGAGAGAGAGCACAAGCAGGGGGAGCAGCAGGCAGAGGGAGAAGCAGGTTTCCTCCTGAGCAAGTATCCTGATCCAAGACTCCATCCCAGGACCCTGGGATCATGACTTGAGCTGAAGGCAGATGCTTAACCAGCTGAGCCACCTAGGTGTCCCTACAACATCCAAATGGTTTTATGAATAATACTAAGATGTTACTTGCCTTTTCTAATGCATAGACATTTTCATTGAGGGTACAGAAATAATGGAAGGTAAATCTGGTAGCTTACCACAAATCAGGGCAGTGATTTATATAACTATAACTATAACTATAGTTATAACTATAACTAACTATATTTGTGATCTTTACTTTCTTCAGTGCTACATATTTGCAGTAAAGAAAAAAATAGGTTATTAAAGGGCTATTAAGTATTCTAAAATTTGCTTAGTTTTAATTTATAATACAATAAATACTGTATTTATTGTATTATAACCTATATAAATAAAATCTATTATATTATAACCTATGTAAATTAAATCTCTTTTCAGTCCTCTATAATTTTTTTTATTTCTTTTTCTTGTATGATTGCTGTGACTAGGACTTCTAGGACTTCTAGTACTAGGACTTCTAGTCACTATGGACTAGGTGACTAGGACTTCTAGTATTATGTTGAATAAAAGTGGTGAGAGAGGACATCTTTGTCTTGTTCCTGATCTTAGGGGAAAAGCTGTCAGGTTTTCACCATTGAGTATGATGTTAGCTATCGGCTTTTCATATATGGCCTATATTAATATGAGGTATGTTTCCTCTAAACCTACCTTGTTGAGAGTTTTTATCATGAATAGATGTTGAACTTTGTCAAATGCTTTTCTGAATCTGTTGAGATGATCATGTGGTTTTTATCCTTTCTCTTGTTAATGTGATGTATTGTGGTGAATTTTTTTTAAATGTATTGTTGAATTTGGTTTGGAGTCCTCAATAATTTTGAAAAATGTAAAGGAGAGGTGACAATTCAGGGAAGTGACATCGTATATATATATATAGAGAGAGAGAGAGAGAGAGAGAGAGAAAGAGTATGGGGGGAGGAGCAGAGGGAGAGGACAAGTAGACTCCTTGCCAAGCACAGAGCCCAACTCGGGGCTTGATCCTCTGACCCTGAGATTTTGACCTGAGCTGAAATCAAGGGCTGGATGATTAACTGACTGAGCCACCCAGGTGCTGCAGAGCAGAGGTTCTTTGTGCTGAGTTTTTCACACATACTATGACATCATTCATTTCTGAAATCATTTTGGGATGAAGTTTTTACTATGTGCAGTCTTGGCTCAGACATTACCCTCAATATAAACTGGACTTAATCATTCTGTCTAATGTGTAAAAGTAGCTCCCCTAGTGACAACCTCAAATTACTCAGTTTTATTTACTGATCTTTTCCTTTCACTGGAATGTGAGCTTTGAAGAGTGGGAACTTCATCTCTGGTTCACTGCCATACCCAAGCACCTGCTATAGTGCTTACCACACATTGAGCTCTTAAATATGAGAAGATTGAATCACTCTGCCTGTTACACAAGAAATGATGTGTACTGAGTAAAATAAATAATAAAAAGAAGATATTTTATAATCTGATTTTAAAATACCTTGTGATTATTACCTGTTTTTTTATTATCTGCCCCCCCATACCTGAAGACACTGTGCATGTCACCTTATGGAAAGTGAAAGTTAAATATAACTGTAGATTAGCACACCTCATTATGCGATATAGAATCACTTATTAAAACCTCTAAGCATGTATGCAGGTCGTTTCTCTATTTTAAAAGGTAATCTGTAATTTAGAAATGTTACAAAAAGAACCAGAAATATCTAGATAGAAGCATTTTTATCCATTAACTTTAGTGAGTATCTATTCTTTGCTACCCTTGAGAGGTACAGAGAGGTAGTAAGACTGTGTGTTGGTTGACCATGTGTGGAGTAAACCGAGCCTGTACATTGAAAAACGTGTAATGCAAACACTCATCTGATAAAGTATATGCCAATTTTAACTGTTACCTAAAGTGATCTAATCTGTATTTTGTAAAATACCGTCTTAGTACAATGCCATCTTCTAACACACATAAAACCTGTATTGGGAATTAAAATCCTGTCTGAGCATCCCACCAGAGTGTTTTGGAGATTTAGAACAGCTTAGTTTTGATAGTCCTCAACAGCTACCTTCCAGTTCAGTAAAGTTGCTCTTTAAGAAAGAACTAAACACTTGTAGTTGAGGTGTTACATTTCATTTTTAGCTCTTTGAATGTGGACTCTCTCCAACATCCTGGTGTTTTCTCTTGCCTTATAGCAAAAACAGAGAGATAAATTATATTGCAGAATGATGCCACAGAAATGGGCTTTCTCCAGTTAGTAAAGACTAACCCAGCAGACTTACCGCTTTCAGCTTTCTCTTCTCCATGTGTTTTCACCGTCATACCTGTGCTAATCCCTTCTATTAACAACCCACCCCCCATGCCAGTGATACTGCTCTTGGATTTGTTTAGAAGGATGTAATGTCCTTTGACCAGTTTAATGATCCACGTTCTCTTTAAGTTTTGTTTTGTTTTTAAAGATTTTATTTATTTATTTGTCAGAGAGAGAGAGAGAGAGAGAGAGCGCGAGAGTGAGCACAAGCAGATAGAGTGGCAGGCAGAGGCAGAGGGAGAAGCAGGCTCCCTGCTGAGCAAGGAGCCCGATGTGGGACTCGATCCCAGGACACTGGGATCATGACCTGAGCCGAAGGCAGCGGCTTAACCCACTGAGCCACCCAGGCGTCCCTCTCTTTAAGTTTTTAACTGCGTTACCATTGTTGAATTGGAATAGGTTCAGTAATAACATAATTTAACCTTTTAAAATGTTGCGTACCTACTCTGTGCAAGTCAAAAAACATCCATCTAGGAGCTTAAAGTCTAATGAGAGCAATAGGCAGTAAGCACATAATCACACAAATAGGTAAATATAAATTTTGAAAAATGCTGAGAAGGAGAAGTAGAAAATACTATTAAAGTATAAGGAAGGGCTGATTTAGATTACTATGGTAAGAGTAGCAGAGTTTTAGCTGAAGCTTGAATAGTGAATAGGAATTGGGCAGGTGAAGAAAATAAGAGATTATTTGCAACAGAGAGTGTTATCATAGTGAAGGTCGTGGAGGGGTGAAGAAAGACGGGAATAGGTAGGAGCTCAGGAAGGACCATTGCTGCTAAATCATAGCATCGTATGGGAAAAGTGGCTATGTCATGAGTTTGGGATCTTATTATAAGTGAGATAAAACCTCATGGCAGGGGTTTAAACAGAAATAGGATATCAGATTTGTATGTATGTGGATGATGACTTATTTTTGCAATAGGCTAGATGGGGCTTGGTGAATGAGTACAATATAGGAAGTGACAGTGGAAAAGTTTTCAAAGGTGATATCTGGGTTTCTGTAGTAGTATTCGGGTGAGTGTGAAGGTACCTTCTTTTTTTTTTTTTTCTTTTTCTTTTTCTGGGTAGGGAATAGCCAAGGAACAGGAATATAGAGGAGTTTAGTTTGGAACTTCTTAATAAATAGGCAGATACTTATAGGTGTGGAGCTTAAAATAGAGCATAAAAATAGTAGGAGCATTCTTTTGCAAATAACTTGTATCCAAAATAGAGATGTTTATATGGCATCCAGAATTAGTAGTTTTGAAATCCAGTAGTCTGGGCTTTTCAGTGTTTATCTCTTTAATGTAAATGTAATAGAGAATGTAAGAATCATTAATATTTTAGATTTAGTAGTTGATATGCAGGCAGTTAAACAGTTTTGGTTTTAAGGTTATAATCTGCCTTTTTTTAAAAGGGGGGAACAAAAAATAGAAATCATGACTCAACAAAGTACTTTGAATTGACGGTTTACTGTATTATTTAAATTCCATTTTATCTTTTTTTTTTAAAGATTATTTATTTATTTAATTGTCGGCGGGGCGGGGGAGAGAGCACAAGCAGGGGGGAGCAGCAGGCAGAGGGAGAAGCAGACTCCTTGCTGAGCAAAGGTCCTGATATGGGACTCAGTCCTAGGACCCTGGGATCATGACCTGAGCTGAAGGCAGACACTCAACTGACTGAGCCACCCAGGCATCCCTAAATTTCATTTTATCTTTAAAACTTTGAATTTAAGCATCAGTATTTCCCTGGAAGCCAAATGAGAATTAAAAACAAAAAGCCATATGAGGGTACGTAAAATTTCCTGAATATATATTACTGAAACAAATAATTAAAGAAATGCATGATACCCAAGTCTGAAAAAACTGAGGGAAAATGTGATGGCTGCCATCATTTATGAGATAAGTGGCTGCTAAGCAGAAGAGATATTAAACTTAGTTGGCTATGGTCTGTTAATCACTTTGCAGTGTTTACCATGTGCCAGGCATCATTTTTATTTACTCTCCTAACAACTTTGGAATAGGTACAAGTATTAGTCTGCTTTTTTTGTAGAGCAGGAAACTAAGGCATGTAGAGATTAAGGTCAGAAAGTTAGTGATGATGGAGTTGAGCTCTGGAATCCATACTTGTAACCATAATGCAATATGCCTCAGTTATAAGAAAGGAATGTGGTTGCCTATAGGCAACCTATATTGCCTATAAGCAGATATGGATAGCTAAAGCTCAGTTAATTAATTTCACTGGTGTGAGGTTTTATTCTATTGGTATGCTAGAGTTTGCTAATCTGTTCTATTATTTATGGGCATTTGGGTTCTTAACATTTTTTACTTTCATAAATAATGCTGGCATGAACATCTTTCTTCATATGTCTTATCCACGTACACAAAGAATTTCCTTGGGGTCACAGTTTTCTTTAACTGGTCCGCTCAGAATTCTTGCCACTTATCAAGATTTATTTTTCAGCTGGAGTCCCCTTGGAGCTCATACTTTTACCATGGTTTCATAGCTTTCCAACATAATATAATTTCTTCTACCAATACCCATGAATTTACCCAGATTTTTTAAGACCTCCAAAAATTGTATGAAGAGGTGATTTTTTTCCTGGAGATTACCAGGTTTTCATAAAAGCAGTTTGTAATCATAAGAGCAATGAAATCAGCCTCTTAAAAATCAAAGATTAAGAAGGAAAACAAGTAAATATTGCCATTCTATTAAACAAAATAAACAATTTCATCTTTAAAATCTTTTTTTAGGCCTCCTCTTCATAGTGTTAATAAGAAAAAACAAATAGATACTATAGAGAAGTTAAATAAACAAACTTTACATACATTTTAAAATTATTTTTTAACAATATCACTGGGTTGATTTCAAATTTTATTTAAATTATTTTTGCCTTTGATTTGGAGAGCATGACTCCTGCATGATAAGTAAGAGGAGGATTGGTAGCATCATTGTTTGTTCTGTGAAAACCTCATAGTCTCTCTTAAGGAAAAAAAACCCATTTTGCACAAAGTTTTAGGTGCCACCTTCTTTCTTAAGTTTTATTTGGGGTAGAATTAGTAAGAACAGAGAAGTTACTATAGAATCTCAACTCCATGTGAACCAAAGTAATTTCTGGTCATCACTAGTATTAATGGCTTATTTATAATGACCCACTACAGGACGGCCGCAGAGCTAACCTAAGCCAGTCCCATCACACCCAGATTTTGGCTAACATTATCCCTTTCTCTCCTCATCTCCTCATTTCCTCATCAAAAGCACATCATAAAGAAGAAGAGTTAAAGTCCTGTTGTAATAATAACCTTGTATCTGCACTAATTTGATTGAAGTAATGAATGTATAAACATTGTGGTTTTAAGTGTTACTAGTAACAGGTTACTTTATTCACACATATGGTATGTGGGCTGGGGGAGAGAATCTACTGCCCTTAGAGATTTGAAAGTTTCTTTTACTTCCTCACAGAGAAAAGGACAGTAGACCACAGCTCGTTTTGATACTCGTCTCATAAGGTGACAGTTGATAATTGAAGGTGTATTTTTTTCTGCTTTCCCAAAGTCAGAATCCATGGTATCAGCTAATGTGTATGAAGAGACATCCCCTTGATCTAAAACTGGTCCTTTTTAAAACTTTCCTAATTAACTGTGTTGTAGACCTTACTGCCTGTTATTAGTTCTCTTTCTGTCATATCATTCATTATGTTACTGAGCAATTTCAATAGCTGATTGGTTCTTGAGAATGTCAGGATGGTGGATTTTTTTTTTTTAAGATTTATTTATTATTATTTTTTTTATTTGACAGACAGAAATTACAAGTAGGCAGAGAGGCAGGCAGAGGGAGAGAGAGGAGAAAGCAGGCTCCCTGCTGAGCAGAGAGCCCGATACAGGGCTCGATCCCAGGTCTCTGGGATCATGACCTGAGCCGAAGGCAGAGGCTTTAACCCACTGAGCCACCCAGGCGCCCCAGGATGGTGGATTTTAAAATTGTCAGAAAGATTAAGGGGTAAATAACATACATGAAGCAAAACTTTAAAAAGATAATGAAATAACAGGAAGATTGAAAATAAATAAAATATTACCAATAATAACATAGTATTTGATTCCAGGTAAAGGTGGTACGTTGAGCACACAGTTAATATTATTCCCTCCCCAAACTACAGTTAAGTTAAACAACAAAAATAAAGTTAATAAGGGTTGTTAAGTCATAAATCCAGAGACGTAGGAGAATTGGAGAAATATAGGGCAAAATTTTCAAGGCTAGAGAACAGCTAGAGGAGTGGTAACAATCTTGTTAAACCTAGGAAAGCTGAGTTTTACAAGGAGAAAACTAAGGACTAACGGAATTTGTACTGGTGAATCCCCAAAGGGCTCAGGCAATGGTAGTATTGTGTAATTTTAAAAGTGGAAGGTGAGGAGCGCCTGGGGGGCTCAGTCGTTAAGTGTCTCCCTTCAGCTCAGGGCATGATCCCAGGGTCCTGGGATGGAGCCCTACATTGGGCTCTTTGCTCCACTGGAAGCCTACTTCTCCCTCTCCCAGTCCCTCTGCTTATATTCCCTCTCTCGTTGTCTCTCTCTCTCTGTCAGATAAATAAAATCTTTAAAAAAAAGTGGAAGGTGAGAAAGGGTAAGGAACTAAAATAAGGAGGATTGTTTAAAAGATGTTTAAGAAATAGTTAAATGAGGGCACCTCGGTGGCTCAGTCAGTTGGGCATCCTACTCTTGATTTCAGTCAGGTCATGATGTCAGGATCGTGAGATCGAGCCCCATGTCGGGCTCTGCACTGGGTATGGAGCCTGCTTGAGATTCACTCTCCCTCTCCCCTGGCCCCTCTTCCCCCTAAAAAAGAAGAAGAAGAAATACCTAGATGCCTGGATCTTCTACCCTCTTTGCCACTGTTCTAATCAACTGCTCCTGTCTTGGCAGGTGGGCCACTGAAGTATATTTTCTGGATGAAAACAGGACATGGGCGCCTGGGTGGCTCAGTGGGTTAAAGCCCCTGCCTTCAGCTCAGGTCATGATCCCAGGGTCCTAGGATCGAGCCTCACGTCGGGCTCTCTGCTCAGCATGGAGCCTGCTTCCTCCTCTCTCTGCCTGCCTCTCTGCCTACTTGTGATCTCTGTCTGTCAAATAAATAAAATAAAATAAAATAAAAGAAAGAAAAGAAAACAGAGGACAGCTGGATACTAGACAACAGGCATGTTGAAGGTGGAAGGGGATTAAATGAGCATTGGCATTTTGAATGATAAGAGCCCCTGCCCTCTTCTCCATCACTGGCTTCCCAAACTGAGGTCTTTATCCTCCAGGCAGGAAGCAGGAAGAATCTTCTGCAAAGAATATGACTAGCCCATTAATGAAAAACTAAAGGCAGAAAGAACCGTACATAAATATTGTACTGTATTTGGTCAGTTTGTTTCTTATAGGGGTGTAAGTTAACAGTTCTGAAACTACTTTATATGTATACAGGTGTTGAACCAATAAGTAAGTAAGTGGTAGAGAAGGGGAACTGGCTTCTGACAGCACTAGCTGTACTCTTAACAAAGAGCCTGCCCAGGTTGCCCTATAGTGAAGGTCATAGTCAATAGCCCCACATACTTAATTAGAGCTTTAAAGAAACTTTTTATTTCCAAAGTTCTAAATATGAAGCATCTCAGGAAAGCACCTACTATGAATAACAGAAACCAAAATAAATAAATCAAATATCAAAACAACTTGCTGAAAACAGACTATACAACCGAGACAATATTATGTATATGTATATACATACACACACATACACATCCAGCCATATATAGATAAATATACACATACATACACACACACACATACATATATACATATACCATATGTGTGTATAAAATATCTTCAGCAAGATGGGATGCTACATCTGTAAAGCAAGAATAGGATATTTTAAAAAGAACATTCAGAAAACAAAGAATTCTTATAAATTAAGAATTTGTAGCAGAAAAAACTCAATAGCAGTATTGGACAGTGAATTGTGGAAAAATGTTTAGAAAGTAGAGTAAAGGGACGCCTGGGTGGCTCAGTTGGTTAAGCAGCTGCCTTCGGCTCAGGTCATGATCCCAGCGTCCTGGGATCAAGTCCCACATCGGGCTCCTTGCTCGGCAGGGAGCCTGTTTCTCCCTCTGCCTCTGCCTGCCTCTCTATCTGCCTGTGCTCGCTCGCTCTCTCTCCCTCTATCCCTGACAAATAAATAAATAAAATCTTAAAAAAACAAAAGTAGAGTAAAAAGGCAAAGAAATGATAAACAGAAGATTGAGGAAAATAAAAACATGAATCTAGGAGGGTCAACTTACCAGTATTAGGAGTTCCAAAAAGAGAGAAGAATAAATGAAGGGAAAGAAAAATAAATTAGTATAAATCAAGAAAATTCCCCAGAACTAAAAGTGCCTCTTAGGTGCCCAGCATAGGGGAAGAAAAGAGACCAGTACTGGTTCAAATAATAGGACATCCACAGAGTCAGCTAAGATGCTCAGTCTCTGTAGCAGTCAAGGAAATTCAAGTTGAAGGGAAATCCCATTTTCATCCAGTAGACTGTTAAAAAATAAAGTCTGATGATAATCAGGTGTTGGAAGGGATGTGGGGGAAATGGTTCTTATACGTTAGTAATGGGAGTATGAAATAACCATTTTGGAAAGTAGTTTGACACATGGTGAGTAGAGTGGGAGATACGTAGCTTCTGTAACTCAGAAATACACTTCTGGGTATTGCCATTAGAAATTCTTGCACTTGTGCATATGAAAATATGAACAAGAAACCATGTACAAGAACATTCATTGAGGTATTATTTGTAAAAATAAAAATGTACAGACCACTTAAATACAGGAATGGCCGAGACCAGGTATATTCACATATATGTATGAATGAAACGCACATGCATGCACACTTCAGCGAGGATAGAGCCCCAAAACATAATGCATGAAATCAACAAAATGCAGAATTTATGTGTAGTATATACAGTTTAAACACATATATTTTAAAACCCAAAACTTTAAAATGTACTGTTTATGGATACACATACACATATATATTCAGAAAGAGCTGTACTAAATTCACGATGATGGTTTTTTCTATCAAAGGGAGGGGGAATGAGCAGATTGGGCCCTGTGTCAGTATGGGGACTTGTGATTTATTGGTAGTGCTTCATTTCCTAAGAAAGAAAAAATAATAAAAAGTGTTTACTGTTTTAACCTGAGGGTAAACCCATAGATACTTATTTGTTCTATTTCTCTACATATTCTTAATTTCTGGCTCTGTACCTCTTCCTAACTCCAAAATAACAAAGGAAGACAGTTTAATAGATTTCCTTTTTACTCTTTCTATGTGGTAGGTGCACGATAGGTGCTCTTCTTTCCGCTGGCTTCCTCATTTGATCTTTAAATCAGATTGAATTTAAGAAATTAAATTAATAATTAAATTAAAGAAATTGAGGTGCTGCATTAACCAGAACTTGTTCCAGAATCCAGCATTGGAAGCAGATAATGAAGACAGAAAGGCCTTATGCAGAAGGGGAGAAATGGAACCAATGATTCAAAGCCTTCAGGCATGCTCAGTAATCATGGGGGTCTAGTAGGAATTTGTACTATCCATTTCAGATCTCCTACTCTGGATTCCTTGGGATCAGGGGAGGGGTGGTGAGGAAAGACTTAAAATGCTGAGCTGTTGATAGCACAGATAATTACATAGCAATCACTGGCATATATAAAATATTTGAATCACTATATTGTACACCTGAAACTAATAAAAGACTATGTTAACTATACTGGAATTAAAATTCAATTAAATGAAAATAATCACTGGATTAAAATCACATTTTATTTTTTAATTAAAAAAAATTATTTCTTTAAGAGAGAGAACATGTGGTGGGGAGGGGCAGAGGGTGAGAGAGAAACTGACTCCCTGTAGCCCCACCGGGGGCTGGATCCTAGGACCCTGAGATCATGAATCATGGGGCCTGAGCTAAAGGTAACCCCTTAACCGATTGAGGCCCCCCTACCCCCCAAGAAGAGATACATTTTAAGAGAGCTCACTGATTTCCCAGTGCTAATTAAACATCAGATTATCAAAACTGTCCTTTTTCTCAGTATTTCTTCATATTCCTCTTGTCTTCCTAGGTTCTCTGTGTCACCTATCTCGTGGTTCCATATTTCTTACTTCTCATTGTGTACATACCTTTTTGGAAGATTGATTTAGCGGTGCTTTTCCATCTTCATGCAGTTTCTAAATGACTGTGCTCAGCCTCCCCCTTAGCATTGCTTTCACCTTGCCTCTCATATGGTTGACCATGAATCCATCAGGACCCTAAATCATTAGCAGGATCCATCTGGCTTCAGTCTGCTTGGTTTTGAAGAAGTACCCATAAAAACTCTCGGTTTTATAGAAGAGAGTGGCATTATGTGTCAGAGATTCTACCTGCAGGATGAAGTATGCAAGTGATTATGGGGGTTGCTCTTCCTTGGAAGCCAAATAATGACAGAACCTAGGTTTATGGATGACTAGATGAACAGTGCCATCTTTGCCACTAATCAGTTGCTGTTTACCAATTCCTATACAGATTTGCTTAGGAAAAATTCAAAGATAAAGTGCTTCACAAATGAAAGAACACACAAAATAGTATCAGGAGGATTGAAATGAATTGTTTCAAGAAATTATTTATTACAAATGCAAATACACTGGACATATAAAGTGAGAAAACTTCAAATAGACTGTAAATTGGGCTAATCTAACTGTAAGTCCTTTAGTAGTTTTAACTGTAAGTCAATATGAAAAACTAGTTCATTTCTTTGAGTTTTTGAATTGTGGGTTTAAATCAAGAGGAGAAAAATCTTGAAAATATAAGAAGCACTTAGTTTATCGAGAGACTAGAAGGGGTAAGCACTTTTGGATCTAGGTAATGAGATCACCCAGTTTTCTAGTATTAAACATTTTTACTTTAACTTGGAATTCAGCATTGGGGGAAATCATGAGTTGGAGAAAACATGTTTTTGTATAAAAAGAAAAAGCCCAAAACAAGCATTAAAAAAAAAAAAAAAACTATTACAAATGTAAAACAGGAGAAAAATAGATTTGTGTTTATTGATAGTATAATGTACTAGATATACATAAAGTAAGCCACTGATTTTATTTTTGAATATATGAATTTGGGGGGAGAATTGAATCTTGGTGAACCCATGGAAATAGTCAATCCCTTTTTTTTTTTTAAAGATTTTATTTATTTATTTGACAGATCACAAGTAGGCAGAGAGGCAGGCAGAGAGAGTGGGGGAAGCAGACTCCCTACTGAGCAGAGAGCCTGATGCGGGGCTCCATCCCAGGGCCCTGGGATCATGACCTGAGCCGAAGGCAGAGGCCCTAACCCACTGAGCCACCCAGGCACACCTGCCATAAAATTTTTTTTAAAAGACACATAAATGGCTCTTTCAGAAGATTAAGGGCAGAATGTAACTATGTATTACCTAAGTAGCAGTCTTAAATAGGAATATAGATCTAATCACTTCAGGACTTCACCTGTAAAATCATATCTTAGTCCATTGTCTATTGGAAGTGTTTTTCCGTCTGGTCTTAAAAGTTGTGTTTTTTTTTTTTCTTCATGCAGCATTTCTGACCTTTGTCATTTCTTAGAGAATAAAATGGCGGGGCGCCTGGGTGGCTCAGTGGGTTAAAGCCTCTGCCTTCAGCTCAGGTCATGGTCTCGGGGTCCTGGGATCGAGCCCCGCGTTGGGCTCTCTGCTCTGCGGGGAGCCTGCTTCGCCCTCTCTCTCTGCCTGCCTCTCTGCCTGCTTGTGATCTCTCTGTCAAGTAAATAAATAAAATCTTTAGAGAATAAAATGGCAATCTTATATCCCTTCTGCTTTTATTTTTTTCTCTTTTTAGTTGTTTGCGTAATTGGCCTTAAATGAGGTGAGAGTGAAGAAACTAGAACCATCTCTGGAAACCTCGCTACCCCATCCCCTGGAAGCTACCCTCCGGAATACTAGATTTGACCATATCTGTTTTGAGGACTCATTATGAACAAAGAAGTCTCCCAGGTGGGAATTGTAGCTCTGTTTTTAAAGAAGTTTGTCTCTACAAAAAGTATGGAGAGAAAATGATTACCTATTGACTCTTTTTGTTAATGGAAATAATGTTTGATTTGAGAGTTTCAAGGTAATTATAAAACATGTGCTGACATTCTTAAAGGAAAATGTTAGAGAAGTTCTAGATTACATTTTATGAACCACTTTAATGCATGCTGAAATGAATATTTTATGAGACCCTCATTATTGAATTAAAAATGGCAAGCAGAAAAACTATACTGGACTATCCCTAGATTTGATCTATATATTTCTAATATGTGTGCAGTCAATAAATCTATATTTGGTGCCCCCCCTTTTTTTTAATATTTGGGCATTTTTTACCTAGTTGTTTTCTAAGAGTTTGTGAGCTGAGGGAATAGTATTTGTGAATCCATGAACATGATGAACATGCAGCAAGTCAGGACAGTAGGTAAAAGGCCGAAGATAAATCAGAAACTGATTAATCAGTTAAGTGGAAGACCTCCAGCAGGAAGTGTTTTAAATTAGTAGATTATACAATATACAGGTAAAAGTTACAAATTTTAAACGTAGAACTCTTGAGTTACCATGTACCAAACATATTTGTTAAACAGGTTAAGAAGTAGAATATCAGCACCCCAGAAACCCCTCTCATCCCTGCCCCAGCTGCACACCCACCCACTCACTTTAAAGGACAAGGCTGTCACCATCGAGAGTGGTAGCTGTCAACTTGAAGAGTGGGTTTAACAATCATAGAAGTTAAAGGCAGTTAAATTTAGTTGGCTGACAAGCGACACCTATGTTTGGAATAAACAGTGAATTTGGGAGATGAAAGCAAGACTATTTGTAGGGAGAGAGCTTTAAAGCAGGGACCGGAGGTACAAAATGATTTGAGGAGATAGGCATTTTATCCTGCTCCTTCTCACATTAAAATCCCATTGGTTTCTAGAACACACTCCTGATTTCTGGCCTTTATAAACTGGGGATATTTATTAACTTACATTTTCTGTTATTTGAAATCAGACTTGATTCTCAATAAAGAAAGAGAGGTGAGTTAATAAGCATTTTGAATATTAAAAAGCCATTTTGCAGAGTAGGGTGTATTATAATTCAGAGAAATTTTAATCACATAGGAGAGCCCTCTCTTATTTAAGAGTTTTCAGGAGGAGAATGTTAGTACCGTGACTTTATGAAAGAGAAAGAGAAAGAAAACAGAATGATCTAATGATTGATCTCTAGTGTGGGTGTCTTTTCCTGTAACTCATTGTTCATTGAGTGACTGAGAAAATCTTTTTTCTTCATATCACAATGAAAACTTTGGTCTTTTCTGTTTCCCCTCAATGTTTATCAAAAACAATTTTACACCTGTTACATAGTTGCAAGCTTGGTATGCCCTGCATGTCCATTACCCACTTTCACCAGTTGTAAACATTTTGTTACATTTACTTTATCTCTCTGTGTATTTACTATTATTTTTGCTTCTCCTCTCCCACCACCACTATGATGACAATGAATCATTTGAGAACAAGTTGTAGACATTTATGATCTTCCATTCCTAAATATTCAGTGTGTTTTTCTCCTCCTTAACCGCAACATAATAATGAAATTCAGGAAACAACATTTTCATTGTTGTTATTTCATTTATATTTATATTCATACTAGAATTTTATCTGATCCAGAATCACACACTGTGAGTTGTTACAGCTATTTGGTTTCTTAACCTGGAATTCTCTATCAGCTTTTCTTTGTCTTCCATAAAACTGACATTTTGGAAGAGTACAGGTCAGCTGTTTGGTACAGTAGTACTCATTTTGAGCTTGATATCTCTTTTCATCTGTGTTCCTTTCTAAAGAGACTATAATGTGGGACTTTGGAGAGTCATGGATTTGTTTACTGAGAACTTGTCTGGTAGAACAAAGCCTGTAAAGATTTTTTTCAGGAGAAAGCCTGTTAAAACATGGTAGGAGTCCAGAATCCCAAAAGGGTGATTCCTAAACATGATTTGGGTGTTATTGAAAGAATTTTATGTATGTATGTTTGTATACATATAATCTTAAAATCCAGCAAGATTTATTAATTTTTGGAAAAAACAGGGTTTATAATGGCAAAATTTTTTATCTTAACAAAATAGCGCATTTACATTTTAAAGTGGATTACATCTTACAGGAAATAATTGTTTTATATTATAATGGCAAGAGAAGTCAGGATTAGATACATGATCAGTTTTATTTATTTCTGTGTGATGTTTGGACTAAGAGTTGAGAAGACTCTGTTCGTGTGTTTGAGATTCTTGTAAATACCACCCAGGTTTCTCGAAGTGGCATAATTTAATGTCAGCTTTTCAGGGAAAAAAAATGAAGAAGCAAGCATTCTAGTGTAGAAGCAAAAACAAAAGTTGGGAATCTGTCGTTAGCTTTTCTGCTTATCACTTATGTGACTATAGTTTAATTGTATAAGTTAAAGCATAGCCAGAATCTGGAATCAACTACCCAAGAATGATTTTTACCTCTGCCACTTGACAAAGTTGAGCAGATTAAATAATGTTTCTGTGCCTGTGTTTCCTCATTTCTAAAATGGATTATAGTATTACCTGTCTCATATTTTATGAGTGAATGAATTAGTAAGGTTTGATTGGCATGTAGTAAATCCTACGTAAGTGTTGGTCATCATCATTTTCATCATTATCATTGTCAGATAGTAGTTTCCTTATCAATAAGATAAAACTGTTGAACTCAGTCCATGATTCTGTAAATAGAAATAATAATACATACTTCATAGAGCAGTTGGAGGAATAGATGAGTTAATACATATAAATGCATAAGCACTCTATATATTATTAAATTGGCATAGCCTTTAAATGCATATTAATAGGCCTCCTTCTTTGTGAACCTTTTATTTTGTTCCTTTCAAATTCTTTGTTACTGACTTTATACTGTGCAAGTGAAAACAGGCAAGATAGGCATTTCGTATATGCTTAAGTGGCCTATATAGTTAAAAAGTTAAGCAGTACACTAGATGGCAATTGCTAGGGTCCCTCTGATTCTGAAAGTTTGTATTATTTTCCATTGCTTCTGAAATATAGGCATTATTTTCATAGTTGTTATTCTGTTGAGAATACTGGAAAGTGAAATTTGAATTTCACTTGTGTAGAGTTCTTCCTTCATTGGACATTGCACTGGAAGGAATGTAGTTATTTCAGTTAGTATGATCATTGAGGAAATGTTAATGCTGTTTAACCAGCTAGTCACCTGAAATGCTTGGGGATTTTTTTTTTTTTTCATTTCCCAATGGGTATTAAGGTTTTTGCCAAAAATAAGTGAATCAAGTGAGATGACTTAAATTTTAAGCTAGGCTTTAAAAAGTGCATATTCTTCTATAAATTTGGGCAGTGAAAATTATATGTACATTTATATTGTGATTTTCTTCATGTCTCTTCTGCTCTAGTTGGGGGATGACCCTGAAATTAACTGGAGGTTTACCTGACTTGATCATTTTCTAGTGCCCTCAGAATATGAATCCATTGTTTTGGCAAGTAATTGATATGCAGCTCTATTACTTTGGTACTTCTGCTACCTTATAATTGTAAGGATCAAATTTTAGTATATTTATTTTTCTTTTATTGGTTTATATATGTACATTTAACCATACTGTATTCTGAAATTAGTTTCTGAAATATTTGAGGAAAATTGAACAACTTCTGATCGGGGGCTTAACAGTTTATTTTCGATACTGGAATATTTTTTAAAGATTTACTTATTTATTTTAGAGAGAGAGAGCAGGGTGAACATGCATGCTAGCAGGGGAAGGGGCAAAGGGAGAGGGAGAGAAGCAGACTCCCCACTGAGCCCAAGGCATGATGCAGGGCTTGATCTCAAGACCCTGAGATCATTACCTGAGCCAAAACCAAGGGGCCTCCGAGGTCCCCCTTGATATTGGAATAATTTCATATAGTAAATGTAATTTTGATTTTGGATAATCATCTGTGAATTATCTGTGTCTAATGCTGATATTCATTCTCTTCTGGCGACAGCTTCTAGCTGATTTTGTGCTCATTAGTATTTGAATCTGAAAGAGGGTGGAATTGATGGGAAGAGAGAGACAATGAAATTTTTATCACTTAGTTTTGTCTCTCTGATCACCATTTTCTTTTTTTTAAGGTTGTTACTTCTTTGCTAAACTATTATAAACTTTCTTGCTGTGCACATGCAAGTAAATAACACTTACTTTGTTGTTTACACAGTTAAAGAGAGCTATAGTCAGGAAGACTGATTTTAATCTCTTTTTTATATTTATTTTAAGAAATACCAACATATTTTCCACAAGTTAGAATGATATAAAACTAATTTTTTGGAACACATGTACAGTGTATCTACAATTACCCAATGGTTGTTTCTGCCCAGTTGTGTTAATAAGATAGCTGCCACAAATATGTATTTTATATGCTGACTGTCTTTCCTTAGGCACAAATTCATACAACAGGAGTATTTTAGCAAGGTGAATGCATATGTTTATTTTTTTAATCTTAAAAAATTAAATTTTAAATAAAGTCATTGTGAGGAATTTAAAATATTGGGCTTTAAAACTAATTTGATTTTTCTCTTTTTCCTATATTTTTGTTAATAGAAAACAAAAAATAAACTTTTATACATTTTCCAAACTTACTCTTTCCATTTAGAAAAAAATAATAGAAAGAAAGCATTCTCTTAATCTGTAGGATGAACTTTTAATGGTAAACATAAAATGTATTAAATGCAGTTTTTCAAACATTACATATTTTTAGAATTTAAGTTATCAAGTCCTTGATAATGTCTTTATTATTTATATAATAAATATAAATAAGATTTTGCACAGGATTTTCTTTTAAGAAAAATCTGATGTTTTATAGAATCAATTAGAATTGAGATAAAAATGATGTCTTTATTTTTAAGAATTCATTGCTTTGATCCATTTATTTCCCTTTGTTTTTTATTCCTGGCCATAAGAGTTCAGCTACTGTGGAATACTATGCAGCCATCAAAAGAAATGAAAGCTTACCATTTGCAACGATGTGGATAGAACTAGAGGGTATCATGCTAAGTGAAATAAGTTAATCAGAGAAAGACAATTATCATATGATCTGTCTGACAGGAGGAATTTGAGAGGCTGGGCTGGGGGTCATGGGGAATAGGGAGGGAAAAAATGAAACAAGATGGGATCAGGAGGGAGACAAACCGTAAGAGACTGTTAATCTCACAAAACAAACTAAGGGTTGCTGGGTGGTGGGGGGGGTAGGATTAGGGTGGCTGGGTTATGGACATTAGGGAAGGTATGTGCTATGGTGAATGCTATGAAATGTGTAAGCCTGATGATTCACATACCTGTACCCCTGGGGCAAATAGTACATTATATGTTTAAAAAAAAAAGAGTTCAGATACTGGCAGGCCATTTATGGCAGAGATTATGGGAGTTCTTCTCTGGGCCAGGGAGATAGCCACCATCTGAGTTCTGGTCTCTGGCTTTGTGGATTCAGAGAGACTTTTTGTTTCCAGGCATTTAAGGAAATCTTTGTTTAGGCATTAGCTTCAAAATATCTGTTGTTTTTTTTTTAAACAAAAAATTAGGGAGCACTCAGAGAAACAAGAAAGCAAGGTTATATACACAGGAAAAATAGCAATTAATAGAAACTGTCTTTAAGGAAGTCTAGGAGTTGTACTTACTCCAGTAAGAAAAAGTAGATAAATTGGATTTCATCAAAATTAAAGACTTTGTTCATAAAACAAAATGTTTGCAAATCATGTATCTGGTAGAGGTGTGGTACCCTAATATAAAGAACTCATAGGGTTTTAAGATGGCTGAGTGGCCTAAGGCGCCAGAGTCACAATGAACTCTCATGACTCAAAAATAAAAAGACAAATAACCCAATTTAAAAATGGGCAAAGTGACATTCTCCAAAGAATATATAAAAATAGCCAATAAGCACATGAAAAAGCACATTAGGGAAATAAATGCAAATCAAAACTGTAATGAGATACCATTTCACACCTCCTAGCATGGCCAGAGTTAAGATAAAATTAGAAAACAGAAAATAACAAATTTGGTGAGGATGTAGAGAAATTGGAACAATTGTACATTGGTAAAAAATTAAGGTGGTATAGCCACTGTGGAAGACAGTTTGGCAGTTCCTCCAAAAGCTAAAGAGAGTTACAGTATGATGCAGTAGTTCCACTCCAAGAATACTAAGAGAATTGAAGACATTTATGCATATAAATGTTCACGGAATCATTATTAGTAAATAGCCCCTGAAATGGAAAAACCTAATGTCCGTCAACTGATGAATAAACAAAATGTGGATATTCGAAAAATGGAAAATTACTCAACCATGAAAAGTGTGGTGAAAATCCCCAAAGTCCCCACACTTTATCACATGAGAAAGATTTCAGTTGACAAGGGATTGAAAAGACAAGAAAACTGAAAACTTCTTTTAGAGAACCTTAGGTGTCTGAGAATGCTAGTCTGAGAAATATTTCTATATGGCAGCTGCTCAGTGCAGGAGCTTTGTTTATCACGATTTTCCTATGTGATTCTTTGCTTACAGCTGTCAGCTTGGAGAGGTTTAGCTCGCAGAATGCCCCCTCATCATGTCTATGCTGTTTTGTGCTAATTGCCTGCTAAGCATTTTAAAGTGTAAGAGTTGTTTACTAACATATTGTTACTTACTTTTCAAATTGTACGGTTCTCAGCTAAGTCTGGGGGATGAGTGACAAATGTCTTATGTTCTAGAAATTTATAATTCAACTGAAATATAAAACACTGACCTATTTCTTCAGCCCCACCTGTTTGGTTTTGTCTGGTCTATTTGAGATAGATGTGGTTTCTAATTCCTAAAACGGTTCTCTGCAGATTGCATGAGGTTGTTTGGGTACAACTTAGCAACTCTTCAAATCAACAGGGAACTTTTACTTAGAAACCTTACCTCTTTTTAAAAGGTGATATGCAAATTGGTTTCCTGAAACCCACATTTCTTTTCTTAATGAACCTTATTTAAGTACCCTTACTGCCAAACG
This sequence comes from Enhydra lutris kenyoni, assembly GCF_002288905.1. Classification (NCBI taxonomy): domain Eukaryota; kingdom Metazoa; phylum Chordata; class Mammalia; order Carnivora; family Mustelidae; genus Enhydra; species Enhydra lutris. Next base: position 3,876,503 of record NW_019154119.1, on the reverse strand, counting down.
TAAAGCCATTCCACAAATAGAACAGCTGTAATGGTTCTTACTCATCAGAGGTTTTGCATTCCACTATCTGTATATTGTGTTTTGTAAATAGAAAGCAGTTAATACCAGAATCATATCATCAGCACATTGCTGGTGACTCTCTCATAGCTTCTTATTGTTGGCTCTTCTTTTGGTAGGCCAGCCTGTCTGGCTGCTGTTGAATTATTGTCTAATGTCTCCTTAGCCCCAGAATCTCAGATAAATGTAGCAGATATCAATCTCTAGCCAGTAGTCTGAGGGGTGCACGGTCTGGGAAATCTTGTTTTAAGTCTAGCTCAGAATTATCCAGTCTGCGAGACTGTATTACTTATGTTTACAGTTGTATGACTTCATGTCTCTACAGTACTATGGAATATTGTGGGGGGTTCCTCCCAAATAGTAGATTTTTACCTTTTCAAAATTAGAAGAGATTTTCTCCAAATTCTAGATCAAGAAGACAGGTTTTGTTTTTTTTTTCCCCCCATTGAAAACAGGGTAACAGGGATTTCAAGCAAGCATAGTTTCTCAATTATAGGAAAGAATTCCAAAGCTTTATGAAAGATTCCAGAAAATATTTAACTATAAAATATCTTAAATATCCTTTAAACTTTCAAATGTCATATTACTTAAGGAGCTTTATCACTTTTAATTCATCGCCTATTTTAGCTTTTACATCTTTTAGACATTATGTTGGATACTGGATATATAATAAAAAGATCTAGTAACTGTCTTTGAGTTCATAATCTAGAAGGGGAGACAAGCAGGAGAATTATAATTTATAGCATAGTGTAATAAGAAGTATATGGCCCTTTGAATTTTGAGAGCTAGTAGAATTCCAGATGGGTAAATTCTCAGATGGGTATAACCTAATGTCTTTGGAGGCAAAAAAGATGGGCAGATAAGAAAGTAAGTAGTCCCTGAGCAGGAAGTAGGGAGTTAGCTGTTTCCTCTCTTTCAGTTTAGCAAACTCTAAAGTCTTCTCTTTCATTTTCTTCCCCTCTTCATTTTCTGCTCTCTTTTATTTCTACTTCTCTTGAAAAGCTTAGCTTAGAGTTCATGCTCCTTCATTATTATAAAATTTGTTATGTAATTTCATTTTTTGTATTAATACATTTAAAAATATTGTACTTTATTTCTATGTGAATATAAAATGAAGTAGCTTCTTCTGTGATATTTGGTTAACCTCATTTATGCTTCTATGAATACATTACTTAGATGATTATTGTTATTTTGGGTTTGGGTTTCAGAATAGATGCTAAAAACATGCCAGATCTTTTGACATCTTTTTTGTTGTGGTGGTAGTTGTTACAAGGCTTGCATATTTGCCTTTGCATTGAGGTTGTCCACCTTAAACTGTAATTATTTTCCTTTTCGTAGGTCCTTTCTCTCCCCCCACCACAGGAGATTTAACAAGTATTTTTTATGATGACATCAATTGACAATGCAGCTCATCTCATTTATTTATCATTAATGGAAGTCTGGAACTTAAAAGTCCAGCGTATTTTATACATGTTGAGTTTGAGGTGACAGTGAGCTATTCCAATGAAAAAGGCCATTTAGCAATTAGAAACTTAAATACCGGATTACTGAGATGAGAAAGATTGTACTTACCCTTCATAGCAGAAGTCTTAGAATGAAAATTAGATCTTGTCATTCCTTTGTACTTTACCTTCCACTGATTGCCTAATTCAGTCTGAAAAAAGCTAAAGTCTTTAAAATGGTTTTTCTGGCCTTACACAGTGTAGCCTCCTGTGATCTTTCAGAGCTTATCACCTTCCTCACTCCCTGGTTTTGGCTACACTGATCTTTCATGTTTCTCAAAAAGCATAGTTATGCGCTGGCCTTGAGGCCTTAAAGCCCTTACCTCTGCCTCACCTCCTTCAAGTCTTTGCTCATATTCTCACCTTCTCAGTGAGGCCTTTTCTAACTACTTAAAATTCTATTTAAAATTCTACTTAAAATTGCTATCCCTTCCCTTCCACACAGTCTCTATTTTCACCTGGTCTTTCTCTTCAACACTTATCACCTTCTAATATACTCTATAATTTACTTTTTAATTTTATCTGTTGTCTCTCTCCCTCGCAACAGAATGAAACTCTATGAGGACAGTGTTTTTTTAAGATTTTGTCAGAGAGAGAGAGCGTGCACACAAGCAGGGAGAGCAGCAGGCAGAGGGAGAAGCAGGCTCCCGCTGAGCAAGGAGCGCAATGTGGGACTCAAACCCAGGACCCTGGGATCATGACCTGAGCCCAAGGCAGACACTTAACTGACTGAGCCACGCAGGCATCCCAAGGACAGTGATTTTTATACATTTTATTCATAGCTGTCTCCCCAGTACCTAAAACAGAGGCTGGCATATACTAGGAGATTAATAAATACTTATTGCTAAGTTAAGTTAGGGTTACCCACATTGAGATCAATTTAAACTTTTCTGACTAATGTTTACAGATTTTATTTTTATCTTTCGACACCCCCACCCCCCACGTCGAGCTCTCTGCTCAGCGGGGAGTCTGCTCGCTCAGCCTCTCCCCCTGCTCATGCTCTCTGTCTGAAATAAGCAGATAAAATCTTTTAAAAAATATAATCTATAAATACTTTTTAAAAATATTTTATTTATATATTTGACAGAGATTACAAGTGCAGAGAGGCAGGCGTTGGGGTGGGGGGAGGGGAAGCAGGCTCCCTGCTGAGCAGAGAGCCCAATGTGAGGCTTGATCCCAGGACCCTGAGAGATCATGATCTGAGCTGAAAGCAGAGGCTTAACCCACTGAGCCACCCAAGGCCCCCATAATCTATAAATACTTGATTGAACAGAAGTTTAGTCACTTATTCACCAGGTTCTGTAATAGACACACAACAGGTGAGAACTGATGGAAACTTTGTATATTATGTCAAGGAAGTTAAATGTCCTCTTTGCAGTGAGGATTTAGTGAAGGGTTTTAAGCAAAGATTGAGATGATTACATTTTTGATAGCCTACACTGGTGGCTCAGGGAGACCATCTGGAAAGTTATTTTAATAGTCCAGCAGGAGACAGTGAGAGGAGAATATGAGAAAGGGATGGATTTTGGAAACAATTGGGAAATAAAAATTGACAAATTTTGGTGTCTGCTTGCATGTGGTGAAGAAGCTAGAAAGATTCCAACATACTGAGAGAAGAAATTGATGAGGTGATGTTAAGTTCATTTTTGGAAAGTTAAATTTGAAGTGCCTATGTGACATCTGGATAGAGATTCCTGGTGAAGAATTGGATTCAGGGTCTGAGACCCAGGAGGTCTGAGCTAGAGATAGAGTTTCGAGGATAATCAGTAGAGAGATGTGTTTTGAAATCATGTTGAGTGGTGGTGTTACCCCAGGATAATGTATATAGTCTGAGGGAAAAAGAGATGTAGAATGTTAGGACCATAAGGAATTCTGACTCCGAATAATTGGGCAAAAAGTACTAAGAATGAAGTAAGAAGAAAATGATACTAATTATAATCCCTCAGGTCATGACTTAAACATCACCTCTTCAGAGAAGGCTCAGGTGATCCCCCAATTAAAATTAGGTCTCCTCTGTTGCTTCTCCCTATGAACCCTATTCTTTTCCTTTGTAACTTTTATCACAATTTAAAAGTATATGTTAGGGTGCCTGGGTGGCTTAGTCAGTTAAACGTCTGCCTTTGGCTCAGGTCATGATCCCAGGGTCGTGGGATCCAGCCTCACATTGGGCTCCCTGCTCAATGGGGAGTCTGCTTCTCCCTCCCCCTGCTTGTGTGTACTCGCATGCACTTGCTTGCTCTCTCCCTCTCTCCCTCTCAAATGAATAAGTCTTTTAAAAAGGAAAAAGAATATATACAATGGAATACTATGCAGCCATAAAAAACCCCAAATCTTGCCATTTGTAATGATGTGGAAGGAACTAGAGGGTATTATGTAAGCGAATTAAGTCAGTCAGAGATCATATGATCTTTCTGACACAAGGAATTTGAGAGGCAGGGCTGGGGGTCGTGTGGGGAAGAGAAGAAAAAAATGAAACAAGATGGGACCAAACCATAAGAGACTCTTAATCTCAGGAAATAAACTGAGGGTTGCTGGAGGGGAGGGGGTTGGGAGGGATGGGGAGGATGGGAGAAGGACATTGGAGAGGGTATGTGCTATGGTGATTGCTGTGAAGTGTGTAAGACTGATGATTCACAGAGCTGTACCCCTGAAACAAATAATACATTATATGTTAATAAAATAAAAGAAAAAAAATCAATAAAATTATATGGTATTTTTGTGTCTCATCAAGTTTATGTCTTGTACTCCATGAGGACAGGAACCTCTCTTTTGCTGTCCATTATTTCCTCTGTTTTTAGCATAGTGCCTGATGCATGATAGATATATAGATTCATTTGTTAAGTGTTTGTTAAGGTGTGGGATCACAGAAGCCAGTGGATGACAGTGTTTCAGAACACAACTATTTTAAATGCTGCTCCAAGTAATCCAATAAAATAATAATAATAATATAAGTTAGCAGATATTGAGCAGTAAGAAATGAAGGAATGAGAAGTGTCCATTGTATTTATTGATGAGGAGGTTTGGAATGAGTTATCCCCTGAGTGAACACTGCCCCTGGAGCTGTCTCCAGTAGCCAGCTTCTCCAGAACTACAGTGTGCTCTTCACACACACTATTCAGTCCTCATGACACATCTGAAGGTAGGTGAAGGTAATTATTATCCCTGTGTTACAGATGAGGAATTAGGTTTAAGGAGATTACACACTTTGCCCAAGAATAAGCAGGTAGTGGTTAATCCAGGACTTAAATAAACTTAAGGCCTTTCTGACCCCAAAGCCCATCATTTAATCACCATGCTCCAGTGGGGGGACCCCATTGATTCCTCATCAGGGAACTGATACCTTGAAAATGACATTTGAGCAGGAATGGTTTAGGTGCTGTTTATAGTACAGATTAGAAGTGAGAGTGACTGGAATTGAGAAACAGATACATGGATCTTGCATCAATCCAGAATGAGGCATTTGGTTCCAACTGGAATCATAACTATGTCTGAGAATAAAGAAGGAGGAGAGAATCTAAGATCTCTTATTAAGGAAGAATTGACAGACATAGATACCAATTAAGAATAAGAAGTAAAAGAGAAAAGTAAAAAGTAATTGTAAGACTGCAATCCTAGGCATTGGAGATTTTTATGAACTGCACTTCTAATATGGGAAAAATTCAAAATGTGCCCTTTTGTATCATGAAATAATAAATTTGTGATTAGAATTTTAGGTACTATTTATACACTGAAAAGGGAAATGACAGTCTTTGGTATTGAGAAAGGGCTAGAGACAGAGTAAATTTTTGGACTAGAGGAAAAGATGTACTCCGATGTATTAATTAAAACCATGTGAGTGATTCTTATGGATCTCAGCATTCTTTATAAGATACTTTATAAGCACAGCTGCCATTGCTGTGGTTTAATGATTTTATAATTTAAGGCAAAGCTAAAAGTTTTTCCCATTTAACAAGAATTTTCTTTCCTTTTATAAGGGTAGATGGAGTGAAAGAGAATGGAGGAGGTGTATTGTTTGGCACTAATAAAACACAAAAGGTAGTGATAAATATAAGGCCAGGAATAGGATTCTGAGTGCCGTTAGGGATTCTGCAGAGACTAATGGTTGATAGGGACAGGTCAGAAGGGATCTGTAAGTGCAGTCACTAACTGGCACAACATGTGAGAGAGAGACCTGGCTGGCATGCTCAGGGAAATGACTTTGTGTTCTCTGGCATCTATACCAAGATCCTAACATAGACTAAACATTTGATCTTTGTCGCCTGACTACATAGACGCAAGGTTAGGAGTATAGAATTCAAAGTTGGTAAGTACCAAATCTAGTTCATCGCTTTAACTTTAATTGTATATGTATTATTTATTTTCCTAACAATATAAAGTCCCAAACCTTATGAGTAAAAGTCATTTAAAGTTCTTTTCAAAGTATAACCCAAAAAAACATAAAAAATAATTTCTCTGACTCCCAAATTATTCATTGTTTTTACACTTACATCTGAAAGTGTTTTTTTCTCTGAAAAAAATTTCAGTATCTACTTTATTATTCGAACAATATTTTCATCCTGACTGACCTTTATGCTTTCATAAGGGCTTATTAATTTTGTTTCACAGATACAGAAAAGAAAGTGTAGAAATAATAACCAGCTGATGATTCTGTGCTTTTCTATAGATGTGGTTGTTTTATGATGGCTGTAATTAGCTATTCATTGAGAGAAAACAGTGTTTAGATATCTTCTAACGTAAAGGAGCTTCTTCCTCCCCTATGGTTAGAAAGTTGACCAGGGTGGATTTCTTATTGTTGTCCTTCCTTTTTAGGTGTGAAGTTTTTCAACATGAGTGGCCTCGGGGACAGTTCATCTGACCCTGCTAACCCAGACTCACATAAGAGGAAAGGATCGCCATGTGACACACTGGCATCAAGGTAGGAACACTCTTTTCCTAGTCTATATCTGGGAGAGCTTCTTTATCATTTTCATTGACACTTTAGAGCCCTTGTTTCATCTACTCCAAGTTTCCTGGTCTTGAGTCCCTTAGACTCACCATGTTCTCTCGCTTCCCCAGGGCCTTTGCACATGCTGCTCCCTTACTCCAGCTTGCTCCCTCTAGATTTATAGTCAACATATTGTCAACACCTATATGTTTTCCAGATGCCAGCTTAGACATTACCACCTTAAAAGAAACCTCCTCTTATTTCTGTAACTATTATTTTAAATCTCCCTCATTCATGTATCTGTCTCACATGTATGTTTATAGCTCTGCTCCATAATTTCAAGTTTTTCTGATTCTTGTGATCATTTCACGAATCCCTGGCTTCTCCACTACACACTTAGGCTGCCATTTGGTAAGGACCTTGTCTGTTCTTACCATGTTATCCCTGATTCGTAGCATAGTATTTGGGTTACGTATAGTAAGGACACAGTAAATATTTTTCAAGTGGATGAGTAAATCCATTGTACATCTTTAATTGCTATCTTAGAACATTATGGCCTTAGTAGAACAAAGAAATATATTGTTGTAATATTAGGATTTTTAAAGAATGCCTATTTGTGAAATTCAATATTTGTATATTATAAGGGATATGATCACCTTAAATAGGCTAAAAGAGAGTAATTGCTAAGAAGATACTAACAAACGCCAGATAGAGAAGGGACCTTAATCACATCAAAAGAGCAGCTTCCCACCTGAGAGGAGAAGAGCGGGGATCCATTCATTCACCTTCTAGGATCTCGAGCAAGCTTTCTCGGCCTTTCACTATTGCCGATAATAGTGATAATTCTTTGTCAGATAATTCTTTGTTGTAGACGCCATCCTGTATATTGTACAATGTTTAGCAATATCCCTGGCTTTCACACACTAGAGGACAGTAGCATCTTTATGTCAGTTCTGATAACCAAAATGTCACCGCAGTTACAATTACCAAAAATTTCTTCAAACGTTGTCAAATGTTCGTCAGTATTTCCCAAGGATGGGGAAAGCAATATGGCTGCAGTTGATAATCACTGACCTCTAGAGTGAAGTAGCAGAAGACTCTTTTGTCACTGGATTACACGCTTCTTTCTCCTGGGGCTCAGGAGGTGGAAAGGATTTTAATAGGAGAGTGAGTGCCAGGGCTCCAAGCTGGCGAGAGAAGTTAATCAGTTGAGAGACCTCTCGTAGAGAGATCCTAATCTAAGCACTCATAACCACAGGTAAGTCCAGATGCTCAGAGGAATGTTGATATCAAGATACAAGGGAGCTTTATGTTGTCAGAGTTAATGTTCTTATGTAAAGTCAGTCCTTTTCAAAGGAAAACTTACGAATAAATAAAACTTTTTTAGATTTAATTTTTTGTTTGGGGGAATTTTTTTAATCTACAAAAGTAGAGAGACTAAGACTATCTATAGACATCACATAATTGTTCATATTTTACAGTATTATTAGTATTGTGTTAATATTTTATATTTGCTTGAATAAAGGTAGTAAAATGATTAACGATTAAATTATCTGTCTGCAACTAAATTCTCCATTTTTAATAATCATATAGATAAGGATCAGTGAGTAATAATGAATGTTTATAAATATATAGTACCATACTGTATACTATATATACATATACTATAATATAATATACTCTTTTCAGCATGTATCTTGAGCTATAAATACATAGAGATTCAGTCTTATCACTTTTTGATGAAATAGTGTATTACAGGAATGTACCCCGTTTGAAAAATCTATTTCTCTACAGAGAGACATTCCCTATAGATAAATAACCTTTTTGTTAGAAATTTTCGCCCTTACCGCTAGCACTGCAGCAAACATCCTCATACACATTTCCTACTTTACATGTAAGAGTTCTGTTAGGATCTGTGTACATTTTTGTTAACTAGGTCACTACCACATTGCTCTTCAAAAAACAAGCATTGAGAGTTCTTTTTTCTCACATGCTTACCGACACTATTCTCTCCTCACTTTAACTCTTTGCCAATCTGATGAATGTGGGGCTACAGTTTTATGTATATTTAACCAACCACTAGTTAAATTGATCATGATTTTTCTTTTCCTCTTCTGTGAATTTCCTGGTTGTATCTTTTGCCCATATTCCTGCTAGGGTGTTTATCCTTTTCCTTTTTATCTATAAGAGTTATTTTTAGGGGCACCTGGGTGGCTCAGTGGGTTAAAGCCTCTGCCTCGGGTCAGGTCATGATCGGGTCATGATCTCGGGGTCCTGGGATTGAGCCCCGCATCGCACTGGGCTCTCTGCTCAGCGGGAAACCTGCTTCCCCCTCTCTCTCTGCCTGCCTCTCTGCCTCCTTGTGATCTCTGCCTGTCAAATAAATAAATAAATAAAATCTTTTTAAAAAAGAGTTATTTTTAATTTTCTAGCGACTACTTTGTTTTGCTTATACTTGTTGCAAGTATCTTCTCCCAGTCTGTTTAACTCTGTTTTTGAAATCTGTTGATGTATCTTGGAACCTTCAGTTTTCATGTGTCAAGCTCTTAGGGGATCTTGTTAAAGAATTTTTTTCCCCTCTGCCTTAAGGCCTTAACTGTATTTTTATGTATCTTCCCCTAAAACATATTTAGAGTTTTTATTAATCTGGAATTTATTTTTGTGTGTGATACAATTTTATTTTTTCCCATGTAGCTCATAAGTAATTATGACCCTATCCTTTCGATGCTTTTGTGCTGTTACCTTTATCATAGATCAAGTTCCTGAATAGATAGGGATCTGGTTCTGAACTTTCTTAAGAAAATCACCTTGATCTCTGAAGGGGCAAGTCACTCTTCCTTTTTGTTTTTCAGTATTGTTTTCCCTCTTCTTATCCCTTTAACTTCCAATTCATATTTTTCTTCTGGAAAAAATACTCCTGGGATTTGGATTAGAATTTCATTTACTTTTATAGATTAAGTTGGGGGAGAAATGACATTTTTATTTTCTAGACTCCAGATTCTAGAGTGTTCTTATTTATATATAAAGGCTGTTCACTTATTCAAGTCTTCCCTGTTCTTCAGTAACAGTTTATAATTTTCCCTTTGAAAAACTACCTCATCTTTAGTTAGATGTATTCTAGTGTACCACCAAATTTTTATTGTTTTTAGAAATGGTATCATTTTGTCTATTATACTTTTTAATTGGCAGTTTTTAATACCCAGGAATATAGTATGATTTGGGATTATTGGTCTCGTGTGCATGTGCATCCATTGTTCTGAACTTTCCTATTTGTTTAATGGTTTATCTGTATGTCTTTGTTTTTTGTACATGTATAATCATGTTATTAAAAATATCAAAAATTTAATGTATTTTTCTCTTAGATTTTTAAAGACAATCCTTATATGTTTGTAAGGATAATCCTTACCTTTGTATGTTTGCTTTCAAAATACTTGAGAACATTCCCTCCTTCAGTTTTATAAATGTGGGCCTTAGTTTCAATTGCTATTTTTGGTATGGTAAACCAAAACTTTGTGATTTTGAAACTGATTTGAGTTTGCGCATGAATACCACCTTGTCACGTTTCTTTCGGTTTTGTTATCATCTACTGTCTCTTCATTAATTGTGAAGAGCATATGTTAGACTTCAGGTATTGCCAGCCCTGTCCATGGGAGCCCTGATAGAGTTTCTTAGTAGTTGTTTGGTGGGGTGAGATGTCTCGTATCTCCTCCTATTACCTCTTCTCCATTCCTTAACTCCACTGGAGAATGGAGATTAAAATGCTCATCTCAAAATGGCAGGTAGCAGTGCCTTGTGCTTGTGTAACATTTCTAATTCAGCTCAACAGGTCTTTATTAAGTGCCTGCTATTCAGCCAGCATGGTGTGCATGTTATTAAGGAAGTAAGTGAAGTGAGACAGGTTTTCTATCTTCAGGGAGCTTACAAATCTGGTCATGCCACGCATTCCTCTTCTGAAACCCTTCTCGGCTTCCTCTTACCCTGAAAATAAGTGTTCATAGCCAAAATGGTGATGATAGATAACATTTATTGAACTAATAGCCAGGAGCTCTGCCAAGCATTTTACATGTATCATCTTTTTTAATCCTCACACAATTCTGGGAGATAATTAATGTCATCATCCCTGTTTTGCGGATAAAGAAATTGAAGCTTAGAGAAGTTAAATTGCTTCTGAGTAACTTGCCCAGCATTACACAGCTAATAAATGACCAAGGAGGTTTGAATTTGTGCTTTTAAGCAACGCACTGTGCGTGCTCTTTATCTTGGTGTATGCGAGACCCCTCATGATCCGGCCTGGACCTCATCTCTTGCCCTTTTGTTTCTTACTTACAGTTCAAGCATACAGAACTACCTATAGGTCCTTTAACTTGACATTTTCATTCCCATTTTATACCTTTGAAAAAGCTGGGTGAATTTATCTGCCTTCCCAACCCTGAAACCAGTCCCTCTCTACCACTAGGTTTGGACTTATTGTTCTCTAGGTTTAGGTGCTTTTTCTGTGAGCTTCTATAGTATTATAGTCTCATCACTGTAATGGCTCCTTTTCTTTATTCTCACCTTAATTGGGACTACATCTAATTTACCCCTGGGTCCCCAGGACATAGCACACAGTTATCTGGCACATAATAAGCAGACGAGCATTTGTTGAAAAAGCCAGTAAGTAAAACAAAAGATGCATGTGGAGTTAATTCATAGCATTATTAACCAGCATGTGTGCAGTATCAATGGAAGTCCATTGGGCAGTTAAGGAGAAATGTAAGTGGCCTAGAATAATAAAGGAAGCCTTCTTTTCTATTAAGGTAGGATTTTTTTGTCACATCCGCCCCTTCTTCAGTTTTGACTTCATTTGAATATGTCTGCTCTCATTTTTTTGTCCTTGTTTATTAGTTACTTCATTCAGTGGTGATTTTCCTAGTCTCATTCTTTTTTTTTAAGATTTTATTTATTTATTTGACAGAGAAAGTGAAAGAGCACAAGCAGGCAGAGCAGCAGAGGGAGAGGGAGAAGCAGGCTCCACAGTGAGCAGGGAGCCCAATGCGGAGCTTGATCAGAGGACCCTGGGATCATGACCTGAGCCAAAGGCAGATGCTTAACAGACTCAGCCACCCAGGCGCCCTTCCGAGTCTCATTCTTAAGTCATTTTGTAGACACCTTAGCATTTCATTACTTTGAGCTTCTTGCTTCCTCTGTCACCTCTCTGACTATCCTGCTGTTCCATCACTTCTTTTACTCTGCAGTGGTGTCTGGCACTCCAGTTTCACACAAAATGTCATGTCAGAAACAGATCTGGGAGTTCGAACACCTGAATCCAATTGACCTGTGTTGGAATGTAGACCCCTAGATGTAAACAGATCATGCTTCAGACTGAATCTACAAACTAAGTCTAGTATGAATTAGTTTCTCTAAGTTAAAATCACACATGCTCTAAAACGCTGTCAAGTTGCAGAGATGGAGTTCTCTGAATCCTTGCATACATCAAAATGTGTGTCACTTATTTTCTTCATGTTTTCAATACCTTGGTGTGAAGTTTGTCAAAATACCTGACCACATGTACTTTCTGCAGAAACTATTGATAAAGTTTTAACTAAGTAAAATGAGACCAATACTCAATAATGAAAGGTTTTAAAGGTAAAGCCAATACGATTGTTACAGTTTTAAAATTTGATTTTTTGGGGGATGTGTACTATTTTGTAGCATTTAGTTTTACGTAGTTAAATACAGTTGATTGTCAACTTATTATGTTGTTATGGAAATGTTATTGCTTTTATAGTTTTTTTATTATGAAAAGTTGGAGATATTTTAATTGTTGCCAATTATGAGGTTTTTAAAAAGCAATTGGTCTTTCCCTCTTTTCACCTCTTTTTTTCTGCCACTTTTCTACCATTATACCAGATGATTTTGATTGCTGCTTGTAAAACAAAGAGCTATTTATGTCCAGTCTTTCTTATTATGTTAATTTGATAATGGAAAAATTCATTTCAAAGTAATACTTCACTATCTTTGTATGTATTACATGAAGCAAGTTGCCTGATGATTTGGCTAATTAACCCAGAAGTAAAGACTGGAAAACAAAAGTGAACAATATTCATTCAGTGCATTGGAATGAATATAAAGTGCTAGCTTTTTGCACAATTATCCTTTGTTCTCATTATTCCAAATTGATTTTATTTATTACATTTATGAGAACTTATAAATAGATGTCCTTTCTATTTTTAGAACAAAGTTTATACAAAAGACCTTGTTCTCTGTACATTTGTCTCTCTATTGATTTTTTATTCTTCTTCTTTTACTTTTTGGATGGATCCTCTTTTTTTTTTTTTTTAAAGATTTTATTTATTTGTCAGAGAGAGAGGGAGAGAGAGCAAGCACAGGCAGACAGAATGGCAGGCAGAGGCAGAGGGAGAAGCAGGCTCTCCGCCGAGCAAGGAGCCCGATGCAGGACTCGATCCCAGGACGCCGGGATCATGACCCGAGCCGAAGGCAGCTGCTTAACCAACTGAGCCACCCAGGCGTCCCTGGATGGATACTCTTTTTGATAGGACCAACTAATGGTCTAATCATTATAAGAATCAAGAGTTCATCAGATTTCTTTCAGTAGCAAAAAAATTAAGACAGTTTATCAGATTTCCAAGTATAACTTATTTGAACTGTAGTATAGTCTCCACTGCTTAATTTATAATATTTAAAATGTAAAATAAATTCCAAATGCAACTTGTATATGTACCATCTGCTTCCTTTTAACATCTAACATTCATTCGCTATTTGAAATATTTGATGTATTTACATCATTGAGGAAATAACATCTGTGATGGCAGTCATTCTTTTTACGTACTTTGGGCAGAATTGTTTTCTGTACTTTGGTATTTCATAGTATCTGTTTTTCAGATGTGAATTTAGATTGTTTTCAAAATCTGACTTTATATTCTGGATAAAATTACAGATCTCTATAAGTATGTAAATATTAAGTACTTGAACAGAGAAGGAAGTACGGTGGTAGAAATGTACACTAACTGGTTTTTCTTTGTGTAACAGCACTGAAAAGAGGCGCAGGGAGCAAGAAAATAAATATTTAGAAGAGCTAGCTGAGTTGCTGTCTGCCAACATCAGTGACATTGACAGTTTGAGTGTAAAGCCAGACAAATGCAAGATTTTGAAGAAGACAGTCGATCAGATACAGCTAATGAAGAGAATGGAACAAGGTAAACAAAACCAAACCCATAGCTGTGTGCTTTGTTATGAAGACCTTCATAATATGCAATTTTATTTTTTTATTATTAAGAAATTGCATTGAATTTCATAATCTTATTAAAGCATGTTTATTTAGATGGTCTTTATTTTAGAAAGTGAATCTGAGAGGCTTCTTGTTATAACAACAAGGTTTAATTTAACATGAACACTTGTTGCCTTGGTTGGTTATGGAAGCTGGTATCCTAGGGAATTGAGTTAAGAGACATAAGTTGTGGTATCAGACCGGATGCTCTGGCATGGTGTTAAAAGACAATAGCTCGCTTGTAGGAAAATCCCTCCATCTGAATAATAAGCTGGTCTCTGCCTGGGCTCTGAGTGTGGGAAACAGTGTCCTATGAGAACACCCTGGTTTTTTTTAATGATTTGTATTTGTACTTACTCATATTTACTCAACACCCATACCACAAAACCCCTTACAAAGAACTAAAGTAGATACAAAAGCAGAGCACTTTGGAGTGAAATTCCCACACCTGGCCCCAAGGCGTTCCCAAAGAAAAGGTGCTTCTGAGGGTGATTTGATGCTAAAAATTTATGTAACATATGAGGAAATAATCTACAGTAAGTAGGAACACATACAACAAATGGAATAGACCCAAAAGAACTTCAGATGAAAAGCAATGTCAAAAGAGTATAAACAAATATATTTATAATGATTAAAGTGATAGGATTTTAAGATTTTATAAGCTGGAAAGTAGATCGTCTAGTGACAGCTGGTTGAGCAGAGAGGAGAAGCTGGTATTTTTAAGTCTGCAAAGGGGAGAGCCGGTAAGAGGCTATATGTCTTCTTGCTGCTTGGTCTCAAACCCTGACAGCCTGACTCATACTCCCTAAGTCAGAGGTGGGAGGACTCTTCTGGGGACACTGAGCAGTCCAAAGGAAGAGACGTTGGGAATGATCCCCACGTGACAAAATCAGTTCTCTGTCTTGCCCCCTCTAGTCACAGAGCTGCCAGTCAGCATTTTAGTACCTCACTTTTTAATATGAATAAACATCCAGATATTTGAGGAAAGGCTATAATCAAACAAAGAGAAAAAGAAAAGGCACAAATCAAGCAAATAGAAAAAATGGGAACTCAGAGAAAGCAGAGACAATGCAGGGAGCAGAAAAAAACTTAAAACCATCCAACAATCCCTCAGAGACAAAAAGGAAGATACTTCATCTATGAAATAATAATAAGATGCTATAAAATAACATTCAAAACATCAAATAACCTTTGGTACTTAAAATCAGGATAGCCGAAATAAACTTTATCTCTTTACCTTGTTTTCTACTCTTTGCCTACTCATACCCTCTGCCTGATCATTTTGGGCACTCTCCGCCTCAGGTATTTGCACTTTCTGCTACCTTTGTCTGGAATGTTCTTTCCCAGATATATACACTCTCTTTCCCAGATATGTATACTCTCTCACCCCTTATATGTCTGTGTTCAAACATTTCTTCTCAATTAACTTGTCCGTAACTATCCTGTCTAATACATACACACCTCTACAGCTTCCTTGACTTATTTTCCCTACAGTGTTTTTTGCACCTAACATGTTACATGTGTTATGTGTTCATGTCCGCCTACTCCCACTAGAGCTCCATGAGGGCAGGGATTTTTGCTTGTTTATCACTGTGTCATCAATACCTAAAGCAGTTCCTGGCTACATAGTAGACTTCCAGTGAGTATCTGTTGAAAAATAGATGAAGGGTTGAAAAATAATGTGAAGAAATCCCTTAGAAAGTAAAATAAAAAGATAAGCAGTGGAAAACCAAGAGAAAGATGAAAATGTATGGGATTAGTTCAGGAGGTATAACATATGATTAATTCCAGAGAAAGAGAACAAACCAAATAGAAGGGAGGAAATTATAAGCGTAGTAGTACGAAAGCAAAACAGCGCACTTCTCAGAATTAGAGAGATGTGGATTTCCAGATTGAAAGTACTCATATGGTGCCCAGCATAGTGAATAAAAAAGAGAAGGGATAAAAAAACCAACTCACATCACTGCACAATTTTCAGACACTAGAGAGAAAAGAAATGAGAGAGAAAAAATAGACAACACACTGGACTCAGAATGTATCTAGATTTCTGAATAACAGTACTGAAAAATGAGAATTCTAAACCTGGAATTCTGTGTGCATCCAAATGAAGTATGAGTGCAAAATAAAGACATTCTCAGACATTCAGAGCCTGAATATTCAGCCAGCATTTCAGAATTGAAAAGTTTTTTTGTCTGTTTGTTTTTTTGTTTTTTGTTTTTTGGTGTTTTTTTTTTCCCCCAGAAATACCTAGTAAAACCAAGGTAGTAAACCAAGAAAGAAAGGCATAGGATCTTAATCCAGGGAAACCATGGAATCTTAACAGAAGAAAGGTAGAAGGAGACCCAGGATTACAGTTGTGCATCAGCCTAAAAACATAGCCAGTCCCAGTTGGAGCAGGTGGATGACAGACTTAAGGAGGAATACTTCCATAGGGGGAAAAAAAAAGGAACAGAATATATGATGACTGACCAAACTGAGAGGAATTTTTCAACTCTTGGGGATAGTTTAGAGATGAGTTGTTCTAAAAAAGAAAAAAAAAAACAAACCCAAAACACAAAATATAAGAAACATAAATTATAGCACACATCTGGCTCATTTGTGAAGTAATATTTATATAGCCATAGTAACATAGATGTTAAATACTGATTGTTCTAAAAATTGTTGTAACTATATTGGGAGGATGGAAGGACGGAGAAGTATGTATGTGAAGGTGGATGTAAGTAAGCTCAAGTCTTACTTTTCATGATAGCAGGTCAATAATGTCTGTCAAGGACATAATCAAGATACAGCAAATAAACATGTTATTGAGAAATACAGAATGTATTAGTTAGGATATAGGCTAGGCTACCGTAACAAGAGACCAAAATACAGTGGCTTTAACAAGATAATCTAGGTATGTGTCAGAGGTTGTCATTCCTTCTGTCTTTTCTGCTGTGCCCTTCCTAGTGTATTGCCATCACCTCTGTGGTCACACATGGCTCACCTGTCTATATCCCAGCTGACAAGAAGGGGGAAGAAGAAAATGGGAAGACACACTTCTTTCCTTTTAAGGATAAAACCCAGAAATTGCATGTCATTTCTGTCCACATTCCTTAAGCCAGAAAGTTGGTCCCGTAGCCACTCCTGCCTTAGGATTTACCTAAAACTTTAGATGTTTTGCTTTTTACTCATAGTTATTTAATTTACTTGAACTTGATAGTTTATGTTTTTCGGCAAACTAATGTTTAAAAACAAAAACATGTCTTAGTGTCATAAACATATAAATTAATGAAGGAAGTATGTCTTAGAACTAAATGAGAAACTTTTATACCATAATATTAAAAAGATAAATAAGCCAGTTAAAAAATGGGCAAAGTCTCTGAATAGACGTTTTTCCAAAGACATATAAATGATGAACCTGTTCAATATCATTAGCCATCAGAGAAACGCAAATCAAAACCACAATAAGATACTAGATGGCTATGATCAAAGAAACAGATTAACAGGTGTTGGTAAGGACGGGAGAAATTGGAACCCCCATACGCTGCTTTTAAGAACGTAAAATAAAATTGTGGAGCCACTTTGGGAAACAGTCCAGTAGTCCCACAAAATGTTAACCATAGAGTTACCATATCGCTCAGCAATTCCATTTGTAGGTATAAACCTGAGACAAATGAAAACATATGTCTACATGAAAACTTACACACAGATGTTCATAACATCATTATTCATAAATAGCTGAAAAGTAGAAACAACTCATATCTATCAGCTGATCAATGGATTAGTAAAGGGAGGTATACTTATGTAATGGAATATCGTTTGGCAACAAAAAGGAATCAAGTACTGACACATGCTTCAATATGGATGAACCTTGAAAACATGCTAAGCAAAAGAAGCCAGTCACAAAGAACCACACATTGTATGATTCCATTTATATAAAATGATTAGAATAGGCAAATCCATAGAAACAAAGTAGATTGGTGGTTGCCTAGGGCTTAGATTATCGGGAAAATGGAGAGTGAGTACTAAAGGGCACGAGGCTTCTTTTTTGGGTGATGAATATGTCCTAAAATTTATTGTGATGATAGTTGCACAACTCTGTGAATATACTAAAAACCATTGAATTTTATGCTTTAAATACATGAATGGTATGCTATGTGAATTGTAGCTCAGTAAAGCCGTTATTATAAATACTATATGAGATGACATTTTACACCTATTAGAGTCACAAAACTAAAAAAAAAATGTGCCATCAGTTGCCAGTGAGGGTGCAGAAAAACAAAAACCCTTGAACCTTACTAGTGGTACATTCTCTTTAGAGAGTAGTCTGTCAAACTTAGCCCTTTAAAAAAAAAAAAAAGATACTGTTTATTTGAGAGAGAGTTAATGCAAGAAAGCACAAGTGGTTGGGAAAACAGAGGGAGAGGGAGAAGCAGGCTCCCCACTGAACGAGGAACCCAGTGCCTGGCTTGATCCCAGGACCCTGGGATCATGACCTGAGCCGAAGGCAGACACTTAACCAACTGAGCCACCCAGGTGGCCCAAGCTTAATGATGTCAAAAATGCACAGACCCTATATGATCCAGCAACTTCACTTTTAGTATTTACCTTAAAGAAGCTGCCACACATGTAGAAAAAAGGAAATACTGAAAATAGTTTATTACGGCACTGTATGTGGTGGTCAAAGGACTGTCAGGGGTGGACTAGGAAGTCTAACTGTGAGTTGTTCATAATGATATAATACCATATCCCAGTTCAAATGAATGGATTAAATCTTCATCAGTGTGTTTAAATCTCAAACATAATACTGAATGGCAAAAGTAAGTAGGAAAAGTCTCAATATTTATGTAAACTTTAAAACACAAAACTAATATATTATTCAGGAATTCATACATGTGTACTTAAGTAATAAAAACAGGCTTAGAAATTATTACTCTGACCTGAGAATACAGATTAGTTCTGAAAAGGGACAAAGGAGGAATGGTGGCAGAACGTTAGTTCTATGTGCAGCATTTTATTTTTTTAAAAAGGAAGGACCTGAAGCAAATGTTAACATCTGTGAAAAACGAACGTATGCTATATCATTTTCTGTATTTTTTGGAATATATGTAATAGTTCATATTTTAAAGTGAAAAAATGAGTCTCTATATTCAATAATACCACATTTGGTTTTTGGCTGACTAACTAACTAGTTTGACAGATTGGAAACTTATTTAAGGATGGTGCTGCTTTAAGATGATGGATGGCTTTTTCAACATCACTGCACAAAAGAATTCCAGATCATTTAGCAGTTACGGATTTATCAATCAGATCACCATGACATGAATGTGAAAGGTTAGCTAATTCATGCAGGCTCACTAAAGGAAAAAGCATTTGTTCACTCTTTATTCAGTGGCAGTTGATCAAATCAGAAAAGGATGAAGAAAAGTGGAGAAAACCGTCATTCTTCTACAATTTAGCATTTCTTAAAAACTTTAAGTGTAGACTTTCTAAACAGGCTATATATTTATACCATTTTTCCCATTGTTGGAATACTGGACTTAATAGGTCGGAATTCAAATTCTCCTACTGCCACTTAATAGTTACATGATTTGCAACACATTACTCAGCCTTTGTGACCCTCAATTTTGTCATCCATAAAATGAGTATAATTAAGATTAAATAATACTATTAATAAATATCACATAGGTAATAGACAAATGTTATTTGAATCTTAAACCAGGTGAATCTATGTCTTCACAGACTTGCCATCATGGAAATGCACCCATTTTGGATTTGTGACTTTTTGTTTCTTTATTGTAGAGAAATCCACAACTGATGATGAAGTGCAGAAGTCAGACATCTCGTCCAGCAGTCAGGGAGTGATAGAAAAGGAATCCCTGGGACCTCTTCTGTTGGAGGTAGCTGTTCTCACTGAGTCACAAAGTGGTCAAAGTCTTTGGTTTAAGCCAGTTTGGCTTTTTCTTTATCTTTTATGTCTTACTTCCAATTAATAAATTAGAAAACAAAGTAAGTTTTAAAAAACCTTTAATAATTATTTTATTTTGTAACCTGTTTTGACAGTTGTGGCTATTTCAGGATAAATGTGAATGATGAATATGAGGACTTTCATGAAGACCTTCCCTGAAGGCCTTCCATGTAGTCAGATGGAAAACTGAAGCCTAGGGGATGGCTTTGCCATTTGTTTCTGGGGTGGCTGGGACTCGTCGTCGGTAGTATAAAGCATAGAGTCATTTAGCTCGCGAGTGCTATTTGCATGTCTACAAGAGAATTTCACTTTTGAGTAAGGTATGCCTCACTTTATTGCAGTAGGCATTTTCCAGAAAAGTTTCCTGACTAAAATTTTTAATTGTTTATGTAAACACTGTGAGAAAACTTACTATTTTAACAATCCTTACCAAACTTTTACAGTGAAGAACTTTTAAACTTGAATTATTTTATAATTACTGTGTAATTTTCTCCTCAGCTTTCCCTACCTAATCCTCACTCCCTCTGTTCTCAAGGCAGATGTTTTGTTTCCAGGCAGGCTCATCACCTTAAGTGCTCCCTCTCATACATGAATGTTTAAGGACACATGTGTATGGACACACTCGTTCCCCACAACGTATGCCTTTCTGTCTCTAGGCCTAGTTTCCTTTGTACACCTATATATAGGTGTGTATGTGTATAAATCATATATAAATATATGTGAATATATATATATATACACATATATTTTTAATCTATTTTGTGTATGCAATAAATTTTCCTTTTCTTGTCCTACTTGAAGGCCCTCCTTTCTGGTGAAGTCTTTCTTACAATTCAGACTTACACAGATCTCTTTATTTTCTAGCTCCCTAATGCATTTTTCTCTATTATCCTGACTAAATCCTCTTTTTTTTTAAACATCCATAATTCCCTCTGCCAACACTGCTAATGTGAGAATATTCTAAGAATTTAGTTCTTGCTTTTCTAGGCCCAAAAATTTCTTGTTTCTTGCTCTTTGCTTTACCTTTCATCTCTGTGGATATGAGACCTAAATACATACCTCTTGGTCTAACCTCTTCACATACTCTGTTCCTATATCTTTAACAGTTTACTGAATATTTTTTGCTCTCCTAATAGCAGTTCCCCCTCAAAATCTAAATTGTTCATTTTCCCTCCATGTGACACAAGCACTGTATTACTTACAGTATTGGTCTTAATGATTTTTTTTTTTTAGGGAATGGGCACATATTTTGTAGAACTGTAACATATAAAAGACATAGGCCATTGAAACTGGATAGAAATAACTACCACCTGAGTACGTTCACGCACATATAACTGGGAGAGCGAAGCTAGCCACATGTGATAGCATCTTAAAATTTTTTTTCTGCTCTTTTCATAACTTACTAAATCGATTGCATGACACATGACCTTATTTTGGAAACAGTATTGTAACAAGTATAGTAAAAATATTTATGGTAGAATCTAGGTGGTAAACATTACAGATGTTCACTACAGAATTCTTTCAACTGCTGTGTTTTAAATTTTTTAAATATAATCTCTTAGAGGAAAATATATTAAGGAAAGAAAAACACTTTTGGTTCATTTCCAACTTCCATCTCTTTGCCCTGCTGGGTACCTGTCACTGGCCCACTGCTTGGTTACCCTTGGCCTTCCTGGAGACCCGATCTGTCAGCATTTACTGCCTATCTTCTCTCTCCTACAGGGTGTTGGTAGGCTAGATTTTTCAAAACTTCTAGTTTTCCTGTGTGGGTTCTGCCTTCTCAGTGCCCTAAAATTTAAAACTAGCCTCGGGACTCCTTTCAATTCATTAAATATTATATTATTTTCTACATATAAAGTCTTTTGAGATACTAATAAGTATAATGTGTACAGGTTCTTGAGATTTCTGGGGTTCCTGTAGGAAAATGGGATTATTTAAATCCTAGCTTCATCCCATGTTCTTGAGAAACCACAGAGATCAACATGGACAGCAAGCAGGTTATCAACAGCCCAAACACAGCACGACTGGAGACAGAGAGTATTACTGCTGCTACTTTACTTTATATAAACATTCGTTATTGCTGTGTGAGCGAAATCTACAACACTTTAGCATGAAAAGAAAATGACAGGAAAACGTCCACTCAAAGCTACTATAAAAAGAAAATAAAGTAGGAATTATTTCTTTTAGCTGATGAAATTATTACCCTGAAAACCACTGTGGGGGCATCTGGGTGGCTCAGTGGGTTAAAGCCTCTGCCTTCGGCTCAGGTCATGATCCCAGGGTCCTGGGATCGAGCCCCACATCGGGCTCTCTGCTAGACAGGGAGCAGGCTTCCCTTCCTCTCTCTGCCTCTCTCTACCTACTTGTGATCTCTCTGTCAAATAAATAAATAAAATCTTAAAAAAAAAAAAACAAAAACACTGTGAATCCAAGGAAAGGTGTGGCTCAGAGTTGCACATGAGTTAGGTATCATGGGGCAAGCACTTTCAAATAGGAAAAGGCACATCAAATTAGAAATTCCAAAACCTCAGAATAGAAATGTATTTAGGTTCTTGACTTCAAGGAGCTAATAGTATTTTTATTAATGAGCCACAGATATGTGAAACAGACTGCAAAATAGAATTACTTTTACAGACTTCATTGCCTCCATCAGCACCTTTTTTGTGCCACCTTCTGTACCCCCAATCTCATCTTCATCGCCTTAAACTTTGTATAGAGTCTAACCCAGGGCAGCCGGGAGAGGTGGTGAAAAGCCACTGTGACCCTCCTTGGGTTCATTCAGACTGCAGTCTAGAGCTGCACCGTTCGGTAAGATAGCCACTAGCCACACATGGCTGTTCCAAGTTAAATAAAATGAGAAATTCAGTGCTTCAGCCTCGCCAGCCACATTGAACCTGCTCAGTGCCCACATGTGGTTGGTGACTACTGTATTGGACACACAGATGTAGAACTTTCTGCAATGACAGGAAGTTCTCTTTGGCAGCATTGGTCTAGAGGGACTTGCCTAGATGGGAGATGTGCACATCTAAAAAGGAACCAAATACCAACCATTCTCTGAGAAATTCTTGCCAGCCAGTTTTCCAGTTATTCTCTCCCCTCCCCTTTTAAAAATAAAGTAGCATGAGTTAAGAATGAAGTTATTGGAGGTAATGTCCTCACATTTAAAGGAAGAGTGGAATTAGACTTGATTTATTCAACAAGTATTTGTTGCTTGACACGTAGTAAGTACTCATGCATTTTTTTTAGTGTCCTGATTGTCTGTTGCTCTCTGCTGTCTAAAGTCTTCTGCCTCTTCTTCAGAGCTCTGCGTTATCTGACTCTAGCTCCTTATCTCCTATTGCTTCCCAAGAAAAATTCTGTTTTAGTCATAGGGTCTCCCTATACCTTACTCATGCATTCAGGCCTCCTTACCTCACTTTGTTCCACTCCTTAACATTGCTTTGTGCCTCTTGACACCATTTACCACTCAATCCCCCTTCCTTCCTGCCTTTATTTTAATTATTTTTATTAACATATAATGTATTATTTGCCCCAGGGGTACAAGTCTGTGAATCACCAGGTTTACACACTTCACAGCACTTACCATAGCACATACCCTCCCCAATGTCCATAACCCAACCACCCTCTCCCGACCCCCCACCCCCCAGCAACCCTTAGTTGGTTTGTGAGATTAAGAGTTCCTTATGGTTTGTCTCCCTCCCGATTCCTTCTTGTTTCATTTTTACCTTCCTTACCCCCCGCCCTGCCTCTCAAATTCCTCGTATCAGAGACAGCACATGACAATTGTCTTTCTCTGTCAATCCCTCTTTCTTAAAACTCTCTTGCCTCCTTGCCAGAACTCTCTCCTCTCTGGCTACTCCTCAGCCTCTCCCTCATATGTCTTTCATTAACTGCCTCTTAAATGTTAGTATCCTTCAGGGTTCTGGCCTTGGCTCCTTTCCTTTTTGTTATTCTGTGCACATTTCCTGGGCAGTTTCATCTACATCTATGTGTCCTCTGATATATTCATGTATGCATGTGCACATGTAAGTATATGTAAATTATCAATTAGGGTTCTTGGTTTTCAGGCGACACCAATACTGACTAAATTTAGCGCATGTGAATTTATTGGAGTGCTGTTTGGATAGCACAGAACAATGCTTGGAAATAAGATGAAACCAAGGCATCTTAAGGAGGCTAGGAATCAGGTACAATACAAATGATCTCTTAGATGCATCTGGGCAGTGCCCTGCTGTTAGAATGAATGCATTCCAGCTCTGTTCATTCTCTCTGCAATTCTCCTCAAGGTTCCCAGTTAGGCTGGAAGTCTCCCAATGGCCTGATTAAGAATCTCATGAGACCTTATTTAATGGGGAAGAAGTAACTCCCCAAAGGAAATCAGATATTCTTTGGAAGGGGAAAAGATGATTGTAGTTAAGAACAAATAAAAAAACAAATGGTATCATATGTACCCGTAAATTGCAAATGTCTATCTTTAGCCCAGATCTCCCTTCAGTTTCTCTTTCACTATATCTTGCTGCCTTCTGAATATCTCCATCTAAATGTTGCTTAGTCATTTCAAATATAACATCTTTTTTTTTTTTTTTAAGAGAAAGAAAGAGAGTGCGGGGGCAGGAGGGGCAGAGAGAGAGAGAGAGAGAGAGAATCTTAAGCAAACTCCATGCCCATTGTGAACACAATGTGGGGCTCAGTCTCATGACGCTGAGATCATGACCTGAGCCGAAATCAAGAGTCGGATGCTTTGCCTACTGAGCCACCCAGGCGCCCCTCAAATACATTTCTAAAACTAAATTTATAATCTGTCCTCTTACCTCCTGCTTAAAAATGGGAAAAAAAAGTAAAATAATTAAGAGTAGATTTCTTTACTCCTTGGTCCCCTTTCTCAGGGAAAGACACTTATCTACCGGAAACCTTATATCATTAATGAAGGATCACCCCAAATCTTCATTCTCAGAGCTGCTAGAGGTCACCAAATACTGTTTGTTCTGCCTATGTCAGATTCTCTCCTATCACTTCCACTGCCGTTGCCTTAATTCAGGCTTCCATTGGAACTGGAGTATCACAATAGCTTTGCAACTGTAATTGCTTCTAGTCTGCTTGCCAGAGCTACTGCCAGAAGGATCTTTATAAAAGCAGATCATGTCATTCTTGTGCTTAAAAACATGGCCTTCAAGAAAATGCCCATTGCCTTTAGAATAAACTCTTTATTTTTTGCTTTTCTTGAAGATTTTTTAAAAAACACATTTTACTGTTATATATGACAAAAATATAACAAGTGCATACAAGGAGATTTTGTTTTTAACCTCTGAGCTGCTTCCTCTGTCTTGAATGTCCTTTCCAACCCTCATCCACCTGAGTTACTACTCAGTGTCCTTCAAGACTTGCCTCGGGCATAGTGTGTTCTCCTCCCAGGAGTCTGTACCAATGACAGTCACTCCTTTGCCCATTTCGAGGGCTTCACTCTGTGCATAATGTTTTTGAATTCCTCTTCATACTGTATAACTATATGTACTGTGTGTACTTTTTTTTCCCCTTTAGAGACTGTAGAATTGTTGAGGATTGTGTGTTTTATCTCCAGAATTTTTGCCTGTTAACTGGCACGTAGGTGATAGTGAACCTCGTGGGGTCATGTAAGACCAAGGCCCTGTGAGAAGCCTTGGCCAGTGTGGACCCCTGCTGTGAGACACTTGGGGGGGGTCAGGAGAGAACCCCCCCTCAGATTGCTGATGTTGTGCTGAATGGATGGACGCTTATCGTCTGTACATAGCTCAGTGGAAGACTGGATGCCAGGGCATGGAGAAACAGGAAGATTCCTTCCCAGAAGCACACTTGGAAGTTAACTATACGCACAACATATGAGGGAAACTTGTAGAAGAAGAGCGAGTATCAGCAGATTATATTAGTCAGTCATACTTGAAGAAATTAGAGATGTTTGTATATTCATAGAAATAGTCTTAAAGAATATCCCCTGAAATGTTACCAGCCTCTTGGGGGTGAGATTTCAGCAGATCTTGTACTATTTCATTTTCATACTTAAGCAATTTTTAAAGTACATATATAATTTGTCATTAAAAAACAAGAACCAAAAAAAGGCATTTCCAGCAAGAGACAGGCTGTCTGCATCCCAGGCACAGGGTCAGCAGGACAACTCTGCAACCACGAGGGAGCCTTTGTGGACCTCTTTTCCCAGCCAGCCTTTTCTGGGGAAGCTCAAAAGAAACATGATGCCCCAGACTTCACAGAGGAAACGACAAGTCCGTGTAACTAAGGCCAGACAGAGACCTGGTGGAAGTTCTGCTCTCCCTGTAAGGCTGATAGCTGCATATTCCAGAGGCCAGTTACTAGAATAACTTCCCAGCCTGGCAGTGAAGTCAGGTACAGTCAATGGGAAGAGAACTTGGAGAAGCCCCAATAGGTCTGTGGAAAGGATACTACAGGGATTCCAGCCCTACTACAATGAAGGAGAGCTTTTAAGTCCCTTGGATTTTAAAAATGCAGCAAATAGTCCGGGTGAATCTGAAGGTCTTTCTGGTGCTGGATGCTGAACCCACCATTGGCTAATCTTCAGACTGGACAGAAATGACCCCAGAAGTGGGTCTTGTTCTCTCCCCTCCCCTCTGCAGATAACAGGCAACTTCCAGAGATACCAGAGACAGACATGGAAAGTGAAGAAAGCAAGGGAGAGAGTAGCTGTGGCTTTGAGGATAAACAGGGTCACTGGGGAGGCAGAGAGGGAGGAACCAAGAAGGATGCCCTGAAAACTAGGTGATAAAAGGGAGAAAGTAGTGCTAGAGAGGCTGAGTAGTGTGGCCTTTGCCATAGGTTCTCCATGGAACAACCAGGTTTTGCTTGCCGGTCTTTGATGTCAATATCAATACTGTTTCTTGCTCTAAACTATGACACTTAGTTATACCCGCACTGTTCTTTATTAAACTCCTTTAAGAGACCAAAAATAAAATAAATTAAGTGAAGTTGTATTTATGCTGATTCAGTTAATAGCTAAGAACAATTTAAATAATTTTTAGGTCTACTTTTAAAAAATTGATATATCTGTATTTCCATTGTTCCTATTTTCACATAAACTGCAAAGCAAATGATGTATTGATCACCTGCTATGAAATTCATAGCTAATCTGACTTAAAGAAACAAAACAACAGTTAGTTAGAAATGAGGGTGCTTTTCTGTGCTCTTCTAAACATGAAATAAGTCAGCAAAGGGTTTATCTAGGAGTGAGGTTTTTAGATCATTAATCACATCCCTAGGTTTTTATTGAAATTCCATCTTCCTTGATCTCAAGCAGTGATTCTTCCAAAGCAATCAAAAGGTGTTGCATTTTCACATTTAAAAAAAAAGAATGAGTTTAAACCCCACTGAAACTGGAAGATTTTTGAGTAGGTAAAAAGTCCTGTTTTAAAATTTTTAAACTGAGAATTCTTACAAATAATTTTCATCATTTTGGTGACAAAGTCACAACTACAGTAACATTTCAAAACATGCATTTTCACCTGCTGTCTCTGTAGTGTAAATGTCTTCTTGAAAGGAAGTTTACTTCTTATTCATTGTTTAAATTTTATCTTTACCCTGGAGGGACAGAATTAAGTGTGTTTGTTATTTGGAAAACATCTGCTAGGTAACTTATTATCACAACCACTTGTCGTCATAGGATAGGTTAGTAAATTTGGGAGACTTGACTTTTTAAAAAAGAAAAATGAATAGCCAACGACACTGTTAGCTCTTTTAAGAATTTTGCTGCAGATAACTAGCACACTTATGTGTGTGATACAGAGGATTTTCAAGGTCATTTTACATCTTTTATAGAATCCTATAAATGTTCTACTTTCTAAAGATCTTGTCTTTACTGCTTATACATATCCTTTAGCAAGTAAATTGCAATATGTTACAATAAGTGGAACGATTACAAATAAGCGACGTGCCACTGTCAACCACTGCATTCTGGATCTTCTCTCCGGATTCCCTGGTTTGTGATATGTGACTGGACTGAGTTGAGGTATCAGGGTGTCAGTATGGTTTATTAAGCGTAATTTCTTCTTTATATTTTTAGATTACACTATAAACAGAGATTCTGACTTTTTTCCTCCATCTCTAGGATTTAATGCTCTCCTTAAGGCGTACTATATTTCCTTTTTGAGACCCCCTAGCTCTGTATCAGAGCATAGGAGGCCCTCAGATTTGACTCTTACCCACCTCTCCAAACTTATTTCTTGGCATGAGCCTGTCTTGTACCATGTACTCCAGCAACTCTAAACTGCTTTTTTTGTTCCTTAATGTGCCACGCTGTCCCCCCTGCCTAAAATGTTCTTCTCTTATTCCTCTTCTGCTCCTCCACTATGTTCTATAGAACTCAGGGGTCTGTAAAGAGCCTCTCTTTGTCTCTCAACCCAACCTCAAGTTAGGTATCTTTCTTTGTGCTCATAGAATATTTGGTGTATGACTCTGACACTGCCTTACTGGTATTTTATTATATTTATGTCTCTCTACCACCCTACCCCAAGTTCTTTGAGGGTAGAGACCAGGTCTTAACCTATAGTTTAGAGATGTTTATGACTACGTTAATACCAGTTACTTGCTTCACATCTGCTACCATAAAGTTTCTCTCTGAGAGAGAGGGTTGATACACTCATTCATGCCTGCTGAAGATTACTGCATAGTCTGTTTTAAAATCCTGCCCCTTCTACAGAAAACATGCAATATTAAATCTTCTATTCAGGCTCCCTTTTTCTTTTAACTTGATATATATTTCTGATCTCTTTTTCAATAGGAATATATATGTATGTGTTTATTTTTCTTTTATTTTTTTAACCTCCTAATCTCTTAATCTTTTTTTTTTTTTTTTTTTTTTTTTTTTTTGGCTTTGCAGGCTTTGGATGGATTTTTCTTTGTTGTGAACTGTGAAGGGAGAATTGTGTTTGTGTCAGAGAATGTGACCAGCTACTTGGGTTACAATCAGGAGGAATTAATGAATACCAGTGTCTACAGCATACTGCATGTGGGGGATCATGCGGAATTTGTGAAGAATCTGCTCCCCAAATCACTAGGTACAAAACAGTGTTTTTTAAAAGAATATGAACTCTCTGTAGCTTTTTTTTCCATTATGCAATTTTATATTTGTAATACATAGTATTATTTGAGAATATGTTATAACATATTAAAAATATTTAAATTTCATTTCGGCCTGATATGTAAATATGAAGAGAGAGTATCCTCAAATAGTTGATAGAGAGCACTCCTTTTATCCTCTTCTTCTCACTATGCCCTAGTCATATGACGGTAGGAAGAAGCAGAGCAGTCAGCTGCCTTGCCACGAGAAGCCTCTGCTTGAAATTACCTTTGTTTTCGATTTTGATTATGTCCAAGAAAAAGACAAATATATATCCTTCCCACCACCCTGCTCAAAAAGAAAAAAAGGAGGAAGGGAGGAAAGGAAGGAGGGAGGGAGGGAGGGAAAAATATTCTGTCATATTATGTATGTATTAAAATGAACATTTTTGGATATAAGCGGTTTCAACTCAGAAGTTTCCAGTATGGTTGGACAGATTGTTTGCTGACAAAGGAGCCCAGCTGAGAGGACGGATGGGGTCTGATTTCCAACCTCTGTTCCATTTGCTAAACCCTGTGCCTATTCCTTAGCCTGTGTGTGCTCTAAAGTAAGGGGAGGGCCTTGAGTAGAAATTCTGTATAACTAAACCACACATGCAAATAAAATGTTATCTGTAGCTCTTTATTTTCTATACTGTTCACTCAATAGAATGGAAGTTTTATTTCTTCTTTGAAAAAGAGTAGTGTGTGTTTATGGTACCTGAGGACCTGAAATGATTATTTCTATTAAAATCACTAGTTTGATATTTGAATTATCAGGGGTCTTCTGTGTTTTGTTACAGAATTTTAGAGCATGAATGACTTGACAGATAATATAGCAGATTCCTTTATTTTAAAGATGGTACAAAGATAAAGTAATTAACCCAAACCTCACAGCTTGCTCATAACAAAACCAAGACTCCTTCCTCCAGTATATGTTTGTTTCCATGATTTCCTCTTATAGTTACAGGCTGATGAGATACTAAAAAGGAAGGAGGTTCAGTGCAGAGGATAAAGTAAGAAAACGGTTGCAAATGGCGAGAGAAGAGCCTTAAAAACCCTCTTACTGCCACCATGGTTTGAATATAACATTGTTAGCTGGGCAGTAGTGACCCATCATCACACAGTGATGATCACATGAAATATACAGACATCTTGTCTATAACTGAATTCAGTTTTCTTATACAAAATCAGGCAACATTTATGTTTTAACAATCATTTTTATATAATAACTTATTTTTTTTAATTTTTGAAGAGGGAAGGAGTGAGACAGAGGGGGTACAGAGAGAGAGCGAAAATCTTTTTTTTTTTTTTTCAAAGATTTTATTTATTTATTTGACAGACAGAAATCACAAGTAGGCAGAGAGGCAGGCAGAGAGAGAGGAAGGGAAGCAGGCCTCCGGCTGAGCAGAGAGCCCGATGCAGGGCTCAATCCCAGGACCCCAGGATCATGACCTGAGCCGAAGGCAGAGGCTTTAACCACTAAGCCACCCAGGCACCCCAAGAGAGTGAGAGTCTTAAGCAGGTTCCATGCCCAGTGAGGAGCCCGACACTGGGCTTGATCTCACGACCCTGAGATCATGACCTGAGCTGAAATCAAAAGCTTAACCAACTGAGCCAACCAGGCACCCCAATTTTTATGTAATAACATATTGACTACCCACTATATTTGAGGGTGAGAAGAATGGTTTGTGAAAAGAATGGTCATTAAGAAGCCAAGGTTGGTCTCTGTCTAGTCTAAATATTTTTTTGAGTCACAGTCTCCTTTGAGAAACTTTGAATCCTCTCCCCAAAAAGGTACACATTTTCACAAGCCCATCCTTAAGAATATATACCTGCCAGGTTAAAACTCCTGCTTCACAATGGGTCTCTGGTTTCCAATCATTTTTTCATCTCCAGGGTGTAACAGCAACAAATGGAAAAGTGCATTAATTAGCTGCCATAAAAAATCTGAGTAAGAGTGTAAGCTATTATTTTTGTCTTTAACTTTTTTTTAAAGACTGCTAAAGAATTAGGAATATGTTAGGTCTTATTTTTGAGGGGGGGAAATCCTATACAATCTCTTAGAAATTTTGCACTTTTGTAATTGGTAGACATTAAGATTTGCTAAGGAAGATAAGTATCCTGTTGCCTCAGGATAATGTTAAATGTGAAGAGATCTGTCTTTAATCTGAATATCTAATAAAGCAGATGGCTAAATGTATGTCTTTGTATCCTCAGAGTTCTTCACCCTATTCGCAGACATATAATCAGTTTTTCTTCCACAGTAAATGGAGTTCCGTGGCCTCAGGAGGCAACACGACGAAACAGCCATACCTTTAACTGCAGGATGCTAATTCACCCTCCAGATGAGCCAGGCACCGAGAACCAAGAAGCATGCCAGCGCTATGAAGTCATGCAGTGCTTCACTGTGTCACAGCCAAAGTCAATTCAAGAGGATGGAGAAGGTAAAACAAAGGGTGATTTTAAGGGCTTTGCTCGCTTTTTCCATGGCTTTAAAGATCAGGGAGGTAATTGATTATAAACAGCCTTTTTCAGATAGTAATTTTGGCCACTATAATATGCATCATAGTGGCGGTTCAGCTTACTGTGTTATTTCCCAATACTTACGAAGAAAGGTGCCAACATCTAGAATCACCCCTTTAAAATGCCCCCACGCTCTCGGTTTTGAGCTGGCATTCCCACTAAAATGTCAAATTCAAACCAGCTTGCTGCGTAGAAATAAGAGACGCAGCTAACGGCTGCCAGTTGGAAATGTGCCAGATGCAGCAGGCTGTTGAACAGCTCTGATTTTTAGAAAGTTTCAAGTTTAGAGTGTAGGGAACATTGGAGCATAGAGTTAGCATTTTTGAGGCCATACAAGGTAATTTACAAAGAGAAAGCGTATGAGCAGAAGAAAACACAGCTGAAGCTCTAATACGAACATGGTATCGACATGGCATCCGTCAAGTGTATGATAGAGGATGAGTTCTGCGTGTGAGCCAGTCTGAGCTAAGTAAAGAGCACCACAAACTGGAAACTGGAGCAAGGACCGGGGAAGGTAGAAGAGGAGAAATTAATCAGATACAAAGAAGGCCATGCATGTAGCAGGTCTCACCTGCAAATGGGTGCCACAGTCAACTGAGGATTTTTTACAAAATACGCATGCCAGTGCCAGTCTGTCTGATGTGATCGAAGCTCGTGTTCAGCTGTGTAGCACTCAAATAAATTGGAAATGGGACTTCGAAAAAATTTGGTTACCAGCAATTTTATCTCCAGTATTATATTATTAGACCAGAGTGACTCCAGTATTGGGTCCTATAACATGTGTTGTTTTATGGAAACCATTAATGGCAAATGACGGATGTGAACTGTTTTCTGCCCTCTTCTTCCACTTCCCTTTCTTGTTTTGGGCAGATTTCCAGTCATGTTTGATTTGTATTGCACGGCGATTACCTCGGCCTCCAGCTATTACAGGTGTAGAATCCTTTATGACCAAGCAAGATACTACAGGTATTTACTGCAGAATTCAGAATTTACATCCAAAATTTTGTGTCCTTCTGTTGTCTGCTATTCGGCTTCTGGTCACTCGTCTTACACAGAAAATATTTTAAATGATGGTCTTGATCCTTGGGCACTTTATATTTTATTGTATTAATTTTTTTTTTAAGATTTTACTTTTAAGTAATCTCCATTCAGCGTCGGACTCAGCCTCACAACTCCAAGATCAAGAGTCACACGCTCCCCTGACCAAGCCAGCCGGGCACCCCATTCGTCTCGTGCATTTTAGATGCTGTAATCATTGTCATGGGCAGGGTGCTGGGGAGAACATTATAACTATTCACATGCTGTTTTGGTTATAAATTATTTTTCATAATCATGGAATAAGATTTTTAAAGAAATTTGACAAGGTAGATGTACATATAATTATTTTTAAATGGTGGTTTTAAAATTATGCTTCAGTGGATCTGGTTATTTCTTTTTCCTCTCCTCTTTTTCTTTAAATGTATTCAGCACATACTGATTAAGTGCCTGGAAGCGCCTGTCACTGCGTGTGACTGCTCAGGGTGTACATAGCTGAGCAAAAATCAACAACGCAATTACGAATTGTGGTACATTTTATGATGGAAAGGGTGTGAGATGGGAAAAGGCAAACCAATAGGGAGAACCTATTTTTAAATTAGCTGGTGAACCAGTGCCTGTCCGAGGAGCTGATGTTGAGCCCTAAGCTCCAAAAGATGAGGAGGAGCCAACTCTGCAAAGTGTGGAAGGGGCCGCAAGGAGGGTCACGGTGCAGCCTGAGAGCTCCTGATTGAGGAAGGAGAGCTAGCTGCAGAGGCCTTTGGGAAAACAGACAAGTGCATGAGAGGAACCGAAAGAAGGGCAGCAGTGCCCAAAAGTGAGTGCCAGGAAGGAAGGCCCTTTTTATAAAGGCCTGCTTCAAATTTGATTTTCAGCCAAAACAAATTGTTATTGTCCTTTACAATTTTCTATAGTATTTTTCATGTGTTATATAATCCTATCTTCACTTTAACACATCAAGTTTCATACTTTTACATCAGAGTTACTTATGTATCAATTACTTCTCTCATTTCAAAATAGGGATAGATACCTCAGAGATATATTTTAGCAGATCAAGATTTTAAAAATCATTTCTACTGGATTTTATTCTTCGTGAAAGTTTAGGTTTAAAGTACTTTTTGACCGTTACCATTATTTATAATATTTATTAATATTTGTTACAATATTTACTAGTTTTTTAGTCCCAGAAACTTAATATACCTATTGTGTGCTTTTATTCTTGTGTTTTTAAAGATAAGCTCCCAGCTGCTCTTACTGAGAGTAGGTGGGGATAAATTAGCATGAATAATAGAGTATAGTAAAGAGAATGTCTAGGACTTGGAGATACAGCATCTGCGCATGGTAATTATCCCTTACCATAACTTTCTTTCTTCCCTTTTGAGTCTACCATCTACATGTCCTTTTCCATTTCCCACCAATGTACAGTTCTGGAAAAATGGAATAATCTTTATTGAAAACCAAAAATACTAATGCATGGGGGAAGAATAGGGTTTACTGAAAAATATAACTGGTCTTTTGTGTCCATAAAACCAAGTAAGGGCTTGTGAGCAGAATGAAAGCTTGCTGGAAAGAGTGGAAGTCAGGTCACTAAATAAATGTGGGAGATGAAGGAGGCCTGAAATTTATGAGGATAATTTAGGAACAGTGTATTTCAGCTTCTCCTCATATTGCATTTCTATACGTTGAATCTTAGATTGGATTTTTTTTTTTAATTTATTTGAGAGAGAGAGAGCATTACAAGCAGGGCGAGAGGCAGAGGGAGAGGGAGAGAAGCAGACTCTGCTTCTGCTTCATGACCAGAACTTCTGCTTCATGACCAGAACTGAAATCAAGAGTCAGACCCTTAACTGACTGAGCCACTCAGGTGCCCCTTAAATTGAATTATTTTAAAGAAGACTGTATTTTCCCATAAGAATAATGTTATTACTGGTAGTTTTGTTCCTGACCAAGGACCCAGGATTAAATTTTTAGATGTACCTGATTTTAAAGTAGATGTGTATAAATTAAAAAATTAATCTCTGAATCAAAGAATAATTATAAATCTAGAGAGAACCTCAGAGATCATGGACTCTAGCCCACTCATTTTACAAAGAATAGAATGGTGCCTTTCCAAAACCATACAGCTATATGGTGAGAACAGACATCCATAGGCCCTAATATACAGCTCTTCCTTTATATTGCATTGCCTTCTACCAAAGCACTATTACAAGGACATCACTGTACTGTACACACTTATTACATAGAAGATACCAGAGGAAATGTAAAATAGAAAAAAAAAATAGAAAGGTGGCAAAGAAATATAAAGTGTTCTTAAAATGTAAATAACGTTTTATTGTATCATCGAAATATATCATTGATTTAGATAAAAAAATAATAAACCAGTTGCAGTAAGTATTAGATATTTAATTCCTTAAATTTTAGTAGTAGTTTTAACTCTCCATAGAGTTACATCACTTTTAAAAGTGGTTCCCATCCCTTAAAAAAAAAAAAAAATCATCTGCCAAGAAATGTTGAACAGTGGCTTACTAGTTGGATTGGTTGGTTAAACTTTTCTCTAGCAAGCAGAGGTACTCTAAATCAACCCATTCATGATCCTCTTCTAAGATAGTCACTGCGTTACCATTGCTGATAACTTAATCACTTTCTCCCCTCTGATCATGCAGTTCTAGGCTCTTGCTTTCTTGTGGTTAGTACTGACATGAACACATACCCCTCCCTTTGTCATTGCATCTGAGGAGCATAGTTGGGTGTGAAGATCCTGTGACAGTCAATTCTCAGCTATAACCAACTCTTGACCTCTGATGTAATAAGAGACAAAGATTAAATAATTATAATTCTTAGAAAATCCAGAATTGTCTGTAATTGCAGCCAAGTGTTCACCAGGCTTTCCCCAAACCATCCTTAAATAACAAAATTCCTTTAAGTTTAAATTTTTCTTTCTGCCATTTACATTTATGCCAAGACTTGGGCAACAGCCTTATCAGACTGATTCAGATGTATCAGATTCAAGTTTGAGTTAAAGAGGCCTAATAAATTCCAGGCAAGCCAAGTGAAATACATAAAGAAGGAATTAGTTAAAATGAGGATGCACAAATAGTACAACAGATTTGAGTCCATTGTGAGAAGAGGGAAGATAAGGAAAAAAATCAGCGATTGACCGAAGAGGAAAAAATGAAAAATTCTCAACCTCATTCATTGGAAAGTACAAATTTAGATCATAAACATTTTTCAGCTACTAATTGTAAAAAATAAAGAAGCCTGACAATACCCCAAGTGATGGAGAGGATGTTGGATTAAGAGTAGCTCTTATATAAGTTTCTGGGGAACAGTTTAATGTTATAAAGTTGAATATTCACATAACCTATGACTCAGCAGTTCTGTCCTATGTCTGTACGCTAGAGAAGCTCTCACACACATGCACCATGGAAAATGTAGATAGTGTTCACAGCAGCATTCATTGTAATATCAAAAAACGGGATACAATTTAGATGTCCCTTGACGGGAGAACGTAAAAACAGAAGGATGTGACATGTGAGGAGTACACACATAATGGAATGGAATAGGTAATATTCCAGTTCTGAAGTTGGTTGGTGGGTTTGCAGGTTTTCATTTTATTAATCTAACTCTATACACATATATATCTTGCCTATATTATTTTGTGTTAATATAAGATTGCATAAAAAAAAAAATCTGGATAATCCCAAACTGGATTAATTGGCCCCTGGTTAACTAAGGAATA
Source organism: Enhydra lutris kenyoni (assembly GCF_002288905.1). NCBI lineage: Eukaryota > Metazoa > Chordata > Mammalia > Carnivora > Mustelidae > Enhydra > Enhydra lutris. The sequence goes on along the minus strand of NW_019154119.1, from coordinate 3,840,410 downwards.
ATTTACCTGAATTCTTCCATAGCCATCTAGGAAATTTGTTGAAGTATGATAATAATAGCAAGTCACTACTACGGTTTATGAAGCATATATTCTGTGTGTAGAATATCTAGCCAATCTTAATGCTGTTATCTTTTTCTGATTTAACTTTTATTGCCTTCAGTCTTTGTTAAATGCAGTGTTGTCTACAGCCCAAGAAGAGGTAGAAAAGGAGTTTTGCTTACTTTCTTATATTCTCTTCACTTAGTTACTAGAAATTAATTTAAACCAAAATGATGTATTTCATCTCTGTCTCTCCTTTCCCAATAAATTATCCAGTCATTAGTAGACAGAGAGTAGAAGCCAGAGAGCAAACCAGAGGAGTTCGATTTGCGTTAGTCTCTGCTGCTTCAGGTCCTTATGGCATGACTTTAATACTTGACTGGGATTGAATTTTAGAATATGATATGCTAATACACACTCCAAGGCCAAAACAGTTTTTTATTATCATGTAAGTGATACACTCTGTTACCATATGTAATAAAAAAATTTTCTTTTAAAGATTTTATTTATTTATTTGACAGAGATCACAAGTAGGCAGAGAGGCAGGAGAGGGAGAGAGGAGGAAGCAGGCTCCCCGCTGAGCAGAGAGCCCAATGCGGGGCTCGATCCCATGACCCTGAGATCATGACCTGAGCCGAAGGAAGAGGCTTTAACCCACTGAGCCACCCAGGCGCCCCACCATATGTAATAAAAATTAATAGTGTTTATTAATGTTTTTGTCCATAAGCATTTAGGGGCAGCAGCAAATTTCTTAGATGTAGTTGTCGATTTTGAAATATGGGTGACTTATATGAAGAGGCTATCACAAATGGAAACTTTCATTCTTCATGTAGGTAAAATCATCTCTATTGATACTAGTTCCCTGAGAGCTGCTGGCAGAACTGGCTGGGAAGATTTAGTGAGGAAATGCATCTATGCTTTTTTCCAACCTCAGGGCAGAGAACCATCTTATGCCAGACAACTGTTTCAAGAAGGTAAAGTTTTCTTCTCATAATTATTTTCATTAACCTTGCTTTTTATTAATACTGAAGTAATTTATATAAACTTATGGCTTGATAAGTATTTTCTCCAAATTACAGTTTTTGCAATAATCGGTTTTAGGAAAGGAAGAAATGGGTAAGCAAAGTAATTCATGCGTGGATCCTGAATTTGGGATGCACATTTTGAAGAACAGGGTATCATGTGGTGGTCACTCACTCACTCACTCACTCACTCATTCGTTCATTCATTCATTCAGCAGACATGTATCAAGTTCCTCACATACATAGAACACTATGTCAGGTGGCAGGGATATAGTGATGACTAAGAAGCAGAGTTTTGCCCTCAAGGAGCTCAAAATATATTAGGACAATATATGACTTTAAAGATTAGTGTGACATGGGCTTATACCCAGAGGTATAACCAAAAAAGAAAAAAATTACTTCTGACTTGGAGGATCAGGGATGGCTTCAGAAAGGAAGTGATAATTTCATCTGATTTTTGAAGGTCATTCCCAGCAGGGACAGGCATGTGAAAGGGCTTCTAGATAATACAGAAATTTGTATCACACAGGTTTACTTTATTACTGTTATGGTACCTGTATCACCTAACTCAGGTTGAAGTTTCAAGTTAAAAATGTGTCATATGAGATTAATAATTGTATAGATGCTATATGGTACTGTGGGAGATAAATATATTCTCTGCCCTTAAGGAACTTAACAGTATTACAGGAAACAGGGAAAATTATTTGAGAAAGTTCATAGAGTTTCAGAGGTGAGGGTTTTGATATACTTTAAAAATATTGTCACATAATTATGTTAGCCTAATTCTCCATTCCCTCTATAATTTATTCTCTATTCACTAACAGTTTCTTTGTGAAAGAGACTCTTTGTGTGACTCTTCCTGAAAAATAATTTTAAAATGTTTTTCATTATTCCATCATCCTTCTTAATTTTAATATTTTCCTGTAACATTAAGTTTCCTAACTTGACAGATGATTTTCCGTTCGTTACATTTTAACATCCAGGTGGTATGTGGATAGGAAGCAGCTTGATTTTTTTTTTTTTCCCCAAGAAACCATCTATATGAGTCTCACTAGTCTGGTTATTCATGGGACAACTTCCTATAGACTAATAGTTGTCCAGTGGGCCTCTTACTAGACTGATACTTTCCCCAAAGATGGTATTTCAGAGGATAAGACCAAGAACCTACATTTTTTAAGTTTCCAGGCAACCCTGAAGTACATCAGGTTTGGAAACCATCACAACAACCAATTAATGCCATTTACTGGTTACAGACTTTGTGAGTCCCTCTTGCTAATAATGGCACTTGACTTTTGCTTAAGTTTGAGACTGAGAGCACTCTCTCCATTTATTGCCGAAAATGCTGAAGTATATGATGCTCTTTGGTTTTTACCTTAACTTTATAAGTTGGGCCTTCCAAGACTGTACGTGAAAGACTTTTAATTTTATTTGCCTATAATTTCCATATACTTGCACCAAGGCAAAGCAGATCTAGATTATTGTCTTACCGTCTGACTAGGTTCCCTGTAGATGTGACTGAACCACAGTTGATGTGTTTCTAAACTATTAGAATTCTCTATAAAACAGGTTGGTTAAAGTTAGAACAAGTAACTATCATTAACATATGAAGTAAAACAATTTAGAGTAGAATGTAAAGAAATATAATTCAACACCTCTTCCCCATTAGTCATTTCTTCATGTCCTTTTCTTCCACTTCTTTGGGTGGGGGGGAAACATTCCTCAATAGAGATAACTTGTATTTTTCTCAACATTGTTGTGCAGAGTTCACGTGACTCTGATTATATAGTTTTGTAGATTCGGGGCCATTTGCCTAACAGTGTTCATGGACTTGGACTAAATACGTCTTTTTCTGATATTTCATGCTCAGCAGTGTCTAACCTGGTAAGAAAACAGTGGTCCACGAAACAGTCTTATAGGGATCATCTGTTAAAGATGTTGCCTGCTGAATTCAGATCTCCTGTGAGGGCCCAGGTATCTGAACTTCCAAAGGCAGTGCTTAAGTACATCGAGTGTGAAATCCATTGGGTTCTCTCAGAGTTGGGGGAGGTGTAAAACTCTGTAGTGATGGAGTCTGTCTTTTTTTTATTTCCCTGCCCATTAAATTACTCTTTGAAGACAGTGACTGGTAGAAAATCCTAAAATGCATTAAACTTTAAGTTAGTTCTTAGCTTAACTTTTCAGCTGCTTTTGACAGAGACAGCTTTTAAAGGAAGTTTACCATTTTATTTTCTGGGATCAAATTTGAAAAAAAAAAAAAAACAGAAAACAAAAAAGAACCTCACATTTCAGCCAAAAAATATGTGGGCATTCAGCATGAACTAGAATACAACTGTGGTTCTCCTGAGATTAGGGGGAAATGGGTATCAGCATCACCTGAACAACTTATTAAACTAGGAGGAGGTCTGTGTAGGTGCATACGGTTTGAAAAAGTTTCCCAGATTCAGTTCAATTGAGAGCCATTCCTTTAAGAAGGGTTTAGGTTAAATACTTCCCCAGGGTTCTTGATAACATTCATCCAGGCAGTCTGTTAAACCAGATTTCTGGACTCCATCCCCAGTACTGAATCAGAGTCTATAAGCTAAGGTGCTTTCTTACAGAGAAGTTTGGAAAACATCAACTTACATTCCACAAGATATTAATAGCTGTAACTAAGGAATGTTTCATGCTGAATTAAGTTTGGGGAATGTTTCAGTCTCCCATTCTTAAGAATTCATAAGACATATAAAGGATTTAAGTTTCTGGGAGGTTCTACCATGAAGGTACCTGTTTGACTTTGTTACCTAGACTTATTTTTCCACAGAATACTTATTCCTGTAGGACATCTATCAGCATTTAGGGAGAGTAGCAGAAAGGGGAATATTGTTCTATATAGCCTAGGAAAGTTTTATGAAAGTTTTGCTTACCTATTATCAGTGATATAATGGATCATCATTTTTTGTCTTTGAGAGATGTCCATGATATATTGTTATATTGGAAAATAGTCTACAAAAGCCCAGTGGATATAGTACCATCTCACTCTTGGATGTTTGTTTATCCAGTTCTAGAGGGTTGACAAAATATGCACAGCAGTTATCTCCAAGTGATGGTATTACAAATGGCTTTATCGTACTCTTTGTTCACTTTTCTGTTATCTTAACGTTATAATCACAAAATAAAGTTATTTTAATTAAGAAGATGGCAAGACGGTTGGAAGGAGTTTATAGTATCAAGAAGTTTGGGAGCATTGCGATAAAACATAAATACCCATTCATACCCATATGAATGATTAACCAGAATGTTCTTTGAGACTTGTGTAATGTGGTTAATTCCATGGTCCATATTAACAGAGTTAACTGAAAATCTTTTTTTTTTTTTTGTCAGTCTTGTTGAAAATATTTAAAATATGAATTTATTTTTCTTTTTGAGAAATTTTGATATATTGAATAGGGTTTACTCATTAGTAATTCAAAATCTTAGAGCATCTAAGGGTAATTCTTTTTCTTTACCTTAATTAATAGCTTTTTAAGTTGCATTCTTTCTGCATATATCTAGGGAAATACAAAAGGAAAAAGAAATCTCTACGGGCATTGCCGTGTAGTACCCTACCACACGTTTTATACCTGCCCATTTAGTTAGCATCAGTAAAGCATACTTGTTGAGGTTATCTTGGCAGCAAATTAGGTGGAGTCAGAAACCCAAATAGCTCTACTCTAGAGCTGCTATGACCAGAGAAAATGGTGTCCTTTGCTTCATAGCTCTTTTGAGGCCTATTCTGGAGGGGAAAACAAAACAAAAAAGTTGTTATTTTAAAAGTTTCCCAGAAGAGTTTCTGGGGTGTCAGTAATACCACATCAATACCATCCCTCCCCACTAAGTGTTCTGAAAATTTTAGAAATGGACACAGGAATCAGGGATCACAATACTAGCTAGCTATATACCTGGCAAAACTAGTTTGGAAAACAAGGCCAGGACCTGTGATCAACAACATACCAATAAACCTTGAAATCCATTTGTAGGGAAAATTTGGTGTGTGGAACAAATGTTTATCCAGCCATCTTATAAAGAACTGTGGCTTCCTTATTCATGTCTTAATTCAAAATATTAATGATTGTTATACGGGATCGAAGCTATTGGTGTGAATACTATCTAGGGATTGGCTGAATATGTGTATGACTCGGGACATAGGTACTTTGCTTTTTCTTTACTTTGATTTTTCTTTGGTGTTTATTCAGGAAATATTCTTTCAGTACCTGCTACATACTAGGCTACATACTAGATACTACCTCACAACATTATTGGCTCAGTTTTAGTGATGCTGGGTGAAGGTTAATTTGCATTACAAAGTCCTGAAGTTGTAAATGATAAAGTCAGAATTCAAGCCTGACTCTGACTTCTAGGCGCTTTTTTTTTTTTTCATTGATCCATGCTACCTTCCTGTTTACCTTTCCATCTGAAAATTAAGCACTGAAAAGAATTTTAGTTAGCTGGATAGTCTTTTTTTTTTTTAAGATTTTATTGATTTATTAGAAAGAGAGTGAGCGCACACAAGTGCGAGTGCCCCCGGGAAGGGGCAGAGGGAGAGGGAGAAGCAGACTCCTAGGGGACCAGGGAGTCCCACATGGGCTCAATCCCAGGATCCTGGGATCATAACCCGAGCCAAAGGCAGAGTCTTAAATGACTGAGCCACCCCTGTGCTCCTAGTTAACTGGATAGTCTTAATTAAGTTCTAATAATTAAAGTTTTACTATAGTTTATCTTACCTTTTTTCCTTTTCAAAGGAAAAGGAGTGTATGAATTATGACTTATGGTTATAATTATGAATTATGACTGTATGAATTATGACGTGTGCTAAGCCACACATTATCATCCAAAATAAATAATCTAACTTCAAAACTTAAAGTGTAGTAATTTCCTTATATAAGTTAGTAGGGGTTCTTTATTTTGGAATTTTTACTAGTTGAGATAGATAGAGTCCCAAGTTAAGACAGCATGGTTAACCAAAGGATCAAGTATCTTAATGTTCCCATGCTAGTCTGAGTTTCTAGTTCTTTCTCACTTTATAGGGCTTATCAACAAATCAAGAAATTTCTTTCCATTAATTTTCATTACAAAAGTTAAGTCCGGATTCCTATGAGAGCAAGAACATAAATTGAGATATAAGAACACAGCTAAGTTCTAAAATCTGTCCTTTAAAGAAATGTTATGGTAGTTGATCACAAGTCAATATTAATCTATTAACATGAGATTCAAGTTGAGGGTCCGTCAGCAAGTACTTACTAGGTGACTTTATATGCAAAGCATCATACAAGATTCAAGGAGAGTGGAAAACAAGAATGGGACACAGCACTAGCCCTTGTGTTTATTTTAGCTGATGAAGAAGAATAAGTGTGTAAAGTTATCTACCTCTTATTTAAAGTGACACAGAGGAAATGTTTAGGAAGCAATGAGAAATGGGATTGGAAATGTAAGTTGAAGCCAGATTGTATGTATGTATACCATACCGTCCAGTATGGGAGACATGAGCCACCTGTCGCTATTGAGTAGTTGAAATTTGATGTGGCTGAGAAACTGAATTTAAAATTTTATTTAATTTTAAATTTAAATAGCCCCATGTGGCTGGTGACCGTGTAGCTCAAAAGCGAAGAGCCAGTATTTTCCAGCAGGATGGGGAGACCCTAAAGAGCAATAAGCAGTAAGGAAGGAAGAGACAAAATGGCATAAGCAAAATAACATGAAAAATAGTGTATCTTGCCTGGCCCTTTATATAATGTAGCTTTATCATTATCCCAGATTAATAACTTATCTTGAAATGCTACTTTTTTGCTGTAGATGTATCTTCCAAAATATACTATTAAAAAGATTTAACAGTTTGGAATCATTAAATTTTTTTAGGGTTTTGCTATAGCAAACATTTATTTATATCCTTACATAAAAATTATCCATTTCATTTAAGACTCTCTTTCATCAGTAATTATTTCATTAGGTACTAAATTTCTCCATGTGTTATATTTGGTAAATGTGCCAGTGATCTGGCTGAAATTGCCAGATGGGTAAGGAATGTGGTTGGTTGGACTTCAATCTTAATCCTTTCCATTAAGCTTATATCCTAATTTTGGTACCTAGTCTGATTTGTATATGATTTATAGATTTATAACAGATTATGCTCTCTTCAGTATATAAGGTATATCCAAAGCAGTAAAAGAGAGTATGTCTTCTCTTAAAGTAATATGTAGTTTCAAAAAAATATTTATTAATTGATCATTTTAAGTCTTTTTAACATGTCTTTAAAATGTAATAGAAAGTCTTTCTGAAATGTCTTTGAAAAACAGTACTAACATTCATTACAGGCTAAATCATAATAGTCATTTGTGCTAGTAATTCTTGTGTTTCTGTGAATGTGATTTTTAACCTTGGTATAGCTGAATCTACCTATTAAATCTTTAATAAAATAGAATTTTATTATATTGCTAAAACATCAGTGACATTTTCTTACTTAGTAGTCTGGTATAGCCTTTATATATCTAATAAATACTTACCAGTATGGTTAGATTTTTGTCTGCTATTAATAAATCTTTAAGACAAAAGTAAATTATGTTGTTTATATAGTGATTTGACTGCCTTAACCTAGTTTTTGTTTTTTATATTAATCATGATCGGCTTTATCTTAATTTGCTTCCTACACTAAATTCAAACATAAAAAATAATATGTGAATACACTAATTTGACAGACCTTAGTGATTCACATTCCTGAGTGAAAAATTAAATGTGAATTTCAGTTAAGCGACTCCACAAACTAATAAAAAAATGGAAGGTGAATTTTATATTATATGAATTATACCTCAGTAAAGCTGTTGAAAAATCAGCCAGCAAAAGGAAAAAAAAACCACAAACTTGTTAGAGATAATTCTGAAAGGGAGAAGGTTACTTCCTGGTATTTTTAATGGACACTTAATAAAATTTGAAGAACTGTCCCATTATGGGGAAAGATTAAGGTTGATTTTTTTTCCTGGTTTGAAGTTTCTTTGTCATTTTTAACTTATATGAGGAGGCACTCATTCAAGTAGTACTGAATTAAAACTTGTCATCAAGTGGTCTATTTTAACCAGAATCATTTCCCCTCACCCATCAGATACCTGCTTTGTCTGAACTATTCTTTGAGTCTGAGCAAGCAGCTGTTAGGAGGGCACTTAAAATGAGGTTCAAGGTAGAAATAAGGCTTGGTAACTCTCCTCTGCCCAAAGTACAAGTGTCAGAATTTTAACTAGGTTTTTCTTTTGTTTGAAACAGTGATGACTCGTGGCACTGCCTCCAGCCCATCCTATAGATTCATATTGAATGATGGGACAATGCTTAGCGCCCACACCAAGTGTAAACTTTGCTACCCTCAAAGTCCAGACATGCAACCTTTCATCATGGGAATTCATATCATCGACAGGTACTACTTATTTGGAGAGCTTCATATGAAATAAGTCAGTTCACATATCTCTTCTTAGAGAAAAATTTTTAATACTCTTGATGGCTAGAAAGCAAAAATTCTAAATTAGACATTAAGCTAGTGTGATGAGTATATAATCACTATATCCATACTGGGTTTTATAGGTTTTTTGCTTAACAATAGCCTTATTGTTTAAAAAAAAAAAAAGAAGAAGAGGAAGAGGAAAGAAAAAGGAACACAGGAAAGGTTAGGCTGAAAATATGTGTTTCAGGGGTGAAAACCAAAAAGATGGCTAAAAATAGCCAGCTGTCCATATGTGAACTTTGCTCTTATAAAAGATTTCAGTTTGTTAATATTGTTATTTTTATTTTTAAAAGTGGTGTATTCTCATTAGGGCAAACTCGATGGCTCCTGAGTTCAAGTTGACAGTTTCTCAAACTACAAGTCATTAAACTATCAACTTGAGATTTTTGAATGTCATTGCCTCTAATTTGTTCTCCTCTCTAAATACATTTTACATTGGTATATATGGTAAATTCATGGAACCATTCTTTTATCTTATGAATTATTCAAAACCCTACATTTGCAACTATTTAAAATGTAGCATTAAACAAAAACAAAGACATTTCCCCTCACTTCATCTTTTCCTCATCTGATATATTTGCTTATTGGAACATGGTAATACCAGTCACAAATCTGTTGTCATAATTATGGATTTGAGTAAAGAGCTCGATGAAAATCTGAATTCAGTATTCTGTTTTTTTTCTAATTTTAGTTTAATTTATGCTTGTGAGTGGAATTAGCACAGTTCTTTTTTTCATATTGTGATTTCTCTTTCAAAACATCTGCTATGTCTGCATATCACCCTTTTTAATTTTTACATCAGTGACACAGTATTTTCCTTACCCAGTCTTCCTCTTTGGAGTTGAAATACTTAAAAGCTGTAACAAGGGAGTCATGAATAAAAGACTTTGTAAACAGAGGTGTGGGAAGTTTCTTTTTCAACCAAAAAAATTATTGTAATGTTAAGTATTTGTACTAAATTTTGAAAAGTTTAAAAGTACATATCTTGGATTTTTTCCAAGGCCAAGAAGGATTTCTTTCCCATATAACTGAAACCATTATCAAATTTATGGGACCATGAGCACTGTTTCCTATTAAGCAGTGCTAATATTTCACAGTAGCACTAACAGTCCATTGTTTTTCCTTAATTTAAAGTCATACAGAAGCTCTTTAGTTGATGGCTTGCAATATTAATGAGGTTAATGGTCTTGGCTTATAATATGCATCATAAAAATATTTTAATGGAAACCAGTGAAGATGTTTGAATAATAATGTCTTTTTCCCCCCCCTAGGGAACACAGTGGTCTTTCTCCTCAAGATGACACTAATTCTGGAATATCAATTCCCCGAGTAAACCCCTCCGTCAATTCTAGTATCTCGCCAGCTCATGGTGTGGCCCGTTCGTCCACATTGCCACCATCCAGCAACAACATGGTATCCCCCAGAGTAAACCGCCAACAGAGCTCAGACCTCCATAGCAGCAGTCATAGTAATTCTAGCAACAGCCAAGGGAGTTTTGGATGCTCACCTGGAAATCAGATTGTAGCCAGTGTTGCCTTAAACCAGGGACAGGCCAGTTCCCAGAGCACTAACCCCTCTTTAAACCTCAATAATTCTCCTATGGAAGGTACAGGAATATCTCTCGCACAGTTCATGTCTCCGAGGAGACAGGTTAGTTCTGGATTGGCACCACGGCCCAGGATGCCAAACAATTCGTTCCCTCCTAATATTCCAACATTAAGCTCCCCCGTTGGCGTGACAGGTACTGCCTGTAACAATAGTAACCGATCTTATTCAAACATCCCAGTAACATCTTTACAGAGCATGAATGAAGGACCCAATAACTCCGTTGGCTTCTCTGCCAGTTCTCCAGTCCTCAGGCAGATGAGCTCACAGAATTCACCTAGCAGATTAAATATACAACCAGCAAAAGCTGAGTCCAAAGATAACAAAGAGATTGCATCCATTTTGAATGAAATGATTCAGTCTGACAACAGCTCCAGTGACGGCAAACCTCTGGATTCGGGGCTTCTGCATAACAATGACAGACTCTCAGATGGAGACAATAAATACTCCCAAACCAGTCACAAACTGGTGCAGCTTTTGACAACGACGGCAGAGCAGCAGTTACGCCACGCTGATATAGACACAAGTTGCAAAGAGGTCCTTTCCTGCTCAGGCTCTTCCAGCTCTGCCTCTGCTAACTCTTCAAGCGGTTCGTGCCCCTCCTCTCATAGCTCGCTGACAGAGCGGCACAAGATTTTGCACCGGCTCCTCCAGGAGGGTAGCCCCTCGGACATCACCACTCTGTCTGTTGAGCCTGATAAAAAGGACAGTGCATCGACTTCTGTGTCAGTGACTGGACAGGTACAAGGGAGCTCGAGTGTAAAACTAGAACTGGATGCTTCGAAGAAAAAAGAATCAAAAGACCATCAGCTCCTACGATACCTTTTAGATAAAGACGAGAAAGATTTACGATCAACTCCGAACCTGAGCCTGGATGATGTCAAGGTGAAAGTGGAAAAGAAAGAACAGATGGATCCTTGTAACACAAACCCAACCCCAATGACCAAACCTGCTCCTGAGGATATTAAACTGGAGTCCCAGAGCCAGGTAGGTAATCCCTCGCTGCATGGTGAACATTCACAGTTATTTGTTCCTTTTCATGTATTTTACGCCAACCGTAAACCAGATTTGGATTCAGGCTATGTTTTGTCCTACCCTTTGGGCATGTGTTAAAAGGTTAGTATCATGGTTGGAAACATCACGGGATGCCCTCGGACAAAGTGATTGAGAAATCACAGGGCGCCCTCTTTGCAACTTTGGAGGGCTGCAGTTTCAACGTGGCATTCTAAGGCAAGTGGAGATTTGCTTCTTTCTGTAAAATTAGTTCACGACTTTGGAGATTTTTATAATCTTTTTTTTTTTTTTTAAAGATGTTATTTATTTATTTGACAGAGAGAGATCACGTAGACGGAGAGGCAGGCAGAGAGAGAGAGGGAAGCAGGCTTCCTGCCGAGCAGAGAGCCCGATGTGGGACTCGATCCCAGGACCCCGAGATCACGACCCGAGCCGAAGGCAGCAGCTTAACCCATTGAGCCACCCAGGCGCCCCACGACTTTGGAGATTTTTAAACATACCTCTCCTGCCCCCCTCCTCCCAACCCCACCTGTTGAGTCCAGCTCTCTGGAAATAGGACCCAGAAATTTGTATTTTTACGAAGCTCCCCAGGGAACTCTGATGGGTAGCTAAGTTGGGGAACCTCTGATGTAAGTGAAATGGGAGAGAAGTGTGAGGAGGTGGGCAGGACAGCCTAGTCTGGCTTTCTTTGCTATTTAGTTTCCCTTGAAGCAGTTTTCTAAGGCTGTTTCTCTTCGCATCTGATTCTAATTACCTTTAACCTTTATCAGAATAGGGACTTTGAGATTCTGGGACTTTGAGTATTCTGAAACAGAAGTAAACATAAATAAACCTTTGCTTAACTTGTTACAGATTAGGAACCTCTGTGTTCAGGCTGAGGTGGGGGTGGGGTGAAATAAACAGGCACCTTCATTTATTGAATAATTGCTCTGGACCCTGGAGGAATTTAAGAAAAACAGAAAATATAGTCTCTCCCCGCTAGGAGCTTACAAATTATTTGGAAAGAATGTAGACAAGTATGAAGAGCTGAAAATGTATGTACAAAGCAACTTGTCAATGAGACTTTCCATTGTGAAACAGGGTTCACACTCAGTGTGCATAGTCCTTCATTTCTTGAGCCAGCTTTATGTTCTGCCCTCCGGCATACTGCATTCTAGGCACGTGGAAGTCCTTGCCATTCCTGGGATAAACCATGTCTCTCCTAAGCATCTTCTGCCTTGCTCTCCTTTCTGTGTCTGCTGAATGTCTCATCCTTCACAAACCAGTTCAGACATCATCCCTCTAAAGCCTTCCCCACTAGTCCTCGTTAGACATTTCTTTCCTCTCTGCACTCATAGTGCTCCATATTGTCTCTATGTACTATTTGTAATAACACTATTTTGGTTACTTCTGTATGTGTGTGCACTTTGAGGATAAGGCTATCTCTCAAGTTTCTTGGTACAAGTAAACTAATACTATGTTTTTAAGCTGAAAAACAGCTTTGAATAATAACTACATTGAAACTCTCACTCTTTAAAATTAACTTAAAAAGTCACAGCTATATAAAATAATGCCATTGTGTGCAATCCTGGTACACCTGTTTTAGCTTACATGGACATACATTTCTACTGAGTTTATGCCTATGAGTGGAATTGCAAGATCGTAGGACATGTGTATGTTCATCTTTAGTTGGTAACACCAGTTTTCCTAGTGTATACAAAGAATTCCCTCTAGTTGTTCCATGTTGTTGCTAATATTTGGTATTGTCAGTCTTTTAATTTTAGCTATTCTGGGGTCTGTGTAGTGTTACTTAATAGTTTTAATTTACATTTCCCTAATAAATGTCTTTGATCATTTGGATATCTTCTTTTTTGAACTTCTTTCTTGCCCATTTTCCCAATACGTTGTCTTTTTCTTACTGACTTGTAAGAGTTTTTTACGTATTTTGGATGAGTCCTTTATTGGTTATTTATTTACAGACATCTTCTCTAGGCTTTGCCTTGCCTTTTCTTTCTTTCAGTGGTACTTGTGATGAAGTGAAGTTCCTTATTGTAATTGTAATGTAGTCCAATTTGTCAGTTTTTTCCTTTATGATTAGTACTTTTTTGCACACATATAACAAAAGATGTGTTCAAAGATGTTCTTAGTACCTTTGTTTATATTAGCCCCAAACTGGAAACACCCCCAAATCCATCACAGTAGAATGGATAAATATACTGTGGTATGTTCATATAGTGGGTTGCTATTTGAAAACAAATTAACTACTGCTACATGTGACAAGATTCAGAACTTCAGAATGCAATGCTAAGTGAAAGGAGTCAGACATTTAAAAATATATATATAAAATTTTTTAAAATATAGATATATATTTCTATTTAGACAGTCTAGAAGCATAAATTTTAGTTGAATTAAATATGAAGCCCAAGCAGGAAGACATTTTATGTTAATGAACTATCTCAAAGTAATCATTAGTAGAATAATGTTGTGAAATAAAAGCCAATTTTCTCCTATGCATAACCTCAGACAGATGTAGGGATATCCTGTCTAGTCTAGAAGGTAGGTTTCTTATTTTTTTAAATCCTCAAGTAGAAAGTGACCTTCCTGGGATCTTTGAAGCTGATATACTGTTTATAAAAAAATCTCTCAAACCTTTTTCAAATTATAAAGTTATATCAGTGTAAATTTATTTTTTATCCTATCCTAAAGTAAAATTTCACAAGATTTTTAAAAATTTGACAAAGAAAATCATCCACGATCAGCATAGCACAATATTCTTGACACTTCTTTCCAGTCTAATCTTTCTCCAATGCATAAATTTTATGCTAAAATATAGTAGACAGATGTTATTGTGTATTATCTTCTATCCTCCAGAATAGTAATATCATAAGCATCCAAACTGTTTTCCAGTAGCTCAGGTAATTTTAGTGATCTTTAATTACTTCTTCTTTCTTTACTTTCTCATAGTCACACATAACTCATAGAGTATAAAGGAACAACTTTTTCTGCATTGATTCTAGTAAAGTATAGACTATATTTCCTCTAACTTTGGTTTCTGTTCTTAGTTTACAGCTGACCTTGACCAGTTTGATCAGTTACTACCTACGCTGGAGAAGGCAGCCCAGTTGCCAGGCTTATGCGAGCCGGAGAGGATGGATGGTGCGGTCACCAACGTAACCATCAAATCGGAGACCCTGCCAACTTCACTTCAGTCTACCACTGCCAGACCCACTTCCAGGCTGAATAGTATGTGTTGGAAGAAAACCTCATTTTAAATGTCTAATGATAATGTGCATTAGTGCTTTGTTTCTTAGCATTATTTCACAGATCATTTATTTGTTGAGAGTGAACTATTTTTGCATTAATGCCACCATAAAGAATGTACAGTTACTTTTATACAGATGAACTTCACTCATCACGTATATCTTAAGTTATAGTATAACTTCCATCTTTTTTTTTTTTTTTAAGATTTTGTTTATTTATTTATTTGACAGAGAGAGAGAGAGAGATCACAAATAGGCAGAGAGGCAGGCAGGGGGGGGGGGAAGCAGGCTGCCTGCTGAGCAGAGAGGCCAATGAGGGGCTTGATCCCAGGACCCTGAGATCATGACCTGAGCCAAAGGCAAAGGCTTAACCCACTGAGCCACCCAGGCGCCCCAACTTCTATCTTTCTGTAATTAATGTTGAAGTAAATAGTTGATGTTAAGGAGAGCAGTTTTGTGTGTTTTTACGCAAAACGTTCCATGCAGGACTTTCAGAAATATAATATTAGTCATATTATATTACCCAAAGTGTCTCCCTTGAATGCTAGTCCAATGAATTGGAAAAAAGGGATTTTGTGCTAAAATCCTGTGGGCAAATGCTGCATGGCACATATACCATTCTCCTATTAAAATTCCATCGTGCATATTAAAGGTTTTAAAAAGTCCTATGTTAAAGGTATCCGTTTTGATTTCTGTAATCCAGCATTTACCATACTTTCTTCATTATGGAATTCCTTTTCTCAAGTCATGTTACCCCCATGGAGCACCATTTAGGAGGACTGTGTTGAGATGGATCACTGCTGCTCTAGCCTAAAGAGACACTTTGATAGTGTAATACTTCCTGAAGACTGGGCTGTCAGGTTTTTTTCATCTGCCAAATTTTTAAGTTGAAAATAATAGTGGTAATTCCATTGTGTAACCTTGAAGCCAAAGGAAACTAAGCAGCTCACTTTCAAAATTTGCCCGTGTTCCCAAGTCTTGTCCCACTTCTGACAAGATCGGATGTGAGACTCATTTATTTCAGTCTTACTGCAGCTTTTAGCTGTCATGACACAATTCCTGCAAGTTTGCCAAGATTTCCAGGAAGCTGGAAAAAAAAGGTCTTGAGTCATTTGTGACATTTTTGGAAGCAGTCTTTTAGCTGACCAGAACTCTAGGTGTGAGCAGGAGCCCAGGTTCAAGTCTTACATTCTCTGTTTATTAACAGTGTTACTTTGGGCACATGAATTTCTTGAGCTTTATTCTCTTTATCTTCAAAAGGAGAATGAGGTGAAATTACTCCAAAATTCTCTTCTGATTGGAACTAGAGGCTCCAGATTCTGGGATAGCCGACAGAGTTGGGGAAACAAGAAGGTGTAGGGCTAACAGGCAATAAAATAGAATCTGAATATCGAATGGTTTGATCCTGGATCCCCGTCCAATATGGGAGCCTGGGGGGTTTATCTCAGGAGAACTGAATGGCCAGAATGAAGATGTCTGGATATGAGTGTGTACAGGAAGCTCCCTAAAGTGCCAAGGTCACCCTGCCATCTAATCATCTAACAGAAGTCTCGCAGAAGACACAAGCCTCACACTCAGCTCTCACACTGAACAGACACAGAGATCACCAGGACTTTGAGGGAAGTCTGCAACTTCAAAGAGTAAAAGAAACAAAAAGAGGATGCAGTAAAGCTATATAACAAGTGCCTGGGTGGCTCAGTTGGTTAAGCGACGGCCTTCAGCTCGGGTCATGATCCTGGAGTCCCGGGATCGGGTCCCCACATCAGGCTCCCTACTTGGCAGGGAGTCTGCTTCTGCCTCTGACCCTCTTCTCATGCTCCCTCTCTCTTATTCTCTCAAATAAATAAATAAAATCTTTAGGAAAAAAATTACACCTATTAATAATAAAAAACAAACAAAAAACTAAAATTTTTGAAAAGATATTTTATCTGTATGGGAAGAAAAAGGGGGGCAAAGAATAAGAAAAAAATTTTTTTTAATCTTTGGAAATTAGATATTCAGCATTTTAAAATTTTAAGAGAAATCGTAGAAGAAAAAACTGAGGAAAATTTTCAGAAAGAACAAAAAGACCAAAAAAAAAAAAAAGAAAAAAGAAAGAAAAGAAAAAAGAAATAGAAAGTTGGGAAGACGAATGTTAAGATTGACCTAGGAGGGCCAATGATGATTGATAAGAATCAATCAAACAAGCCATGAGAAGAGGGAAAAAAAGGGAAGAGATGATGTTTTCAAACAAAAAAATTGAGAATGTTCTAAAACCAAAGGACATAATTCTTCAGATTGCAATGGCTGAACAACTATCCAACACATACATACGAAAAAGACCTATACCAAAACTGATCATGATGTAATTATGGAACACACCAGAGAGAAAGATTCTAAAAGCTTTCAGAGAAAAGATGTGAATTGCATGCAATGAGTCATAATTACCCAAACTTGGAAGCTTTCAAGCCATGAAAAGACAGGGAGAAACTTTAAGTGCATATTGCTGAGTGAAAGAAGCCAATCTGAAAAGCCTGTGTACTGTATGATTCCAACTATAAAGCATTCTGGAAAAGGCAAAACTGTGGGGACAATAAAAAGATCAGTGATTGACAGGGATTTGTTGTTTGTGGTTACCAGGGGGAGGGATGAATGGGTAGAGCATGGGGGGTTTTTAGAGCATTAAGTTGTTCTGTATGATACTGTAATGATGGGTACATGTTGTCATACATTTGTCAAAACCCGTAGAATGTACAACATGAAGAGTGAATCCTGTAAGCTATACATTTTAGTTAATGAAAATGTGTCACTATTAGCTCTGGAATTCTAACAAATATAGTACATTAGTGCAGAATGTTAATAATAAAAGAAACAGCCCAGTCTACAAAAATAAGCAAAGGATTTTAAAAGACACTTCATAAATGAAGATTGAAAATTGCCAATAAGTGCATGAAAAGATGACCAATATCATTTAATCATCAAGGAAATGCATATTAAAACTATAATGCAGTTCTACTACACATCCGTTGAAATACCTCAGATTTTCAGAATTGACAGTAGCAAACCATGATGTCAAAGGTGTGAAGCACCTTGAACTTTGGCATTGCTTTTGGATATATAGAAAATGGTAAAATTGTTCAGCAGTTTCTCATCAAATGAAACATATATTACCATGTGACCCAACAATCCATCTCATAGGTATTTAACAAACAGAGGAATAAAAGTAGGTGCTCATCAAAAGGACTTGACCACAAATGTCCCTAAAGCTTTATTCACGATAGCCTCAAACTGGAAATAGTCTAAATGTCTATCAACAAAGAAATGGTACATTTATAAAATGAGATATTGCTCAGCAGTGAAAAGGAAGAAACTAGTGGTACATGGCATGAATTATTTTCAAAAACAAGCTGAGTGAGAAAAGTCTGGATCGCTGGTTGACAGTGTTGGGTTGAGGTAGAGAAGATCGACAGCAAAGGAGCTTAAAGAACTCTTAGACATGACAGAAATACTCTATTTTCTTTGTTGAGATGGAAGGTTATGGGTTTATATCTTTGTCAAAATTTATTAAACTGTACACTTAAAATGGGTGCACAATATTATATATAAATTTGGGGCACCTAGGTGGCTCAGTGGGTTAAGCCTCTGCCTTCGGCTCAGGTCATGATCTCAGGGTCCTGGGATTAAACCCCGCATTGGGCTCTCTGCTCGGCGAGGATCATGCTTCCCCCTCTCTCTCTGCCTGCCTCTCTGCCTGCTTGTGATCTCTCTCTCTCTGTCAAATAAATAAATAAAAATCTTTAAAAAAAAAAAAAAGGAAAAAATTATATATAAATTAGACCTCAGTCAAATTTATTTTGGAAATATCTGAGGTTAGGGGCGCCTGGGTGGCTCAGTGGGTTAAGCCACTGCCTTCGGCTCAGGTCATGATCTCAGAGTCCTGGGATCGAGCCCCGCATCGGGCTCTCTGCTCTCTAGGGGAGCCTGCTTCCTCCTCTCTCTCTGCCTACCTCTCTGCCTGCTTGTGATCTCTCTGTCAAATAAATAAATAAAATCTTTAAAAAAAAAAAAATATCTGAGGTTAGAGTAATTTCTAACCTATAATTATACATAATTATATATATATAATTATATATATATAATTAGCCACCCAAATTTCCAGTAGTTGTGAAGATGGAGAAAAACCATTTTCAGATCTAAAATGGCTCAAATATTTGTATGGTATAGTCACCTTTTCTAGTGAAGGCCCTTAGGGAATGTACTTCAACAAAAGGAAGAAAACCAAAAAAGAGAAAGGTACAAGGTCCAGGGAAAACAGAGGATCTGAAAGGAAGTCAGGGAATGATAGCTGATCAGTAAGATTGGGGAACAACCAATACAGATTGGAATCTGAATCTTCCGGAAAGAAGGTTCTAGGGGAGAAATGAGATATATCTCTTTGAGTTTATTGAAAAGATTACTGATAGGTTTTTGTCAACAATGTTGAAGCATCTGAAAGATTCCCCTAGAAAATCAAGCAGATGAAAAAAATAAGACAATTGTTAACTCCAGATAAAGAAAGCATAGTACAAGAGAGGAGGTTTGAACATAGTGCACAATGTAATTTTGCAATGAGTAATATTTGCGTGATCATAAGAATCTAAGTATTAACTTTTTTTTTTTAAGATTTTGTTTATTTATTTGACAGAGATCACAAGTAGGCAGAGAGGCAGGCAGAGAGAGAGAAGGGGAGAAGCAGGCTCCCTGCTGAGCAGAGAGCCCAATGCGGGGCTCGATCCCAGGACCCTGGGATCATGACCTGAGCCGAAGGCAGCAGCTTAACCAACTGAGCCACCCAGGCACCCCAACTTTTTATGTTATAAAAAAAACTGTGATATCTGTTAGGGAATTGGAAACATAGGAGGTGGTAGGTGTGGGAGAATTAAGACCTCATCTATCACAACGGGAAGTCAGTAATCTCAAATTGAGACATCAAGGAATAGCAGCGTATGTGTATTTAGAAATAAACAGGCAAATGCCAAAGAAAACAGCTATACAAGTTGCGAGTGGCTGCCTCTGTTAAAACAGAAGTAACCAAAAGATTAGAAGAGGTAGGGCTTAAATCTGCTTCTATTCCTAATGGACCTTTTGGCCTTGACTTTAAAAATTATGTACGTGTATTAATTTGATAAAAAATAAACGTAATAAAAGAAGAAAGTGTTTTCTGGCTGCACAGGCCTGTGAAAACAGTGTTTTTCCTTCATAGTCTGTCCTGAGGCAAATAGCTCTTGCTTCTCTCTTGAGATTTCCTCCCCTGAATATAGCTCCATGTATAAAGGTATATAAATAGGCCAGAATCTGTTAAACCTTGTGCTATAGTGTTGGCAAAGGCCAAAAGCATAGAAGGGGAAGATCCTGAGACAAAGGAGGGCGAGGATGATAGATGCAGACAGTATGGAATTCCATATAGATGAGGGGAAAAAAATAAGATTTCAGGAGGTATAAGGCTAAGGAAGTAAGTTGGGCAGAATAAAGGAAAAGAGCATAAAGGATTAGAGAAGGAAAAAGAAATTGGGGACAAAAATACGATAACATGGGGCCCCTGGGTGGCTCAGTGGGTTAAAGCCTCTGCCTTCGGCTCAGGTCATGATCCCAGTGTCCTGGGATCGAGCCCCACATCGGGCGGGCTCTCTGCTCTGTGGGGAGCCTGCTTCCTCCTCTCTCTCTGCCTGCCTCTCTGCCTAGTTGTGATTTCTCTCTGTCAAATAAATAAAATATTTAAAAAAAAAATACGATAACGTATCCAGTAAAGAAGAGAGTAGCCTCTAATTCCCTGGCCCCTCTAGGGTCTGCACTCGCCATCACTACCTTTTCCTAGAACCAGAGTCCATCGCTGGGTGGCTGATTCATGTCTTAACCTTGTGCCCACCTGGGAAAATCAGACAATTCTTTCTTTAGTCTTCAGTCTTAAGCTGAACCATATCAAGTGCAAATGCCTGGAGTAGAGCATAGTTTGGTCACCATCCTGTTTCACCACCTGAGGTACACCAGTTAGAACTTCTGGATCTTTCTGCCATGGCACTCATCTTTTCTCTTGCCTTTTCTTTTCCTTTTGCCCTTTTGCACTGTATTTCGAGAGAATCTTTGGGCCACATTTTCCAGATAAAAACTGAATCTTCAGCCATATTCATTCTGCTTTTCAGTTCCATCTGTTGAGTTCTTTTAATTGTACCTATCATGTTTCTAATGTCTAGAAATTATTTTTCTTCTCATAGGAATCCATTACCTTCTATGGGTATGATAAACCTTGTAATCTGTGTGGCAGTAAATTTATTATACCAACTCTAGGCCTTGTCCATTTTCTGTAAGAATCTTTTTTTCCTCCAAAGTTACTTTCTTTGTTAAATTTGCTCTCTCTCTTTCCTCCCATTGACTTTCCTTGTGTGTTTTGTGCGTTTGCGCTGTCTGTCCATATACACTGACCAAGGCCCAGAATGAACAATCTTCGTAGCTAGAGCGTGTCTTTAGCTAAAGTGAGAACCCCTTCTGCTCTGGCAGCGGATGTATGTTCTAATGTATAGAAGCCCTGTTTCTATGTTGCTATTGTGAGAGAGCGGGGCTTGGTGGTGGGAAATCCTCATCGCAGCCCAAGCACACACTCTGGGAGTTTCCCTGGGCAGAACTCCCACTTCAAATCATGCTCCTACCCCTTAATTCCCAGAGGCAGAAGCCAGAGTCCTCTGCTCTTGGGGCGGGGCTTGCTGAAGCTGTCCCTGTACCCGCTCCGTGACCACTGAGCTTCGAGTTCTGGGCTTCTTTTGGGAAAACTCCCCTTCCTGGAGAATCTTCTTTTTGTCTTGTGGATTTTTTAGTTTTGTTGAAGTTTTACCATTGGTTTGTTCCCTCTGTTTCATCTTTCAGAAACTCTTCATCGTTTGAGTCAGCGACCATAATACTTCTTTTGCCTTTCCTTCAGATGGAGATTTATTTTTCCCTTTTTATTTCTGTTGTTCTTTCAGAGGTTATTTGGAGGTAAAGTAAAATAGAAGGGATAAATCTGCCACATTGAGCCAGAAAATTCCCTTAGGTCTATTTACATATGAGAAAATGAAGGACCCGAGAATGAGAAGAAAAAAATACACACAGATAAAAATTTGCCTGAAGTTTTCCACTTAGTACGTGCAGAATCAGGATTTAAATCTCAGTCCGCCTAGTTTCAAAACATCCTGTTGATACGCATACCACACACCCATGTAGTGTGACCACGTGGTTTAAATAATTTTTTTTAGAAATGTACCACCGGAGCCCATCAAGAGACAATAGGAGGGTGTTGTTGATCAAAATATGTGTAGTGTACTTCTGTGACAGTACCTTCAAAACCTCTGCTGTCTTTTTGACAGTCTTCAAATCCTTATCCTCTGAGGACGGATTTGACTTCTGATACTTTTCTACGGTTATTTGGAGTCAAATTTGTTGATCCAAAAAGAATAATGCTTCTTTTTTAAAATCCAGACCTAAATTAGAGCTTAACTTTGAGGAGATATATTTTCTTGAGGGACCTGTATACTGTTCTAGATAGATCTAGAATTCCAAAAATATTTGAACTTTGAGAATATCACTGGAGTAAGTGAATGATCTTGTGAGGGGGATGATTTTATGTTTGGTGAACATACACACCCTGAGCTGATTATTTTTAAAATCTCATTTATTTGTAGGCCATTAAAATAGTTGCATAACTCTAAAAATAATGAGGTTCACATTTCAGTACTTAAAAAATCCATTTTAATTTCTCTTTTTTTATTGTGTTGTGCCTCTTGGTAGGTATCTTTTGCCACTATAGAGCTGTAATGATTACCTATATGTAGAGATAACTTATCCCATGTGAGAATATATCTGAAATAAAAGTTCTAAATAGAATTGCTTGGTCAAAGGATAGACGGATTTTGCCAAATGGCCTTCTTAGATATTGTGCCACTTTACACTCGAATGGATAATGTTCTTCTTCTACACATCCTTTCTAAGACATTGAATTATATTCTTTCTTATCTTTGCCAACCTGATGGTTTGGTTTTTTTAAGTTTTAATCTGTGAGGTTTTTTGTTTTTTTTTAATTAGGTAGATCATTTTTCAGTGATTGCATGTGACCTGTTCATATTCTCTAACCATTTATCTATTGGGTTTTTTCTTTTGTGTCTTGTGATTTATAGGAGGTTTTTTTTTTTTTCATTCAATAAGTTCATTCTTTGTCTACATCATGTTTAGAAAAATAAAACACTCTAACTGCTGTGCATTGCATTTGCATTTGCATACAGCCAAATGTAACACAAAACTGAGCCAGAAACCTCTTAACCAACACCTGAAGAAAGTAGCTGAACATCCGAATCACTAGGTAGTGAATTGTCTGTTAGTGTAGTAGAATGTACAAAAGCCGCTCTCATGCTTAGACAGTGCTTTCTACTGTGTGTAGAAATGGTTGAATTTTTTAGTAATGTAACTTTGTTTTGGCTAATGGAGATACAAAGTTTTCCTTTTAGCCAGATTTTTTAAAAGACTTATTTATTTATTTGAGAGAGAGAGGGCGAGAGAGCGAGCACAGGGGAGGGGCAGAGGAGAGGGAGAGAGAATCTCAAGCAGACTCCGTGCTGAATGCAGAGCCTGACAGGGGGCTCCATCTCACGACCCTGAGATCATGACCTGAGCCGAAATCAAGATGCCAGCTGTGCTACCCAGGAGCCCCTAAGCAGATTTTCAATGGAGAAAATACGATATTGAGCCCTTTGCAAAGATGATAAGAAACATTAATAGCTTGATTAGGGATCCCTGAGGGCTTGTTTTCTACTCACTTTAGCTTCCCCCTCCAACACAGGGACTGGGAGAGACATCAGTGCTTCCCTTTACAAATTATCATGCCTGTTTTGTGTTACATATATACATACTTACATTTGAGATAGGGCACAAACATGGCTAAATATAGTAGGTTTATTCCCCAGACTAAGAGAAGATAATGTGTATTTCTTAAAACATTCCAATAAATCCTTGAATTTTTTATAGAAATAAATTTCTAAAAGAAATCCTAAAAGACTGGCCTGACTTTTAGAATAAAAACTAACTACTTTGGGGGCACCTGGGTGGCTCAGTCATTAAGTGTGCATCTTGGGCTTGGGTCAGGGCCCCGCATTGGGCTCCCTACTCGACAGGAAGCCTGCTTCTCCCTCTCCCACCCCTCTGCTTATGTTTCCTCTCCCGCTATGTCTCTCTCTGTCAAATAAATTAATAAAATCTTTTTAAAAAATAGAATAAAAACTAACTTCTTTTAAGTATAAGGCCTATGCAAACAAAAGTTTTACTTGAATCAAAGTTTGATTTGTTTGTTTTTTTTTCCTAGTCATCAAACTTATATGAATCTTATATGAATCTTACTTCATTTTGAGAAATTTTGTCCAACTTATTTTCTTAATATTTTCCCCTAGTAAAATGAGATACTGTATCCTGTTACGGAGTCAAATAAGCTATCATATAGTCAGTATTAATGGTAGACAGCCTTATAAATTTGCTTTAACTCTTAAATAGAATTAATTTTGACTAGGTTAGATTTCTGAAATAGAATAGGACTAAAGAATTAATGCTTGGAATAGAGCAATGGGACAGCTTTAGATAATCTTCTTTGACCAACTTCCTGTTTTAAATAATGATAGGAATTAAGTGATTACTTTCCCGTCATCATTTGTGGTTAGTGTTGTTTGGTGGATTTTGTTTGCTCTGTTTTGGGAATCCTACAGAGTTTGATTTTTCTATCATTTGTCACGACAGAGAAGACAAGTTTAACCGAAAGCTCTAATTATTTGGATTTAGAAATGAATGTTTACTTAGAATCCTATACTTCACTCATACTAAATGTTGAGGATATTTCACATAAAAGTGAGCCTAACATGTTTTCTGTAGTTAATAATGATCAATATCTACCATTAAACACGTTTTTCTCAGGCATTCCTAAATCTACTTATTCTCCATTCATTAGAAAGAAAACATAACTCCAAGGTGGAGCATCTGGGTGGTTGAGTCTGTTAAATGTCCTACTCTTGGTTTCAGCTCAGGTCATGATCTCAGAGTCATGAGATCAAGCCCCATGTCAGGTTCTGTGGTGGGTACAGAACCTGCTTAAGATTCTCTCTCTTTCCCTTTCCTTCTCTGCCCTCTGTGCTCACTTGCGTGCGCTCTCTCTCAATTAAAAAAAAAAAAAAGAATAAATAAAACAAAATTCCAAGGCATTTTTAGTTGTTCTTTAAAAAATTACATTAAAAAAATGCGAGGACTGCCATTATAAATACCACAGACCAGGTGGCTTAAACAACAGAAATTCATTTTCTCATAGTTCTGGAAGCTAGAAGTCCAAGGTGAAGGGGGTTGGCAGGTTTGGTTTCTTCTGAAGCCTCTCACAGTCTTGTGGATGGCCGCCTCTTTGCTGTGGCCTCATGGTCATCCCTTTGTCTGTGTTGTCTGTGTCCTAATCCCCTGTTCTTATAAGAACTCCAGTCCTGTTGAATCGGAGTGCACCTTAATGGCCCTATTTTAACTTAATCACATCTCTGAACACCCTGTCTCCAAATACAGTCCCATTCTGAGCTACTCAGAGTTAGAGCTTCAACATACGAATTTTGGGGGAATACATTTCAGCCCATAACAATAATTAATATATATCCATTTTCAGAAATTACAGATAACCATTATAAGCATTAAAAAAAGGTCAAAGTCAAAAAAAAAAAAGTCATCCTTAATCTTACAATCAAAAAGCAACCAAAGATTTACATACCCTTTCATAACTTTTTCCTACTAATACAAAATAATTTATAAAACTAGAATCATTCTGAACATAATATCTTGGCTTATGGGTTTTTTTTCTTTTTCATTTAATGGCATGTTATAAATATCTATACCATGGTTCCTTAATCAGTCCCTACATTTCTGGAATTTAGGTTATTCACAGTCTTTTCTAGTCTAAAGAGTATAGAAATAATCGGGTTTCCCCAAAAAATGCCTAAACAAAAACCTTCTAGAATGCATATACTATTTTCTTCCATTATAAAACATAACTAAATCTGTCTCTTCATTTGTCATCATCGTAAGCATGGGTTGTTACACTGTTATATAGCCGGGTTCTCAGTTAACAGTTGCAAAGCTTTGTCCATTTTCAGAATGGCCCCAGACTGCTGTGCCCTTTTGTTTCTGTTCCTGCCTGTTACAGAACAAAAGAATTTTATCTTGCATTTGCTGCTCTCGTGTCATGATAACATCTCTATCCCTACCTGTAGCAGATCCTAATGTCCTACAGACTGAAAAAGCAGTAGCCAAAATTGTTATAATTATCTTTAAAAAGGAATAATTTCGGGAGGCGCCTGGCTGGCTCCGTTGGTGGAACATGCACTGCTTGATCTCAGGGTTATGAGTTCAAACCCCACATTGGGTATAGAGATTACTTAAAAATAAGATCTAAAACATAAAAATTTTAAAAAAAATTTCTCAAAAAGTTCTGAGTGAGTCTCCCTATGGTAACATCAACTTATGTGCGAACTTTTTTTTACATCAGAGTTTCTTTGGTTCAGAGAACTTTTTCTTACTTTCTCACTGGTTATTATGTGGCCACATTCTAGACAGTTTAAAAGTTTCTGAAAAAGGGGCCAGTGTACCACTGAAATAATATTTTATAGGGGAAATCTCATTCTTCCATACAATATATTGTTTCTGAAAAATACTGTTTACGTATTTTTTGTGATACTGACTTCTTACCTTTTCTTCTGTAATCAGGGTTACCGGAGCTGGAATTGGAAGCAATTGATAACCAGTTTGGACAGCCAGGAACAGGTGACCAGATTCCATGGGCAAATAATACAGTGACTCCTGTAAATCAGAATAAGCCAGAAGAGTGAGTAATACATTTCCTACCTTATAAAATATCAGATACCAACTTCTACAACAAAGAACTATTTCCCAGACTGGATTCCAGTCTACATTTTATTTTGTGAGATAGTAGTAGAAGTAAATGTTTAACAAAAGAAAGGGGGATGGATGGGCGCCTGGGTGGCTCAGTTGGTTAAGCAACTGCCTTCAGCTCAGGTCATGGTCCTGGAGTCCTGGGATCGAGTCCCGCATCGGGCTCCCAGCTCCACAGGGAGTCTGCTTCTCCCTCTGACCCTCTCCCCTCTCCTGCGCTCTCTCTCTCTCTCAAATAAATAAATAAGATCTTTTTTTTTAAAAAGGGGGGGTATAGAGGAAGACCCCATGTTAAACAGATTTATTTACTGTGTGACTGCAAGGCTAGTATGTATTGTAATTACAGAAAGATTGATATAGTATGCAGCAGTTGTTTTCTTTTCATCTCTTGCTTTACTTTGATTACTATAAAATTTCTGAGATCTGTAGATGAATTGAGCTCAGTGTAACAATTATTATAAAAGCTCTTGAGCTTTTAGTTGTATAATTATTTTGTCCAGTGTTTCTCTATGGAGCAAGATGATATAAGAAGGGAAAGTACTTTTTACATCTACTCAGTGTCCCATCTTGATTAGAATTTAATTTCTTAATTGACATGAGTAGCTCCATTCCAAAACATTAGAGTACATCTCATGCATAGCAACCAAAGGATGACTAGACAGTGTTGAGTGTGGTTTAGAGCTTTAACTATGAACTGTATTCCCATTTGCCTTCCCCAGAGAGGATTCCTTATAATTATGTTTGTCTTATTAGTATTATTTTCCATATATTTCTGAGTTTTTTGCATCTGTTGGTATCAGGAGGATTAGACTGTGTATTTCCTTCGTGTAATCAACAGGTTTTTTTGTTGCTTAACACTGAGAATGTTTCATTTTCCTAGTTTGATTTCTTTTGTAAATGGTAATCATTTATTTTATGATTAAATCAATACAATTTGATCGTCTTTGAAACTTAAGTATAAATAGAATAAATCTTGCTGTAGGCTAGATGATTTTTTTCCCTGAGATTTTGATTGATTTTTATTTTTGACTCTCATGAAGAATTCTTTTCCCTTTCTTAACTATGTTTAGTTAATTTTTCAAGCTATTTCTATAAGCAAAGAGGAAGAATATGGAAGCAAATTTCAGTGACTGACAAAACAGTGAGAATATATTCAAGCTTCATACAGAACATTTATAAATTTCTACACATAAGTATAGAACATTTCATTGTGTGATAATTGGTTGAAAAAGCATCTCCACATGGGACGCCTGGGTGGCACAGTTGGTTAAGCAGCTGCCTTCGGCTCAGGTCATGATCCCACCGTCCTGGGATCGAGTCCCACATTGGGCTCCTTGCTCGGCAGGGATCCTGCTTCTCCCTCTGTCTCTGCTACCACTCGGCCTGCCTGTGCTCGCTGTCTCTCTCTCTCTCTCTCTCTCTCTCTCTCTCTCTCTCTGGCAAATAAATAAATAATTTTAAAATCTTTAAAAAAAAAAAAAAAAGAAAAGAAAAAGCATCTCCACAGAATTTTCTAGAACAAGATTTGCATATTTGTGTGTATCTCATACATATATGTGTATATATCTATGTTTATGTTATTGAGATTGAATACTTATTTGCTATATCAGTCTTAAACTCTTTTATCTTTTGATTCTATTAGCCAGTGTATTAGTTCACAATTAGATGAGCTGCTCTGTCCACCAACAACAGTAGAAGGAAGAAATGATGAGAAGGCTCTTCTTGAACAGCTCGTGTCCTTCCTCAGCGGCAAAGATGAAACTGAGCTGGCTGAACTAGATAGAGCTCTGGGAATTGACAAACTCGTCCAGGTATTCATTAAAACTGGCATTATTTAAACAATACAATCCTGAGAAGCTAGAACATTATTTTTAAGCAAGATTTTTCAATATTGGTCTCACTGTGTTTAAGTAGTTTTATAGCTTATTCTTGTGAAAGTTATCAAAATATAGCTAAATAATGAGGTTTTTTAAACAAAAAAAGTCATAATAATTAGAAATAGTTAGAATTAGAAAGTCTTAGCCTTTCACTATGGACCAGAATCTTAGAGGCTCCCCCTAGAAGAGAATCCAGATTTATGTAATGACTTCTTATCCTAGGACTTAATTTATTCTTCATTCATGCTAGACATCAACCTGCACATCCCATGATACTCCACCTTTGGGCATTTTTCACATGGTGAGGTTGAAAAATCAACTTAGTGCTTCATGACCAACATTTTTAAAGTAGTAGAATATAAGAAAAAGGGGAAGTTATATTTCATAAAACTTTCCTTTCAGTTACATACACATGTGTGCTTGTGCACACATACACACACACACACATGCAAACCAGGTCATAATTTAAATTATATTTTTTACAATGAATAATAGTTATCAATTTTAAAAGCCATAGCTATGGCATTCTTTTAAGCTAGCTATGAATTTTTTTTTTCAACTAAGAGGAAAGAAAGCATGAATTCTCTATTTGGGATAGAAAAATGCCTAACTAATCCCTCCTATAATAATACTTCTCATGGTAAGCTACTAAATGTAATATTTGTTGACTCTTAGGCTTTGCAGTGTGGTTCTTTTCAAACCTTTTGGCTTCATTCCTTTGATTTTAGCCTGTGTTTTAACCATGTTTTTGTCTCTTTTCTGAGATTTTTAAACATCTCAGTTGATCTGTTATTCCATTTCAGAAGGAACTTTCATAAGTGATTCCCTTAGATAGCAAACTCCTAGAGACCTTTATGAATTCAGTATAATATTTTATAATAAAACTTTCTAGAGATAACGTGTTCTCAGATCCAAGATTATATAGAGAAGCATGTCATATATTGGCAGTAATTTATTTGTGAAATGTTCTGGCTTATTTTCCAACAGGGAGGTGGATTAGAAGTCTTATCAGAGAGATTTCCACCACAACAAGCAACACCACCTTTGATGATGGAAGAAAGACCCAACCTTTATTCCCAGCCTTATTCGTCTCCTTCACCTACTGCCAATCTCTCTACCCCTTTCCAAG
Source organism: Enhydra lutris kenyoni (assembly GCF_002288905.1). Lineage (NCBI taxonomy): Eukaryota > Metazoa > Chordata > Mammalia > Carnivora > Mustelidae > Enhydra > Enhydra lutris. The sequence goes on along the minus strand of NW_019154119.1, from coordinate 3,811,044 downwards.
GCATGGTCAGGCAAAAACCTTCGCTGGGGACTATGCCTGTCCAAGTGACGCCTCCCCGAGGCGCCTTCTCACCCGGCCTGGGCATGCAGCCCCGACAGCCGCTGAACAGACCTCCGGCCGCGCCCAACCAGCTGCGGCTCCAGCTTCAGCAGCGCTTGCAGGGCCAACAGCAGGTGAGTCGTCCGGGCCTGCAGGGAGCGCTCGAGAAGGCTTCTGCTAACTCGTGCTGCATTCACACCGCCCACGGGCTAGAATAAAAGTGTCAGGTGGAAGTGTTCCCATAACCTTTGTGAAAAACTCAAAAAACCATCCTTGGTCGGCGAAGATAAGGTAAAGGAGACTTTCATTCAGTGAAAGACAGCTGGCTCATAACAAAGTACTCTTGAGACTCACTATTTAAAAGCAATTTACTTCTGTTTTTTGTGATAGGAAATGTTTAGGATGAACATCATATATTCTTAAATTAATAAAGCGAAATATGTAGCTTAATTTATAAAGTAGAGCATCAAGAGATACTGTTATGATTGTTGAAACAGAAAATGAAATTTATGTTGTTTTAAGTTGGAGTGATTGAAGCTTACTGATGTTATTGCATTAGGAGAATGGAGGAAAGGATAGTTTGGGGATCCTGGGGAGCTGGGTGAGTTCAGTCTTCTCTCTCCTTACAGATGGGTATCATGGCATAAATATTTAAGATCGTCTAAGCAGCAAATACAGAGATAAGCATCAAGAACCAAAAAAGCAAATAGTTAAAAGTATTGTCTCCAGGACCCTGAGGTCACAACCTGAGCCGAAGACAGAGGCCCAACCCACTGAGCCACTCAGGCGCCCCTCTTTAAAGTATTTAAAGCAATTTCCTAGAGTGTTACGAATTCAGGAAAGAAGAGAAAGAAGGAGCTAAATTATATTAGAAAGGCAATATTTTATAATGTTAGAAGATCTCTAATTTCAAGTCCTAGTTCTAACTTAACTTAGGTGGCTTAACAGTCAAATTATTTACCCTTTTAAAGCCTCTGATTTCTGATTATATCCATAAAAGAAATACAGTAAATAATTTGTCTACCTCGTAGGTGGTCTGTGGATCGAATGAGTGAGATAGTACATAAAATAAAGATCTTAGCACAGTGTCAGTGAGATGAGATGGCCTGTATAATAAATGCTAGTACATTGGACTGTCCTTGAGGAGAAAAAATTATATTCCTTAATCTCATACCATACATAAAAATAAATTCTAGGTATTTTAATGATCTAAATGTGAATATGAGAAGATTTATGTGGCCCCTAAAAGGCATAAGGGAAAAGTTTGATGTTTGCGTTAAAATTTAAAACTTATAAGATAAAAGACACCATAAACATGGTTAAATGTAGGCTCAGGGAAGATATTTGCAACACTGTATAAGTGACAAAGAATTAGTGTCCAGAATACATCAGATTTCATAACATGGTGTTCATAATACACTTACCTCGCTAGACTGATATCATCTCTTTACTCGTTGATCATGTTCTCTCATTCCTCCTTCCCTCTTGCCAAACACAGGAGATATAAAGCATCTCATAGGCAGGAATTTAGGACAGTGCCTGATGATTTGAAAAAAGAAAGGTACAAACTCAGGACCACATCATAGTTTCTTTCTTTTTTTTTTTTTTTTTTTTTAAAGATTTTATTTATTTATTTGTCAGAGAGAGAGAGGGAGAGAGAGCGAGCACAGGCAGACAGAATGGCAGGCAGAGGCAGAGGGAGAAGCAGGCTCCCTGACGAGCAAGGAGCCCGATGTGGGACTCGATCCCAGGACGCTGGGATCATGACCTGAGCCGAAGGCAGCTGCTTAACCAACTGAGCCACCCAGGCGTCCCAGTTTCTTTCTTTTTAATGTATTTTAAGATCAGTTTAAAAACATATTTCTTGACTATAAGTATATCTCATTGACGGGAATGTGATACACAAGGAGTTGGGGGAGAGGGGAAGGAAAAACACCCTGGGAAACTAGTAGAGATTCATTGGCTGAAACTTTTAAGGAATAGCAAAAATGAAGGAGGGAGCTAGTGATTAAGAATACAAAGTTGTAATGAAGCCTTTAGATATAGTGTCTGCTCACATGTCAAATAAGCAAAGTCTCAAGAAATACATCCATGATAACAATAAAGAATTCCTAAAGTTCTATTTTGAGAAAAGGATAACAGCAAAAATGGGGAGACCTGCTGCTTGTAGAAAATTATGTAAGATTGGCTCATAAAAGATGTGATGATTCTGTTCTAGTTTTGTATTCTTCTTCTCCAGCCAGGGTCTTCATACTCTCAAGAAAAGAATACTATGAAAAGGGAGTAACATTGGAGACACATAAAGAAATGTGATATACTTAGCCATCTCAAAACAAGTCAAGTCCACATGTGTTATGTGTTAGAGTATTGGAGAAAATGTATGGATCTGGTAGAAGAACCACTATTGATTATTTTTTATATATTAGAGAAAATAGAAGTGACCAGAGAGATCAAAGGGCTGAAAGTAGAGGGAAGCTAATTTCATCTCTAGAATTCTGGCCATGAAAACTGCCTGATAGAAGAATAGCTTCTTTTTTTTTTTTTTTTTTTTAAGAATTTATTTATTTATTTGACAGAGATCACAAGTAGGCAGAGAGGCAGGCAGAGAGAGAGGGGGAAACAGGCTCCCTGCTGAGCAGAGAGCCCCATGCGGGGCTCGATCCCAGAACCCTGGGATCATGACCTGAGCCAAGGGCAGAGGCTTAACCCACTGAGCCACCCAGGCACCCCAAGAATAGCTTCTTTAAAAGAAACCCCCTATTGGGGCACCTGGGTGGCTCAGTCAGTTAAGCGTCGGATCTTGGTTTGGCTCAGGTCATGATCTTGCAGTCATGGGATCAAGTCCCGCATGGGGCTCTGCGCTCAGCACAAAGTTTGTTTCACGTTCTCTCACCCTCTCTCTCCACGCATGTTCCTTCTCTAATAAATAAATCTTAAAAAATAAAAAATCTTTGTCAAGAATTTACATGTGGCTAAATCAGGGTTTTCATTCTTGGCACTATTGACATTTTGGGGCAGATAATTCTAGTTAAGGGGGCTTTCCTGTTCATTTAAGAATGTCTAACAGCATCCCTGACCTTCACCTTAGATGCCAATAGCAACCTTTCCCCAAGTTGTGTAGCCGAAAGTGTCTTCAGACGTTGCTAAATTTCTCTTGTGGGGCAGAATTATCCCTGGTTGAGACCCTCTAGGCAAGATAATCATCTTTTAGGTTTCCTATGGAAGGATTTTTGATAAGGCATTGAAAAAAAAAATCCATTCAGACAGACAAAATGTCAGCCAGCCTGAAACCTGAATGTGTGTGTGTAGGGGTATGGGAGGTGTGTGTGTGTGTGTGTGTGTGATGCGTGTAGGCTGAGTTTGTACTGTTCCACTGGCTGCAAATTCCACATTTCCTTTTATAATACAAGCCTTTTGACCTGGCCTTTATAGACTTCTGAATTTATGTCCCCAGTTCTGAGGACTCCTGACCTCTCTCCTCCCACCAACCAAAAGTCAAGATTTCCGAGGAGTTAAAGGATATGGTGATCGTTTTGGGAAGACTTCCTAGAAAGAATAGAACTTGACCTGCTTGCTAGATAATGAGTAGCATTTTAGTAATCAGAGGGAAGAGGCAGGTCAGAGTGAAACAGCTGTATACAGCATTAGGTTGTATGCAGAGAGAGGGGAGGGGAAATGGAAAGGAATATTTCAAGGGCAGAAATAGATAAATTTTTCTTTAACAGAATGTGCTTTAGAATAATTTCTTCTACTGCTAAAAATAGACTATTTATTTTCTAAGGTTGTAATTTACTTCCTCGTTGAAATTTTCTCATTTTTACTACTTAAGCATCTTTCCTCCCTCCCCACCCATTTCATGCTCTCATTATCTCACAATTCAAAGAATATATAAAGCTGTAAGTTTGGAAACCCAACTCCCACTCCCCTGGCAGTGTTACCTCTCTTCATTGCTAAGATTAATGTATTTCCCCCTATCCTCATGGCCTTGTCTTCTGTTTCCAGAGTTGCCGTACTTTCTGCCTTAAGTTAACTCCACCATCCTTCTTGCCACCTAGCATTCTCATCTTTCAAGATCCTATTGCGCGCACTCAAGCTCTTGGTCCCGGCCTTCCTTCTCTCCTCTAAGCTTGAGTGCCTTGTAGATGTCTCTGGGTATGCAAATGTTGCACTTGTAGGTGGCATTCTTCTGTATTGGCCTCTGCCACTCGACAGAATTCCCAGAGGACAGAAATTTGCTCACCTCTGTAGCCTTCAAACTTTATATATTATCTTGCATACACTTAATTTTTTTGCTAAATCTTTGTAAAATTAATGGTTTATTTAAATTTATGTCTATGGTCTGTAGAATTTAAAGAAGTACGTAGATTTTTGTGCTTAAGAATCCCTTTGACTTTTATCTTTTTTTTTTTTTAAGACTTTATTTGAGAGAGAAAGAGAGAGAGGGTTTGTGAGCAGGAGTAGGGGGAGGAGCAGAGGGAGAGGGAGAAACAGGCTTTCCTCGAGCAGGGAGCCCAAGGACACAGGGCTCCATCCCAGTACCCTGGGATCCGGAATGGAACCAAACCGGTCCTCTGGTATTGCTCAGGTGTCCCCAGTCTGTAGGGTTTGTGTTCCAGGTCTTAACCAACTGAGCCATCTAGGCACCCCAAGAGTCCCTTCGACTTTTAAAACCATAATGTTCATATCTTTAATTTTTAACCGATTCTGAATGTTCTATCCTATTCCATAAAAGCCTGGAAGTTTTAATTTTTACATTTATATTAAAATGAGCTTTTCCCCCGAACAGTTTGTTTTCTGATCTAATGGGAGTCAAAAAAATTAATGAAACCAGAATTAAGAATTGAGCTGTTTGGAGATGGGAGATTTAATCACTGTTCACAGCAATTTGGATTCTCTTATAAAATCTCCAGTCTTTCTAGTTTGCATCTCATATATTAAAATGTATTAAATGTATTAAAATATTAAATATATTAAAATATGAGTGTGTTAATATCTTTATTAGTAATTTATGTTATAAAGCATCATATACACACAAAATAGTATTGATACTTATATTATCTCTCTGAAGAGTTTATTCACCTCAAATGATTGAGCAAGAAATTCTTTAAGCTATAGATGGTTTATCAGGAAATATCAGTTCCCAGGATGCTTGTTCTGTTACCTGATGAAGTTAAGGCATGCCTATGACCTGGAATTCTAAGCCTGATATGACAGCATCTTCCAAACTAGTGTTCCATACAAAATTATTCTAGGAGATAAATGTTAATGGCAGATTCACAGTGTGCTTTGGCCAGTTAAAGGCTCATAGAATTACTGCACTAAAGAAATCTGTTTCACCTTGTGTAACCCATCATTTCCAATACTTAATACAACACAGCATGCTATTTTCCTGGCACATCTATTAATATCTGCAGAACAGTGTTCTTTAGAACACCAATTTGGGAAATGCTGGTCTAAAGTAATTACTTCTTCTAGTTAAATAAATAGTCTATTTTCTCAAACCATTTGTTTCTTACATAATTCTCCCCAGCGATGAAATCACGTTGGATTTCCCCAAATATGTACCCATCTGACAGTCAGCCTCCCAAGTGAGAAGTACCTCAACTTTTCCGTTAATCTTCCAGACCTTTGTAAAATGTGCCCTATTGTATACTTACTTTTATACTGTAGTTTAAGATGTAGGGCTGATATTTCTTTTCTCTCCATTATTGTACTTATCTGAAATAACTCTGTAGTAGCATGATTTTGAAAGTATGATATATGGGGGTACCTGGGTGGCTCAGTTAAGCATCTGACTCTTGATCTCAGCTCAGATCTTAATCTCAGGGTTGTGGGTTCAAGCCACACATTGGGGTCCATGCTAGGCATGGATCCTACTTTAAAAAAAAGTAAAAAATAGGGACGCTTGGATGGCTCAGTTGGTTGAACGGCTACCTTCGGCTCAGGTCATGATCCCAGGGTCCTGGGATTGAGTCCCACATCGGGCTCCTTGGTCCGTGGAGAGCCTCCTTCTCCCTCTGCCTGCTACTTCCCCTGCTGGTACTCTGGCTCTCTCTCTCTCTCTCTCTAGCAAATAAATAAATAAAAATCTTTTAAAAATAAATAAAAATTAAAAAAAATAAAAGTAAGCTATATGTATGTATATGTGTATATACATATGTGCATATGTGCACATGTATGTGGATTCTGCTTTTAAATGCTCTGTCCTATTTGGTGTTCTGTAGGTGGGAACTATTTGATAAAATGTTTGGAATTGCCAGCCTTTTGGCAAATAAACATGGGAAATAATCTTACTAAACTTGTAATACTAAAACTTGTTAGTAATCAATAAAAAGTTTCTGTTACTCTAAAAGGGCCAAAGTATATATATTTGTATGTAAAAATATGATATCTCATTGTTATATTTTTTTCTAGTTGATCCACCAAAATCGACAAGCTATCTTGAACCAGTTCGCAGCGAACGCTCCTGTCAGCATCAATATGAGATCAGGCATGCAGCAGCAAATTACACCTCAGGTAATGTGAGAAAAGCAGACATTGTTAGCAATTCTGTAACCCAAGCTGTTTCTTAAAGTGTTGACTTGAGTGTCCGTGATGGTCTGTGAATTGATCATTTAAGGTAGTAGTGCAACTTTCTTCTAGAATGAATTGATAATCAACCTGTGATACCCCTTACTGATATTTAATCTAAAGCAAGAGTCCTTTGTTTGGTTTTGGTGGTGGTGTTGTCGTTGCCATTAGATACCAGATGAATCAGTAGAACACTCTTACTGGTATCCTGAATAGGACCAGTTATAAGACCCCTAGATAAGAAACTGTGTGGATGGTACCGGAAACCTGATCAAAACCCAGTCACATTTCTGAGTTATATTAACTACCCTGTTGTGTCCTCTGCTCAGTCTGAGCATCAGCCGTTTCTGTTTTTTATTTATTTTAGCAAGCCTTGTACATGAACCCAGGGCCTCTGGAACTTTAAACATAAAAAGAACTGGGTCGCCTTCTACGTCTTATCCAGCACTCACTCCCTACTTAACTTCTGCACATACTTTAGTATTTTTGCTTCAACCGCTTCATGTTTTCTTAACCAAGGTGACACAAAAATTTGAGAGATGAGGAATTTTAGACAGGATACGCACAAAACTTTTCTTTCCTCCGTAAAGTGTACCTAGATGGATTCAGGGCAAAAACAAGAAGACAACTGTAATCAAAAGGGTTATAGACAGAAACTACTGTTCATGGGTCGCCTGGGTGGCTTAGTCCATTAACCATACAGCTCTTGGTTTCAGCTTAGGTCATGATCTCAGGTTCTTGGGATCGAGCCCCCTGTTGGCTCCATGATCAGCACGGAGTCTGCTTGGGGTTCTCTCTCCCTCTACCGTGCTCTTCCCCTGCTTGCTCTCTCTCTAAAGAAAAGAAAAGAAAAAAGAAAACTACTATTAAGCAGCAGATATTGGCATCTTTGTGGATCCACACTTGGGTTTCCCTGTCTTAAAAATCTCACTAATTAGCTCATGCAAGGGTAGTTAGGTTATAAGGAAACAAGACCCCACTTTTGGAATTCACGTAAGGATGATTTCTATTAGAAAGTCATATGTCACAGTTTCTTCTAGATTGGACTATATCTGTTTGCAAGTTTAATTTTAGAGGAGCTATCTGCCTTGATCAGATCCTCAGTCTGAATTGAAATCTTCTGAGGAAGGCTTTATTGACATTCCATGTTGCTTTAATGAGTTAGACCAAAAAAGTGATTTTAACCTAATTTTACTACTGCTTTTGTCATTCCTAGTATTATAGCTATTAAAACACATACTCTGATGCCTGGAGTAGTCTTTATTACAACAGTGTTATAAAATAGCTTGCTCTGGGGCGCCTGGGTGGCTCAGTGGGTTAAGCCTCTGCCTTCAGCTCAGGTCATGATCCCAGGGTCCTAGGATCGAGCCCTGCATTGGGCTCTCCACTCAGCGGGGAGCTTGCCTCCCCCTCTCTCTCTGCCTGCCTCTCTGCCTACTTGTGATCTCTGTCTGTCAAATAAATAAATAAAATCTTTTAAAAAAATAAAATAGCTTGTTTTGGCCCCTGGGTAGCTCAGTTGGTTAAGCATCCAACTCAGGTCATGATCTCAGGGTTGTGGGATCAAGCCTTGTGTCTGGCCCTGCACTTAGCGGGGAGTCTACTTCTCTCCCTTTCCCTCTGCCCCTTCCCCTGCTCATGCTCTCTCTCTAAAACAAATCTTTAAAAAAAAAAAAATAGCTGGTTCCACTTATTTCTGTTTATTATTTTATTTCTAATTATTTTCTTTTTAAGTAACAATTTGTTTGGCATTGGATCCTAGATTTCTGATTCTTCCTTTTTAAATGGTATTCATAGGTTTTTCCAATTGTAAAGATAATGCATGCTCATTATAAATAATTTGTAAAATACAGGAAAGTGTAATGAAGAAAATTAAAATCAACTATAATCACATTTTATTCATTTAAGTAAAGTGGAATAAATGATCTCAGTGAGAAAAGAGAGGAACTAAGAAACAGTAAATTTGGGGGGAAAGAAAAAGAAAAAAAAGCCTCCTAACCACGTCACGTCAGACAAGCTTGAAGTCATAGTGATAATTGCTACGTGTTTTGTTGCCCCAAGCTACTAAGCTTTATCCTGTAAGCTTCCCAAAGTAGGGGATGGTGATAACAATATTCATAAATGAGGATTGGTTTTCTCTTTTGCAGCCCCCCCTGAATGCCCAGATGTTGGCGCAGCGCCAGCGGGAGTTGTACAGCCAGCAGCACCGGCAGAGGCAGCTAATACAGCAGCAAAGAGCCATGCTCATGAGGCAACAAAGCTTTGGGAACAACCTCCCTCCCTCATCTGGACTGCCAGTTCAAATGGGGAACCCCCGTCTTCCTCAGGGTGCTCCGCAGCAATTTCCCTACCCACCCAACTACGGTACAAATCCAGGAACCCCACCTGCTTCAACCAGCCCGTTTTCACAACTGGCCGCAAATCCCGAGTCAGCCTTGGCCAACCGCAACAGCATGGTGAACAGAGGCATGACAGGAAACATGGGAGGACAGTTTGGCACTGGAATCAATCCTCAGATGCAGCAGAACGTCTTCCAGTACCCAGGATCAGGTATGAGGACTGCTCCTCTGCGCTGCTTCCCACGTATCCGGCGCAGGCTTTCCCCTGCGCTCACAGCGGGGCAGTGTGCCCGAGAGGAAGGTGCTGCCGTGGGAGTCAGGAGACCCGGGCTCCAGACTCATCTCTTGCCACTAGTGGTTAAATAGTTGGAGGCTTATCACTCCCTGACAGCTAATATGATTAATCAGAGGATCCAGAAGGACCAGATTCTAAATTTTTTTGAATTTTGTCTGCAGGGTACATTCTCTTACGTTCTTACTTTCTGTCGTGGATCCCTGTAAGAATCTTATGAAAGTCCTCTTCAGACAACGGGTTGAAGTACATGAACTCAGAATGGGCATACAGTTTTTTCATTATGTTGGAGACTTTGATTTTGATAGTTTCTATAGGGATAACCCTCTTTGCAAAGCCTCTCAGGCTTCTTATTGGTGTCAGCACTCCTAGCTGCTTAAGTTGAAAGCTCTTCTTCTGCAGTACGAGGAACTTCCTGGCTTCCAGGAGTTTTTTCCTTTTTAACCTTTTGTTTACATTGTCTCTCTTCCATTCTCTTTGTCCTAGTGATGATGTCCTTTTAGATTTTACTTCTTTCACTTTCAGACTCTAATGGGTAGTGGCAATAAAACACATTTGATTAATCCATGATATTTAATCAAACTTTGATGCAAAATTAATGGCACATTCCTGGGGAAAAATTGAAATAAATCCCTTCATTTTATAAATGAAAGAAAAAGTAAATTATAAGTCTGCCTAAAAATGAATCTCCATGAGAAGACTGCTATTTGACTTGAATAAAATGTTGAGGTTACATAGAGTTGTTTTGTGTTTTTTTTTTTTACATAGCAATATGCTTATCAACTTTGACAGCCAAATCAATTTAGACTTTCATTCTCGTGGCAACAAGTGCTAAAATCCTTTGACTATTAAATTAAGTTATCTAGGGAGACTTGTGTCAGACAGCACCAGAATTCTCAAAGATCTTTTACTCAAAATTATGTCACATCAGTTCCTTTGTCCTCAAGACAATGAAGTCATCTTTGGCTGGTTTATATCGCTGACACTATCTGTATGGGCAAGAAAAGGATTATAAATCTATATTTTAATAATAATATTGTCTGGACCTTTTGAAGGCCACTTTCATGTGTCTTACAATTTCTGTATGCAGAGAACTTGACAAGGCTTTTTCACTTTATTCTGGCCTGCAGAAGTACTTCCTCCAGCATTAGAAGACCTGTGTCGTTACCTGGTTCTCCACTCCTCTTCCGTAATGGCAGTTTAGCCCGCGCAGCAAATAGACTCTTAGTAGCATTCAGAATATTGGTTACAGAGCCTTAAATCAGATTTGTCTCATTCATTGGCAAAAAAGAAATAACTATGAGTAACCCAAATATTAGTAAATTCCCCAAGGATTCTTTTCTCTTAAGAAAGAGAGAAATAAAAACAGTACTTCTGCCTATTTTCAGTCATGTTCTTCAACACCTCTTCTCTGGGAGGCCTAGAAAGAATTTCGTATCCCTCTCCCATTTCTTGACAAAACCACCTAGAAAAGCAGTTCTTCAGAACCCCATTTCCAATGAAGTTGACAAGATTTCTTTCAGAGATGTGGGTCTCCTCTTTGAGCTACTGCCATGTCAGTGTGTACACAGTGGTTGAGATCATGAGTGGGAGGGGCTTACTTCTTCTCTAGGCGACGGAACTGGATGTGTTGCTCCCCATCATAAGCACTCTATCTGGTACCTGGATTTTTCTTCTAGTCCAAATTTAGATTGACAGAAAATGCTTTTCACAACATAAGAATTCATCGTTGATCAAGTCAGCATTCCTACTACAAACAAAACCCAGATGCTGGGTGCGATAGAGAGTAGTTGTTTCATCCAGTTGCAAATTGAAATGAAATGACAGAGCCTGCAGTTCTTCCATGAACTACTTCAAAATAATGGGGCGGGGTGGGGGGGGAGTTGTCAGGTTTTCTGGAGAGCAAAAGAACATTTAAAGAGGCAGTGTTTTTAAATGTCTTCCATTGTGCTAAGTTATAAACTCATTCCAATGTTATCAACAACCTGGTAGAAAGCTTCATGACCAGGTTTTGTGTGAGTACAAATTCAAGTTCTGGAAAAGTTTCAACCTTTGCAAATGAGGACTTCTTTTGGAAGAAAAAAAACCACCACATGTTTTTTAAATAAAGTCTTACTGTAACACAGTCCTCCTCATTAGTTTATGTGTGATAATACATAATGTGGTTGGCTTCATACTCAGAGTTGAGTTGCACCAGAAACCTTATGACCTGCAAAACCAAAAATATTTCCTATCTGGTCCTTTGCAGAAAAAGTTTTTGTGTTAATTGATATTAGTAAAACTAAAGGTTGAATTCATTAACTTAGCTTTAGTCCTTTGCTTTGGCATCTTTTAGCTTAGTAGGGGCCCAGAGTAAATGAAGGAATATGTGAATAATAGTAATGACAGAGTATGCTCTCTTTTATTTCTGAAAACCAAAAATTTTTCTAGACTATCAAGCCATAATGATGAATGCACAAGAACAGGATTAGACATTTACAATTTATTTAGGGGCCCCTGCGTGGCTCAGTCAGTTAACCCCCTACCTTTGGCTTTTGTATGATCTCAGGATCCTGCGACCAGGCCCCACATTGGGCTCCCTGCTCAGCAGGGAGTCTGCTTCTCCATCTGCCTCTTCTCCCCATCTCTCCCATTCATGCTCTCTCTCAAATAAATAGGTAAAATCTTAAAACAAAACACGCACAAAAAAACAAAAGACCCTGCATTTTTAAAAAAATAAATGACATTTATTTTATACCAAGGTGACATTTAAAGGAAATATGATGGAAATTTTTACAAAATTTTGTACCCACTCCATGAATTCCTTGAAGCTAATCCATAGCTCCTTCTGTGAACTACAGTAATGCTACTCCACCCCTTCCTCCTAAGTGATCTCATCCACTCCTGTGGCTTCAGTGACCTCTTCATGCTGATGACTCTCTTCTGTATTTCTAACCAGATCTCTCAGCTCTTGTGTACAACTGCCTGATGACAGACATCCTTGAATTTTCTCTCCACTAACACCCCAAACTCAACTTGTCCAAAGTTAGACTCATCAGTTCTGCTGCCCTTCTCTCCATATCTCCAACACTCCATAAGTGTTCTACCTGTTCTAACAAATTTCTCAAGATCCAAGAAAGAATGTATACCTTGCTCTCTTTTCATACTCGGCCTTGTAATCCTGTATCTGCTGTTTCAAACCAGTGTCCTTCATTCACCTGCCTCATTCTTGTTCCTCCCTCCTCTCAGAACTGTCTCCTCTGGGAAGCCTTCCCTGACCACTCCCAATCATAGGCACTCACCACCCTGTCTTACACTCACTTGTTCACCTAGCTGCCTTGCTTTTTAAATAGCAAGTTTCTTGACTGAGCAAAGCGTGACCTTTTTAGTTTCTCAATTGCTTAGCACAGAAGTCTGGCAGGGAGAATAGGTGCTCAATGAACCTTCGGTGAAGTAAATGAACGGAAGGATGAATCCTGGTTCTGGTTGCTGCTGCCAATGGCTGTGATGCTATTTATGGTCCAGCAGGGAGGCTTAGCATAGTTTAGGCGAAGACAGAATTATCGAAATTTTGGAAGGAACTAAATTGTCTGGTCCAAGGAATCCAAGGTCTAGTGTGGTGGCAGAACCTGAACCAGAACTCTGTCTACCCCTCCAGTTCCTTATTTACAAGCTGGTTCTCTCTACTAAAACTAGGTCAGCTGATAAGGAACAATTAGAATGTGAAATGAGTCCAGAAAGAAATACCAAAAAGTATGCTGATATATTTGCAATCTCTTATTTATTGTTTAACTTTGATTCTACAGAATAATGTCCAGAATATGAGAAGTATCTCTTCTGCCCTCACATACATATTTTTCTGAAAAAAATTATTTCCTCATTAACAAGATTAAAAATGCATTAAGAACAGACAAGTATTTTTTCAAAGATCACAACCAAAATAATTAAATTATAGAGTTTATGCAGAGATAGTCTGCATAACTCTATATGCATAACATATAAATGAAGAAGATGGGGGGAAAACACCCATCTTCTGGAGTCATAAATGAAAAATTAACTTCTCCATATATTCTTAGTCAAAATTATTAGAGATTAAATTACAGATGGAGGAAGCAGCAGAGAGAAAATATATAGCTTTATTTATAAGTGTCTTTACCAAGAAAAATAAACATTTAATGAAAGAAAAAACGATAGAAAGTTTACAGTTGGCTCAATTTTCACAGAAAATTTAAAATATTTTTAAAATTGCAGCCTACAAAAAACCAAAAGTGAATAAATTAACTATATCTCCGGCCATATTAAACAAACAAAAGGAGAAAAGTTATAATAACGGTGGCAAAACATAGAATATACGATTACATTTATAGAGAGACATTAAGGACATAGAGACATGCTTATGATATAATCATAAGGGAAGGAAGCAGGTCACAAAATTGTGTTAGATTTTAGAAATGAAGATTTGAATGAATTATACTAAATTATGGGTAATCAGATTATGACATTCTTCTCTGCACCTTTAAAACTTTCTGTATCTCAAAAGTATTTAACTATGAAATGTATTTTGTCAGGAAAAAAAAAGAAAAATATAAAGTGCTAGCATAACAGAAATCATTTTTAAAAATCCATTTTTACCTTTTAAACTGTTTGGACTTCCACTTTGGACTAAGTTGGAGTAACAGAAGCCAGATTTATTCCCCCATCTGAAACAAACAAAAAAATCAAAGTACATTGAACTATAGTTTTTGATATTATCCAGACTATGCTGCATGGAGAGGGAGTCCAAAAGGAACCAGTAGTCTCCCTGAGTTGAGCCCATGGAGCTGGGAGTCCAGGAAGGCCAAGGCAACTCGAGGTCTCAGGGCACAGGACCAGAGAAGAGAGAGCCACAAGGAACTGCAAGGATGTGCACAAGGTCCCACTCAGGTTTTGTGTGTGTGTGTGTGTGTGTGTGTGCACGCACAACAAACCAAGGCCAGGGAAAACCACCTGGAAAGATTATAGGAAACAATCTACAAAGTTCGCACAGGGCCAACTTCTCTTCCCACCAGCCAGAATAGAAAACCTCATGATTCATGGGGTGTCAATTAAGATACTCAGAAGGGTTTTGTCTCAGTAGCAGACAAAATAAGCCCTAACCTTTGCTCTTGTCTCTTAACATACAAGACCCAAAAGAATTAAACTGTCTCCATGTAACCTAACTACAACCCAGATAAAGGTTGAAAATATTTAAAGGGCTTTTAGGGGTACCTGAGTGGCTCAGTTGTTTAAGCATCCAACTCTTGATTCCAGCTCAACTCATGATCTCAGGATCATGAGATCGAGCCCTGCTTCAAGCCCCTTTGTCAGGCTCCACTCCAGACACGGGGCCTGCTTAAGACTCTCTCTCTCCCTTTTCCTCTGCCCTGCCACCCCCTTTCACATGCACCCACTCTCTTTTCCTCCCTCTTAAAAAAAAGATCCAGCACCTAACAAGGTAAAATTCACAAGGTCTGGGACCTGGTCTTTTTTATTACCAGGCATGCAGAGATGCAGTATAATAAAACCAATAACGAGGAGTAAAATCTGTCATCGAAACCAACACAGAAACACACAAATGATAAAATGAGTAGGCGAGACATTGAGACAATTAAAAATTATACATTTATTCTGTATGTTCAAAAAGCTAGAGGAAAGCTTGAACATATTAAGTAAAGTCAAGGACAATATAAATAAAACCAAAACCAACTTCTGGAAACAAAAACTACAATGTCTGAGATGAAAAATATACTAGATGGGATAACAGAGATATTAGACATTACAAAAGAAAAAATTAGTGAACTGGAAGACATAACAGTGGACACTGTGCAAAATGAAATCAGAAAAAAACTGAAACGATTGCAGGTTCACTCCAAATTGACCTTACAAGTCAAAGCAAATCAAAATGTCAGTATGCTTTTTGGAGAATTGACAAGCTTCTCCTAAAATTTATATGGAAATGCAAAGGATCCAGGGTAGCCAAGACAGTTTTGAAAAAGAGAGCCAACTTGGATGACTGTCCATTTCAAAAATTACCATAAAGTCACATCAGTCAAGGGGTGCCTGGGTGGGTCAGTGGGTTAAAGCCTCTGCCTTCAGCTCAGGTCGGATTGAGCCCTGCATCGGGCTCTCTGCTCGGAGGGGAACCTGCTTCCTCCTCTCTCTCCCTGCCTCTCTGCCTACTTGTGATCTCTGTCTGCCAAATAAGTGAATAAAATCTAATTTTAAAAAATTTTTTTAAAAATATTTAAAAAAAGTCACATCAGTCAAGACAGTATAGCATTCATACAAGTATGGACATAGGGACCACAGCAACAACCTAAAAATCCAGAAGTAAATTGTTAATATTATGGACCACTAATGTTTTTAAAACAATTGTATCAATAGCTGCTAATAAGCATCATCCTGCCCAGAAAGGAACAAACTACCAATAAATGCTATAGAATGGTCAAACATCAGAAACATTATCTAAGTGAAAGAAGCCAGACCCAAAAGATCTCATGTGATTACATTTATATGAAATTGCCCCAAAAATGCACACCTGTCAAGACAGAAAGCAGATCCATGGTTGCCTGAGGCTGGGGTAGGAGAGGGGAATGACTGCTGACAGGCATAAAGGGGACATGAGGGGAACGAAAATGTCCAAATTGGACTGTGCTGATGGTTGCACAGCTCCATAAATGGACTACAAGTTATTGAGCTGTGCAGTTCAGTGGGTAAATTTGAGGCTGTGTAGGTGATACCTCAGTAAAGCTTAAAGAAAAAGGACAGGGAAACAAGAGCCCACAGAGATGACTGAGGCATGGACAACAAAACTCTTCTCATTTTTCAATTCACACGTGTTTGTTTTGCCTTTTTCCCTTCCTAACTTATTTTTATTACACAAGTAATCTGTCATGTATATTCATGTATATTTTTGCACTTAAAAACCCATGTAAGGGGCGCCTGGGCGGCTCAGTGGGTTAAAGCCTCTGCCTTCGGCTCGGGTCATGATCCCAGGGTCCTGGGATCGAGCCCTGCATTGGGCTTTCTGCTCAGCAGGGAGCCTGCTTCCCCCCTCTCTCTCTCTGCCTGCCTCTCTGCCTACTTGTGATCTCTCTCCCTCTGTCAAACAAATAAATAAAATCTTAAAAAAAAAAAATCCATATGGGACGCCTGGGTAGCTCAGTTGATTAAGCAGCTGCCTTCGGCTCAGGTCATGATCCCAGCGTTCTGGGATCGAGTCCCACATCGGGCTCCTTGCTCGTCAGGGAGCCTGCTTCTCCCTCTGCCTCTGCCTCTGCCTGCCATTCTGTCTGCCTGTGCTCACTCTCTCTCCCTCTGTCTCTCTGACAAATAAATAAATAAAATCTTTAAAAAAAAAAAATCCATGTAAGCAAAAAGAATAGAAAAAAATTATACATAATCCTGGAACCCAAATCAATATGTTCGTGATGCATTCTTGCAGACTTATTTTATGTTTACTTCTCTGTTTATACTCTAATTTCCTGCCTTATTTTGAAGAGACTGAAATGTTTTCCCTGCTCTATTGAATAGGCTGTTTCTAATTATATCATGACAGATCCTTGTGGGAGTGGGGGGGTTCTCTTTTATAGGGTTAATACATTTATAGTATAGTCACATAAATTAATTTATGTCAATTTGCAGGAATGGTTCCCCAAGGTGAGGCGAACTTCGCTCCATCTCTGAGCCCCGGGAGCTCCATGGTGCCCATGCCAATCCCTCCTCCTCAGAGCTCTCTGCTCCAGCCAACTCCGCCCTCATCTGGGTACCAGTCACCAGACATGAAGGCCTGGCAGCAAGGTGCAATGGGAAACAAGTAAGTAAGTTTTTGTATATGAGCATCCCTCGTCTCTGCAGCACATAAGAACAGTCGTGCCGTGACGATCGGAATAGAAGAGTGCTGGCTGCTTCCATTTGCAAGTTCATGGAACTGCATTTTACGTGATAGCAAAGAGAAATAATGACTTCTGAATCCTCTAAGTTTCAAGTCATTTTTAAGGTAAATTTGTATGTTTACAGTGCAGAAGAGTGGTCTAGTGGCCCCCAACCTCCCATCCCACTGTCCGCACCCCTAAAGAACTTGATCATGTGTGAAACAGCTTCCCTGGGACAGAGGTAGAAATGGGTACTTTAAAAAAATAAGCGTTATTTATAAAAACACTTGAAAATTCTAAAAATCTAAAGCAAGAATGGCTAAATATCAGAATTCACTAGAACCTAAACATGGGCATGCAGGCTTTACCCCTCCTAGCACGTGAAAGATCTCCTGGCAACAGCAGAGGCTTTGTGGCTTCTCGGGCTGCTCTGCCTCAGCTGGCTCTGACTCAGCCGGCTCTTTGAATCTCTAGACTTTCAGTGGCCTCATCTTGCCCA
Source organism: Enhydra lutris kenyoni (assembly GCF_002288905.1). Lineage (NCBI taxonomy): Eukaryota > Metazoa > Chordata > Mammalia > Carnivora > Mustelidae > Enhydra > Enhydra lutris. The sequence goes on along the minus strand of NW_019154119.1, from coordinate 3,793,434 downwards.
TTCTGCTCAGAATCATCTCACTAACGTCATTTTCCCCCAAATCCTGGCTGCTGAACTTTTCACACTTCACTTGAGTTTTATAAGGCTTTTAATTAGGTTGTGTCTTGGTTCTAATGACAGGGAAACTGTTTGATCTGACAACATAATAAGTGAGGCAGTTAAAGTTGAAAACTTAAGACCATATTCTCCTAAAGTTCACTGAAAGGTGAGAGGAAGTCTTCCCGTTAGAGAACTGTGGAGCTCTCAGTGAGGACTGTGTGTAAATTAGGTAGAAATGAAACTGCCTGTATAACATGCAAGAGGAATTTAGACTCCTAATATGTTCTAATCCCAGCTTCCTAAATTCACTTTAGATTCCATGGTCCATGAATATTGTGATTCCTTTACAGACACTCTCCACTCCCTTGGCCAGCTCTCCCTCTGCTGCACTTGGCCGTGCTAGCAAGATGCTTCCTAATGAAATCCAGCTCAACTCTAGCTCCATGCCCACATCTAAGCATTTAAATGTGTCTTGGAAAAAACAGTCCCGCTGACAGTTCTGCTCCCCTTTACAGTTAAATACCCTAAAAGACTCTCAACACTTCTTCTCCTTCCCTTGTTGACCAGTCGGGCTTTCATCCCCACCGCTCTAACAGCAGTACTCTTGTCCAGGCTGTCAGTGTCCTCCACAGTGCCAGGTGCGGTGACTGCTGGTAGCATTTGCCATACTTGAGCATTTATTCTTTCTTGACGCTCCTCCTTCATTTAGTTTCTGGAACAGCTTTCTCTCTTGAGAAAGGTCACTCTCACCCTGTTTCTCAGTGTCCTCTGCTGGATCTTCCTCATCGCCCCGAGCTCCATTTGAGGGCCTCAGAGCTCATTCTGTCTACTTGCTCCCTTGGTTATGCTGTCCACTTATGGCTACACATCCCGATCTCAGTGTCTGTGACTCCCCAGTTTAAATCTCCAGCCCAGGGGCACCTGGTTGGCTCAGTCAGTTAAGCGTCTGCCTTCAGTTCAGGTCACGATTCCAGGGTTCTGGGATTGAGCCCTGCCTTGGGCTTCTTGTTCAGCAGGAAGCCTGCTTCTCCCTCTGCCTGCCATTCCCCCTGCTTGTGTGTGCTCTCTCTCTCTTTCTAACAAATAAAATCTTTTAAAAGACAAAGTCTATAAATCTCCAGCCCAGACTTCTCCCCTGAACACCATACTGTATGTATAACCACCTAATCGCTATCCCACTCAGAAGTCTAATAGGTCTCTCTGGCTCACCGTGACAAAATCTGAAGGAGTGTACCCCCCCCCCCGCCCCGAAACCTGCTCCTCTCCTACTGTTCCCCGTCTCAGTGAACAACAACTTCATTCTCCCAGTTATTCAGAAGAAAACCTCTTCTCTCATATCCCACATCAGGCAGCCCATCAGCAAATCATATCAGCTTCTTAGCTCTCCCTTCTTCCCTGTCCCATGTGCAAGCCGCCATCGTCTTTTTTCCAGATTGTTGAAGGAGCCTCCTGTCTCCTTGCTTTGACCCTTGCTCCCCCGCAGTGTAATCACATGGTAGCCTGCGTGATGCTTTTCAGACATAAGCAGCATGGCAGTCCTTTCCTCAAAACTCACCAGCTTACTCAGAGTGCAGAATGGGGCCTGGGAAGCCCACATAATCCTGTTCCTGGGTCCCTTTCTGACCTCAGCTGCTATTCCCATCACTCAGTCTGCATACTGGTGTCTGTTTATTCTTCTGTTCCTCACATGTGCCAAGTACATTGCAAACTCAGGGCCTTTGCGTTTTTAAATCCCTCTGTCGGAATGTTCTTCTCACAGTGGCCACATGGTTTGCTCTCTCACACTTCAAGTCTCTCCTTAAATGTCATCTAATTAGACATAGGTATTAAATGTCACCATATTAAAGCTCCCTGATCATCATTTCTAAAACAACAGCGGTTTCCACCCCCTCGTCCCTTTTTTCCCTTCTATATTTCTCTTTATAGTACTTAACACCCGGCATATTGTGTGTTGGTCCTTTTGTTCATGGTCTGTCTCCTCCAACTAGAATATAATCATCCTAAACACAGGACTTTGTTTTTGTTTACTTGCGTATGTGCATCCTTTAGAATGGGTGAGCACTTACTATACATTTATTGAGTGAAGAAGGACAAAAATTCCCTGTCCTGCCTCAGTCACTTCTTGGGTTCAGATTCAAATGTGGGCTTGAATTTTTGTTGTACTTTAACAGTTTTTGTGAACTTTGACTTTACCAAATCATTTGAAAAAAAAAAAAATAGTTGTCACAAAGTCTCTAAGCATTCACATTTGCTTATTTGCCTCATGTGTAAAGACTTATTAGTCGACACAGGTAGCATGGATTTGTGACCCCTCGCTGTTTCTCTTGCACAGTGCAGGGTACCACAAGGAACAGGGGAAACTGCTCTTGCTGTCAAGTTACCAAGAGTCCAGTGGGTGATGGTGGTAAAGGAACAGAAGTAACACATGAAACAAAGAATCATTTAGTAGAATGATGTAATAGAGTTCAGAGACTGTGTAATGTGATTCTTTTTCATGATCTCTCCAGTTGCAAGAAAAATAAAGGGTTAAACCAAGCCTCTTTGTCCTGGAACAGTGCAGGTTTGTGTGTAACACTAGTCGCTAGGGAGAGTCTGAGCACTTATTAGCATTTTAAAGGCTAGGAAGGCCTGTTGTTTAACCCTTTGTTTTTAGACTAACATGACCTAGAGCACCTCAGTGCTTGTTAATAATACCTCCAATACCTATGGCAGCCACTTCAGGCCGAAATCTTCATCCTTACCTTCCCTCACACCGTGATTTAGGGGCTTCCGAATTCCTGGTGCTAGCCGAAAAAATTGTAGTAACTGACATGGGGATGACCAAGAGAGCAGAGGGAGGGAGGTGAACCCCAACCCACTGTCATTCTGAGACCTAGGACAGTGACTGATGCTGCAGAGGGCCTGGTCGTCTTCTCATAGTGGAAGAAACTAAAATGGAACTGTTGGCAAGAGCAGTTTGAATGAACTTAAGCTAATATAAGTCCCAAGTATAAATGTGAAAAGAAATTAAATCTTAAACTTTTTTTCACTAAGTATGACATCATTGCAATCCTTGAAGCTTCTGCATGCATTAACTTACAGAGCCCTGAGCTGAGCCTCCGCAGGGCTGATTTATGGATCAGTTGACAAATGAGCATTGTCTGGGGCAGAAATGTTCTCATTAGGAAATGGGCAGCGAACTAATGGGTTTTTCCTCACCTTTAGTTGTGGGGGCACTGCCTCACAAGCATACACACTGTACAGACGTTAATGGTTCAAAGATGTATTACTGACCATTTCCTAGGCATATAATTTTCTTTGAGCATTTGTGTTTTATAATTACTTGGGGAAAATCTGTTGCTTTTCTTCAGACATGATGAATAGGCTGTTTCTCAGTCTGTTAATTTTAGTGTGATTACCTTAATCTACCGGAAACGATAAATGTCAGTACATCTTGTTTACCTCCCAGGAGCGAGCAAGGAATATAGGAATAGATAAGCCATTGATGGGGTAAATAATTTTTAGAAATCAAATTCTCCAGAATTAACCTTAAAATAGGTGGAATTTTACTAGCAGTTTATTTTTTTAACAACTGATAATCATAAAATATTTGGTGTTTGTAGAACTTATAAAAGACACAATTCATATCATTTTCCTTTAGATGTGTATATATAAGTATCATTTAGAATTTCGGAGTTCAAATATAAAGTTTCAAGTTGTATTTACTTGCTGTTTATTGCATACTATTCTACCTACTAAGAGAAATAGGCCAGACTATACCAACAGTCCAGAACGAGGCCATAAAGAAGGCAGTCAGTAAAACAAGCCCTCTGAAAAACATAACTGCATTTTGCTTCTGGAAAAGACGTAAAGCTATGTTCTAGCCTGAGAAGACCTTTGGGATCTTTAAAAACATTACATTTGCCAAATAAAAATATCTGGTTATATTCCTCTTAGTTTATAGCATAGTGAAAACAACAAGGATTCAGAAGCTGAATCCTCTGAATCCTTGAGAAGCAACAGCATCTCTAGAACATTGAATAAAGGCCCTTGAGTCTTAATGTGCATGAAAAGTTAGAAATGTGACTTTCTGTGCCCACCCTCAGAAACTGATTCATTAGGGCTGGAGTAAGGCCTGGGAGTCCCAGTTCTCAGAGTCTCAGGAAATTCTCTTCAGATGGTGTTTTTCTATAAATAAGAAGCAGTCCATACCTCATCAGTTGACAGCACTGAGTAATAATAACCCATGTTCATAATTCAGTCATCACCATAGATTTACTGAGTGCTTGCCATGTGTCACTTATTACTAGAGACGAGGAATGAGTGGAACAAGATAGTACTGTTCGCCTGAAGTGTTGTTAGTCTAAGAAGATGTACAAGCAATCACAATATAAAACTCCATCATTGAATCATTGATTCCTTTGTTCATTCATTCATTGAGCAGTTATTAAACATATATATCCCAGGTATTTTGCTTAAATAGAATATTCTTGGTTTAGGAAGACAAAATGATATAAAAAATTTTAGAATGATTTTGATTGTTAAATGAGTGTGTTTCAGTTATCTGGAAGATGTACTTACGTGGAAAACTTTTTTTCTTAATTATTCAGCTAATTGGAATTTCACAACTCTGATATGAAGCCAGATGATTGTAACTTAAAATGAGCTCTTTGTAGCTATTAAATCCTTTGGGCAGAGTTCAAAATTCATCTGAATTACACTCAATTTCTATATATTGTAATAAGATGAAGTCTTACATGTAATTTAAGAATGTAATGTCTTTTCTGTGGAGTTTTATCTAATACTTAAGAAACAGAGTCCAGTACGTTACGCCCATGTTCACGATCCGTGGATGTAATTGGGCTTGTTTTTGAGTTAACAGTGTGTTCAGTCAAGCTGTCCAGAACCAGCCCACGCCTGCGCAGCCAGGAGTGTACAACAATATGAGCATCACCGTGTCCATGGCAGGTGGAAACACAAATGTTCAGAACATGAACCCAATGATGGGCCAGATGCAGATGAGCTCTTTGCAGATGCCGGGAATGAACGCTGTGTGCCCTGAGCAGGTAAGTGGCGCAGCTGGCACACTCGCCACACACAAACACTCCCCCCGCAGACCATACCACAGGTCATCCCTCCAGGGAAAATCAGGTATGTTCAGTTACTCGTCAAAAATGACAGCACTGGGTGGGGATGTGTGTCAGTTATTTCTCAGTAGCGCTAGGGGGAAAGATGCACTTCTTTGTGATTTCCCACCATCTTTTGAGAGCTACTACCTCCTAAGATATACAATGGAAATTTTGACAGACCTTGTAAGATTTAACTCTCAAAAGAGATTGTATTGTTTTAGATTTATTTTAAAATGATACAGGGGCACCTGGGTGGCTCAGTTGGCTAAGCATCCAACTCTTGATCTCCACTCGGGTCTGGATCTCAAGGTCATAAATTCAGGCCCTGCGCTGGGCTCCACGCTGGGCATGGAGCCTACTTAAAAATAAATAAAATAAAATAATATAAAATGATACATATAATACATTGGCTTGGAACTTACCCCTTTACATTCTGAACACATTTTCTTCACTTTTTCCTTTCATTTCAACAAACATTTATTCAGTACTTACTATATACAAAGATAGCTCTGTGGGAGGCAATATTAACAAGTTGGGGAGACACAACATAAACAAAGATCAGTTGAATAATAGGACAAAACCGCTGTGTTAAGAGACCTCCATAGGACCATAAATATGTGTGTCATATTAGGGATATGTGCAGTTAACTACTGAGGGTTTAAAGGAAAAACCGCATGATTAGGAAAGCCTTCTGGGAAGCTTTGCCTGAAGAAAGAGAATAGAAAAAACATTCAAGACTTGTTGTCACAGCATAACCTTAGTAAGGGATAGAAATTGAAAAGTCTCATGAACGTTAAGGGGATGTTGATATTATATTTAAAGCAGAATTTATGTGATAAGCTTTTTAGGCATGCTGTAAGCCATCTAAATGTTTTCGAGTTTATCCCAGAGACTCCTGAAGATTTTTAAGAATAGAATGACTGAATGACTAAATTCAAAATGATATTTAAGAAGATCATTGGGGTACCTCTCTGTAGTTACTGTTCTCATTTTCAGCAACCACAAAGTAGACTGTGACCATGTAGCCATAATTTGTAGCAAGTCTTAAAAACATGTAAACCCTGATTACCTTTTCCATAGAATGCCTTTTTGATGTGAATTTTATTTAGAAAACTTTCTATTCCCCAGATACTGTATAGTAAGTCCCTAAGGAGTTTAACAGGGAAAAAGAACAACTTAGTGATTCATTTCTTATAGCAAAATAGAAGACCTAAATAGTGTTGTATCTTGTCCTTGTTCTTATTGTTCAGTTATTAGAATTTTTCGCCATCTCCAGCAGATTAAAATAATGAAAAATATAATGAATTAGGTAAAAGAATATTACACTTAAAGCATATTTCTTATTTAGTTGGGTCTTGCTTTCTTACTCAGTTCGACAATCCGCAGCTTTTAATTGGAGTGGTTAGCCCATTGACATGTAATGTGATTATTGATGTTGTTGAATTTAAATGTCTCACAATTTGGGGGGTTTTGTCTCATCCTTTTTTTTTTTTTGTTCCATCTCTTGCCTTTCTTTGGTTTAATTGAACATTGTAATTCATGTTATCTCCTTTGATGGCTTATTAGCTATATATAACTCCATTTTGTTATTTTAGTGGTTGCTTCCGAGCTTAGAGCGTGCATCTCTCACGTAGCATCATGTCCTTTCCGGCGCTGTGAGAACTACCTGGTGTATAAAAACCACACAGCTCTCAACTTCCATTTCTCCCCTCCTGCGCTGTCGTTACCATACATATCGTGTCTACATCTGTCATATACCCCACATACTTTTACTTTAAACAGTTATTTTTTTTTTTTAATTTAAAGAAGCACTTTTATACTTACCTGTGTAGTGATTTACAGCGGTCTTCAATCCTTTGTGGAGACCCCAGTTTCCAGCTTGGTATCATTTTCCTTCTGCCTGAAGGTCTACCTTCAGCATTTCTTACAGTTGGCCACCGCTGAGTTCTTTCAGCTTTTGTATGACTGAGGAAGTTTTTGTTTCACCTTCATCTTTTTTTTTTCACCTTCATCTTTGAAAGGTTTTTCTCCCCGAATTTTAGGTTGATTTTAGTTTTAGCTTCAGTACTTTAGAGATGTTGCTTCACTGCAGTATTTCTGATGCCCTTATCCGCTGGCATTTTCTCTTTGTTCCTCTGTACGGGATTGATTTTTCTCCCGCTCTGGCTGCTTTCAAAAAGGTTATTCTCTTTGTCACTGGTTTTAACCAATTTGATTACAATATGCTTTAGTGATTGTTTTCATGGTTCTTGTGCTTGGAATTCATTGAGCTTCTTGATTTATGGGTATATAATTTTCATCAAATTTGGAAAACTATTGACCATTGTTTCTTCAGATACTTTTTCTGTCACCACCCACCTCCTTTCCTTCAGAGACTCTTAATTACACACAGACACACATTATATTAGATTATATTATATTCATATATATATATTATATGTACATATATACATATACATACAAGTTGGCCACTTGAACTTGTCCCACAGCTCACTGATTCCCTGGGTTTGGGGACCTTGGGGGGAGGGGTACAAGGTCAATCGGTTTTTTTCTCTGTGTCTTTTATTTTAGATACTTTCTATTGCTGTAACTTTAAGTTCATTAATCTTTTCTTTCTTTCTTTCTTTCTTTTTTTTTTTTTCAACATCTGATCTATTCATTTCATCTGGTGTATTTTTCATCTCAGGTATTCTGCTTTCCTCTCCAGAAGGAGAGGAAAGTCAGTTTGGACTTCTTTTATATCCTCTGTATCTCTAACATATTTAACCTTTCCGCTTCTTGAACATCTGGAAAACAGTTATAATAACTGTCTTAATATTCTCGTATGTCAGTTCTATCATCTGTATCATTTTGGGGTTGGTTTCAATTGACTGACTTTTCATTATGGGTCATATTTTTCTGAAAATGAAAATGGTTTAGTAATTTTTTATTGAGTGCCAAACGTGAATTTTACTTTGTTGATATTCCTACCTTCTTGAGCTTTATTCTGGGAATTGGTTCAGTTACTTGAAACAGTTTGATCATTTCAGGTGTTGCTTTTTTTGTTTAGTGAGACTAGAGCAGTGTTCAGTATATCAGGCTCATTTTACTTTGCTACTGAGGCAAAGCCTTTCTAATATACTACTTGATACTATATGAGTTATGATGTTCTTCACTCTGGCTGGCCGGATCAGGACCTATTCTCAACTCTGTGTGATCTTTGGGAATTATTCCATCAATATCGTTTCTGGGACTCTTTCCTCTGCTTTGGGTAGTTCCCTAAAATCAATTAGCGGATCAGTTCTAAGTTGCAGACTCGAGGGGACCCTCTGCAGGTCTTTGGAGCTTTCTCTCTGCGTAGTTCCCTCTCCTCTGACATTCTGCACTGTGAATTCCAGCTGCGTTGGCCATCTCAGATTTCCAGCTGCATCATCTCGACTCAGGGAGCCTGCAGGGCTCTGCCTGGGTTCCCTGTCCCCATGCTGGCTGCAGCCTGGAAATTCTCTGTATACTGTAGGCTGAAGCAATTGTAGGACTCACCTCAGTTATTTCCTAGCTCTTAGGGATCACTCTCCTTCACTGGGTTTGTCTAATGTCTTGAGTGCCTCTGTTTCATATAACTTATGCAATTTCTTCATTGATTCAGGCAGAGGATAAATCTACTTTCTGTTACTGAATCTTGACAAGAAATAGAAGTCTTTTGCTGATTAACTTTTGTGTGTGTGATTTTAACTTTTTATTGAAGTATCATGTAAGAATATACAGAAAAATATACAACTCAATGAATTCTCACAAACTGAACACATCTTTAAAGCTACCATTCAGATCAAGAAACAAAACATTATCCGCAATACCCCAAAGATTCTCTTCATGCTCCCTTCCACATCCCTCTTCACCCTGCAAAAGGAACCACTATCCTGACTTATGACAACACAGTAAATTGCTAAGCTTTGTATTTCTACTACACCCTATTTTCTGTCAGTGAGATTATTTTTCATGGAAGAATTTGGTCTTCATCTTAAACAACTAGCTTGTAATTTGGTCTTGTACTTATCTTTAATAGATAAATGATCCAGCACTGAGACACACAGGCCTCTACTGCAACCAGCTCTCATCCACTGACCTTCTCAAAACAGAAACAGATGGAACCCAGGTCAGTAAGAAAATTCTAAACCCAGAGCTGCCAAATGTACTCTAGATACACAGGAAACTTTGTTTAGCATCGTGATTAAGAGCCTGACCTTGGGAGTCAGACCTGGGTGTGAGTCCTGGCTCTATTCTTCTTAGCTCTGTCCTCCATGTTAGGGAGCTTCCCAGAGCTGCTACCTAACCAACAGAACTAACAAGATACCTGCTAATAGGATTGTTGAGAGGGGTTAAGTGAGATAACTTTTCGAAAGGTTTAATCTGGTGGTAAAATACGATAAAGGGATCACGAATGGTGGCCACTGGTTGTTATATAGTAAATAAGAACAATTCTCAAACTCATGTGTAATCAGAGTACCCCAAAAGATCTCAGTAAATTCAGACAAAATAGAGTGCCTGCTGTGTACTCTGCCTCCTTTGAGAAGTTTGTTTCAAAACAGTACAGATAGCAAGGCTTGCTATTGTCCTATATTAACCTAAATTTAGAGATTTGGGATGTTTTAGCTCACTTCAGTAACTTTGATTTAGTCTTTAGTCTCTTAATAAATACATATTTTTAAGATATTCTGCAGGCATTATGGTAAGGTGGAGATACAAGGAAACATGAGACATGTTTGCCCTTTAGGTGAACTATGGGGAGAAGTGAGGAAGGAAAGTTTCATTCGTGAAATGCTTTTAATTTGCCTGGCACTGTGCTAAGCACTATCTGCTTTATCTCATGTGAGCCTCACTATGACCCTACGAAGGAAGCGGTATTCCTTTTGTTCACAGATGAAGAAAGAGAACCAGAGGAGATTTAACTACATGCACAATTCACAAAGCTAGAAATGGCAGAGCTGATGTTCAACTCCGGTATTTCTAACTGAAGATCATGCTCTTTCTGCCATACCACTTAGGGCCTGTTGAAAGATAGAACATGTAGACATAGACACATTAATTGTCACATAAAGAAGGCAAACTCAAATTTATGTTATAAGTTTCAAGAGCCATAGTATTCAAAGAAAGGAGAAAATGCTCTGAGGGTCAGAAGAGCATTTCCACAGGAGCTGAACTGGGCCTTGAGCATAGTTGGCAAGGCAAGGTGAAGGAGAAAGTGTCAGAAGCTGGAGGAGGGAGTGAGCTTGCAAGTCTAGGGGACTGGAAGTAGACGGCACGGAGACAGGGAAACAGTAATGTCCTAGCATGGTCCTAGGAAACCAAATCCACTGAAGGTAAAGGGTTTGTAATCAAATTTTATAGGAATTAAAATTAGTAAAATAGATTGGGGCAGGTTTCTGGGAGCCTTGAATGCTAAACTCAGGGTTTTGGATTGAGTCCTACAGATGAAGTGTCACCCTCAGGAGGAACAGTGATACAAGCACCGGTTCAGGCTTCATCTTGAGGGGGTAGAGGGACAAGAGGAGCAGTGGACAGTCTCCTCAGGATCAGACAGACCAGCTGGGAGCCATGTCTCTAATCGGAGCCACAGGAAATAGGATCTGAGTCCTGTGAGGGTGAAGAGGGGATTTTTGTGATGGTGAAAATAAAGTCTTCATTAGAAAGTTTCCAGAGTCTCACTCTTGCAGGGACGTATACTGGGCAGCTCAGCAAATTAATTAAAACTAAACAACTGAGTTTTAAAGTTCTTGAGCTCTAAGACAGCATTTAAATTAATGTGAAAACTCTGCTAGAAAATCTTATGAGTTTGGGACTCCACTCACATCACTCTTCTCCCCTGGCAAATCGTAGGATTTGTGTATGTCTTGCTTTGCCTGTCTGTGAAGGTGTGGCAGTATGTGAAGTCCTTTGAGGTCTGGCCTAAGGCATCCTGTTTTTAAGGAGCAGTTCAAATGGCTGAAGATTGGTTTGATCGTTTCCATTTTTTTTTTTTTTATTTCAAAACAGATGATCTTAAAAACATTCTTTTTAAAGAAGCAAAATTTTCTCTCTAGTTTGTTTGCTCATGCCTTTCTTAAGAATGTTTTTAAGTGTTGGGGGCAGAAACACATTATGCTCTGCCCCAGTATTTCCTATGTTGAAACACATAAACATGAAATTTTACATGCTATTATTTTTTTTTTTAGATTTTTATTTTATTTATTTGACAGAGATCACAAGTAGGCAGAGAGGCAGGCAGAGAGAGAGGAAGGGAAGCAGGCTCCCCACTGAGAAGGGAGCCCGATGTGGGGCTCTATCCCAGGACCCTGGGATTATGACCTGAGCTGAAGGCAGAGGCTTTAACCCACTGAGCCACCCAGGTGCCCCCATGCTATTATTTTTTTAATCAGTCAGTGCCTAAAAGCCCTATAGCTTGTGTTCATGCCAAATTTCAGTGGCAGAATCTTCTTTCTGTTGTAGCCTATCATGCAATCTCTATTTGCTCCAGTGCTTTTCCACTTGCCAAACAGAAGCTTGGGAGTGAGTTTAATAGACATACAGAGGCAAGTGTACAGGAAAGGAGAAGGAACAGAACCAAGAGAGGAGGGTTTGAAGAGGATTGTATTTGGAGAGCAGAGAACCAGGAAAGAAGAGAATATAGAGACCAGGAAAAGAAGGCTTAGTAGGGAGATTGTTGACAGGGAGAGAGAGGAGGGTCAGGAGTGGAGCTCCAGAAGGAAAAGAGTAGGAAAGAGAAATTAGGAACAGAGGGGAGGGTGAGGGCACAGAGATATCTACTGAATAAACTCGGAGAGTTGGTATATGTTAGTTGCACAAAAAAAAAGAGCCCAAAGAAAGAAGAAAACAAATGGGAACCTGTGGGATCCAGAAGCAAAACTTGGGAAATAGGGCAAAGGAGAGGATTAGGAGAAAAACGATGCTAATCTAACTAAGGTTTAATCCACCAGGTTAAGAAGACTCAGCTCAGAGGCTGTCTGTCTTTTCTGAGGGAGTGCAGAGTGGAGGTGTAGGCGGGTCAAGAAGGAAGGACACTGGGGGCTGGACTGATACAGCAGTTAGAGGTCAGGATATTTGACATGTGGCCAATGAAGGCTGATGAAAACAACCTTTTATTCAATTACGATAGAAAAGTTTTCAGAAAAGCTGAGTGTAATTGACATAAATTAGTGATGAATGACCCCAAAAATGCATCGCTAAAATGCTTCACATACCTGTTGAACATGAAGCATACATTTGCCAAAGGGTTGAGACACTAACAGATGTATTTGGATGCCGTGGAAGGCATCTCAGTTCTTGGTCTGGAACATTCGCAAGTATGATACTGGCTTTAATCAGTTCTACAAATGGCTTTTTAATAAGGATGGTCGTAAAAACTAACTTCTGGCTTTGTTTTCCCAATAGAAAATGCTAGAACTATGCAACTTTAGACATTTTTAAGGTATATGTGTATTATTATTGAGAGTAGCTAAAGGGAAAATTCACACTGTTCTCAGCTAGTAATTGACTGTTATTTTTAGCTTATGTGTTTAAATGAATTGTCTATCAGGAAAAATAAGTTAAATATAAAATTGTTCTAATATTTTGCTGTAATTCTAAAGGCAATATGTAAAAGGCAATATGTAATAGTATATTTAGATACTATGCAAATCTTCTGGACATTAACTCTAGTAATGCTGATGTCCTATTACTGAGTTGTGGTGGTTTTTATTTTGCTAATACTGGGTTAAAGCCCTTAATTTTCTAACATCATAAAGTTTTTTTTTTATTCTACTAAAGTCGTCTGTAGAATGCTTTTGTAACCAGTTTCCAAATAATATATATGTGTGTATATATATATTTTTTTCTTTTTTCTTTTTTTAAACCCACCACTGAACACCCAGACTCTGACACTGGGCTTTTCCCAATCTTGGCAATATTAGCAGTGATGCTCCTTTTCATTATTGATGGCAACCCTGTAGGAGGCTTGACCATTCCAATTTTGATTTTATTTTTAAAGTGTGAACTTTCCAGAACCCTGAGCAAAATGAGTGCAGCGATTTTCTTTTTGTAGGACAAGAAGACAGAAGAGTTCTTCTCTGTGGTGACTACAGACTAGAGGAATGCTCTAGTGAGTTTCCACTTCAAGTAGTACCCACTCATAAGCCGGGGGGGCAGACCCTTCTGTCTAAACACATCTTTTATTTGTGTTCCAGCAGGTGCAACAGGTTCAGGTGTTTGCTGACGTCCAGTGTACAGTGAATCTGGTAGGCGGGGACCCTTACCTGAACCAGCCTGGTCCACTGGGAACTCAAAAACCCACGGCAGGACCACAGACCCCCCAGGCCCAGCAGAAGAGCCTCCTTCAGCAGCTACTGACTGAATAACCACTTTTAAAGGAATGTGAAATTTAAATAATAGACATACAGAGATATACAAATATATTATATATTTTTCTGAGATTTTTGATATCTCAATCTGCAGCCATTCTTCAGGTCGTAGCATTTGGAGCAAAAAAAAAAAAAAAAGGAATTCACTTTTGTTGGAAGATTGAGAGGTGTTTTTGTTTCTTTCTTTGTAAAAGCCTTGGATATTGAAAAAAATAACAAGGCAGAACAGTTGGACAATCTTTCTTGAGCCAAATTTAATTATTCTTATTTTTGTAATCAGTCATTGGCTTCTTATCTGGATGAAGGCTTTTGGAGGAGAACCAAAATGACAAGTTCCAAGGGGAAGATGAAGCCCGGCCTCTGCTGGCTCAGTCCTGACCTTGACAAAGAAGAAGGGCCCAGTGGGGCTTTGCCTGTGCCCGTCCACCAAAGGCTGTCACGCGTGTCTAAATCAACAGCCCTCCCCTTCCCGACCCCAGGCAGCTTGTGTGTACAATCAGCTTCTTCTAGCAACTCTGTATCTGTTGGCTTCAAGAGAATATTTTGCCTCCCATATGTACCCCTTCTCCTTTTTTTAAAGATGGATTTAAACCAAGATGCCTCCAGGAACGAGGACGAAATGAGTATATTCGCAGAGGAATCCAAAAAATACAGTTTGGGGGAAAATGCAATAATTTTTGATGAGATGGGTGAAGGACAAGAAGCGAGTTCTGTCAATTATTGTAGATATAATTTTTCTGATTAAATCTGGAAAAAAAAAAGGCAGCCTGTTCTTTCTGCTTTTATTGTATTAACAGCTAAGGTAGCTAAAGTTATTTAAAATAAAATTAAATTTATGATCCAAGTAGCTTATTTTTCCCTTTAAATCTCACTGTAAATATATTTGATTTCTTGTAGAAATTGATTTCCTTCTGTTTAATTTTATGGTTTTATTATCATACTCTTGATTTTTCTAAACTTGTGTGTGAATATATCATTGATTGAATTGCAGTTCCATTTGGCTAGTGATATTTCATTATTTTACTAACTGTGATGCCATGTATGGATTTACTTTGCGGTTCAGATCGAAATGCCACTGCCAGAAAGAGCTGTTGGAGATGAGCTGGAGCACACCGCCCTAGAATGTCCCTGGGATCACCTACCTTGAGACAGTGCGAGGAGTTAACACCGGAAGTGCAACAGGCTACTTGTACAGAGAAAAATTAGTACTCAAAGAAAATTTTCATGTGTTTTAGATTGACTTTGGGGATTTGAATTGTCATCAGTGCAAACATAAATTTCTCTATCCTACTCTGAGGCTAATTGGTACCATATTTTCCCTTTGTGTCTTGTCACTCTGCCACGTCTTGTCTCATCCTGGCCTCTGAGTCAAGGACCCAGTGAACTGCCTCTAGTTCTAGAAGTTCCACTGCAAGGCCAGGCAAGCTTGAGAAGGGTACTGTGGAAGAAGCAAAGGCAGACCCCCATCACTTGCCTTTACCTGCGCCCCGGGCCTGTGAATGATGCCTGCATCTTGACATCGTGCACCAGCTACCTCTGCTTCCACGGCAGAGCAAAGGCCATAAGAACTAACGACGGGCGAGGAGCATGGACTCAGACACCAAGGAAGAAGCCATTTTCCCAGGTCCTCCTTTGTGCATCTCACCACCCCTAGTTACAGATAACTCCATTGAACAGCATCTACTCAGAAACTATACCGAATAAAAAGATTGCTGGAAGGGCTCACATGGGTAGCAACTATGAAACAGAAATAGGACACTCAGTTACAAACATTATCTCTTTTAGTTTTTCAGAAAATGCATCCCTGATTTCATTCATTCCCAGCTTGAACGCCCAGCCATATTACTCTAGTCCTTACCAAACTGCTTTAGGAGGTCATTTCTGTTTTGTTTGTGATACTTAGATGTGCAGACTTCGGGAAGTTCACCTTTAACTTCAGCATTCCAGATGAAGTTTCCTGACTCAGTGCTTTTGCATAGGGAACTAGTTTTAAAAAGTGGTAAGGAAAATCGGAGATGCTAATAACATCCTCCCCATCCCAGCTGCACCTTAAAGTATGCATGTCACCTTCAAGGTTTTATAATTGCACTGTTTGTTTTATGTATGTACAGATTAAAATTATTGCTACATTTGAGGAAAATAAAATTGCTTGCTTCTATGTAATTCCTGTCATTCCACAGGAAATTCACTTTTCCAGCTACTGAATAGAATTTGTTTAACAATGTCCTGGGTTGCCTCTTCATTTACAGGGAAGAAATGAAAGCTACATCCTACAGGAATCGCCCAAGCCCCAGTGACTAATGAGGATCATTAAAGGATCACAGAAGAAAGGATCCCTGAAGCCAAAGATCCTCGAAGGCACCCTCATATGAACCAGTGAAAATTGGAAAGGGTCAAAGTAAAGTTGTGAGAGTGGGCCATGAGGAAATCATAGCTTTGGCCATTTGCCCGATGATTCAACACGCTGGTCCTGCTGTTTCTGGACCCAGGAGATGGAGTCAGGGCAACCCTTTGTAGCTACAAGACACTATCTCTCCCCATAATGGGTTTTTATATACTAACACTTATCAGTGTGTAGATTACAGAGATGTTGAATCTTACTTAAGGAGGCTCCTTCATTTTGCCCTCACATTTCGTAAAATGGAGGCCCTGTCTCTTATTCAATATACATGTTTTTAAAGCAGCATAAATCTGCCAACACTTGGCTAAGTAGGCCAGGGTAAGGAGGGTAAGCAAATATGATTCTAGAAGGCATTCCAGCCTACGTATAAATACACACAGATTTGGTAGCTGCTCTCTGAAGTCATGCTTATGGGAGAAGAAAACCTTTTCCAGTGTTGGGATAAGGTACAAATGATACTTCTCTTAGATGACCCCAGGTATCAATTGAAATTTATGCTAAGGGAGGAGTGGGAAGGCCACTAGAAAAACAGAAACAATTGAGGGAAAAATGAGGTTGATATAGAAGAACTTCCATCTTCTTTATGGTTTGGCCAAGACAGGCTCGTACCTAGAAACTGTCTCCTGGGCCCTGACAGTCAAAGAAAAAGAAAGGACAGTTGTCTATTTACAAAGGAAGCCGTGCTGATTTCCTCCTTGAAACGAACTCCTCCTCCCAGGAGAGCAGCTCCACTTGAAAAAAGTGAATGTTTCAGAGCAAGTTTGATCCTTGGCCATTCCTGTACCTCTGAAAAAGATCTTGATGATTTAATTGAGCCCATAAATTCTTTTTATTGGAGAAAACTGCCAAAGGAAGCATTCCTCCATCCAGAACCTTTTCTGCCAGCACTAAATTAGTTTTCTTTAGATATTTTATTTTCATTGCCACAAGAGCTCTTAACAAGATTAAAGAAACCCAAAGCTCTGGCCTCATTCAACATGTTTTATTGTCTTTATCCAAGGCGCTAAGATGTGGAAGAGCCCAGAGACACGAACCCTGCTCTCCCAGAGATTTTTTTTTTTTTTAAGATTTTATTTATACATTTTTGAGAGAGAGAGAGGGCACATATGAGAGCATGAGGAGTCGGGGCAGCTGGAGAAGCAGACTCCCTGCTGAGCAGAGAGCCTGATGCGGGACTCAGTCTCGAGACACCAGGTTCATGACCTGAGCGGAAGGCAGAGGCTTAACTGGCCATGCCACCCAGGCGCCCCCTGCCAGAGCTGATACTCACACTGGGGAGGTCTTTCATAGTTCCAGTCACAGTTGGACTAAGTGGTGTCAAGGAGAGTTAGAAGTTGCTTTGGGAGTGAAACCTCATCTGGTCCATCAAGGAAGGTTTCCTCAAGGGAAGAAATGGCATTTGAGGTATGGTTTGTAGGAAAAAGAGGAGGGAGCTCAGAGAAGGGTAGGGTGAGAATTCTGCGGAACTGCCTGTGGTAGAGACAGGAAAGAACCTCAGAGAGCTGCTTTTTTTTTTTTTTTTTAAATTATTAACTAGTTTGAATCCTCATAAACATCTTATTAAAATTATGTCAGCTGAGGGCGCCTGGGTGGCTCAGTGGGTTAAGCCTCTGCCTTCGGCTCAGGTCATGATCTCAGGGTCCTGGGATAGAGTCCTGCATCGGGCTCTCTGCTCAGCGGAGAACCTGCTTCCTCCTCTATCTCTCTGTCTGCCTCTCTGCCTACTTGTGATCTCTCTCTGTGACATAAATAAATAAAATCTTTTAAAAAAAAAGTTATGTCAGCTGGTCAACTGGAAAGTAACTGAAACCAGCCTTTGGCTCCAGGAGAAACATGAACCAGGCTCTGGGACCCTCACAGGGAAACTGTGCCCGCCTGTAGCTAAGGTCTCTTCCATAACTAGCCCTGTCCAGCCAGAAGCACAGGCTTTTGTATCTTTCTCTGCCAGATGGGCCACAATACTCTGTGGCAGCGTTCAGGGAAAACATTTGTGCTATAACCATTTCTAAGGTGCTTTTAGGTTCATTGTCTTATTCAATCCCTGCAGTCCTTTGAGAGAGATGTTGTAAAGAGAAAACAAACTGAAAGCTTATGACACAAACACGGTTTATCAGGGGAATTGGAACCTGAAGCCAAGTCTTCTGATTCCAAATTCTGGATTCCCCTTCCTGGACTACAGGATAGAGGACTGCTTCACAGTCCGCAGATGGTAATCTCACTGTGTGGCCTTAAGCAAGGCTTTCTTCTCTGAAATACCTTTTTTTTTTTTTTTTAAGATTTTCTTTTTTTATTTGAGAAAGAACAAGCAAGGGAGAGGAGCAGAGGTAGAGACAGGAGCAGGCTGAGCAGGAAGCTGGATGCGGGGCTCAATCCCAGGACCCCAAGATCATGACCTTAGCCAAAGGCAGACGCTTAACGGACTGAGCCACCCAGGCGCCTCTGAAATAACTTTTAAAAACAGGCCTTGAAAACTGGGGTGGGGTGAGGTGGGAGCCGAAGGGCTGAGAAGAGAGGAACTGGCCCTTCTCCAGAGGCCGTCTGAGCCTGCCCTTCAGAGGCCTAACTGGGGCTGAGCTTCGGCATCTGATCGGGAAGATGTCCCCCCGTGGTCTGGGGAGAGGCATTAGAGGCATAATCTGAACAGGAACTGAGGAAGGGGTTCTGTGAAACTGCAGCGTCACTCCTTTAGCTTGAAAGAATTTTGGAAAATGTGGGCTCCTTATGCAGCAGGTATAAATGAGTGACCAAGGACCACTTTTGGGTGGCAGAGCCCTACAATTCCTCCTAGAAAATTTGGTTTCTTGGATCAGCTCATGGAGGCTCTGGCTCTGGACCCTTCTGCAAACAAAGAATCTTTTTCCTCTGCTGGAATTTGGCTCTGGTCTAATCATTTGTGTTTGTCTCAGAACTTTGGTCGTTCATGCAACCGGCAGAACCAACCAATGTCCACAGGTATCTGTAGCAAACCCGAGACACTGGCTTGAGAAAAGAACAAAAATGTTTACAGGAATAGTTTTTCTTCCTCCTTGTGTGTGTGTGTGTGTGTGTAAAGTGAGTTAGCTTTTTAAAATTTTTTTTTTAAGTAATCTCTATACCCAGCATGGGGCTTGAACTCATGACCCCAAGATCAAGAGCCACATGCTCTATCTACTGAGCCAGGCAGGCACGCCGTAAAGGAATCATTTCTATTCCTTCAGGTTTTCTTCCCACTCCAATGCCCACAGGTCCTAAGGTGCAGAATAAAACAAAACCTGACACCAAGGTTTATATATTCCACTTCTTTTTTTTTTTTTTTAAAGATTTTATGTATTTATTTGATGGAGAGAAATCACAAGTAGGCAGAGAGGCAGGCAGAGAGAGAGGAGGAAGCAGGCTCCCTGCCAAGCAGAGAGCCCGATACGGGGCTCGATCCCAGGACCCTGGGATCACGACCTGAGCTGAAGGCAGAGGCTTTAACCCACTGAGCCACCCAGGTGGCCCTATATATTCCACTTCTGATGACCAGACCTGTTGCCGTACAGACAACCATGATAGGCAGTGTGGGAATTATAGAGATAGTTGCCTAAAGCTGATTCCTTCCTAATGAGATTCTGCATCCATTAAGAAATACATCTCATTTCTATTCTGCCGGGCAATGTTCTAGACTGACACTCTTGTGCCAATTACTTCTTAGTTTGTACAGCACTTTCACATACCATATGTCTTGATCTTCAAAATCCTAAGAAGCAATTAAAATCTGAAGCTCAGATTTATGGTCAGGTGGCTGGGAAGTTCTGGACACAAGAGTCAACCCTTGGGTTTTGTGATGAGACCTGCCATTCTTCCCACTGCACAATGCAACTGTTAGAGACGACAGAACCTAGAGAGTGACACCTAAAAAGTGGGAATCCTGATGCGTTAACAGTTGTTCTTAGAAGCCTGTAAGGGTTTCCATTTTGAAAATAAAACGGCACTAATTTTGAGTTTGTTAAAGTACTGATTTTTTTTTTTTTTCACATTTTAAATTTGTGTGAGGGTGATGGTTCTCAACCCTGTGCTCTTCCGGAGCAACTTCGTCTTTTTCTTTGATCTCAGCACCACTTACACCGATAGCGCATCTTAAATCCAGCCACCATCGCCCTCAAGATCCAGGCCTGAATTTCCAGCTGGCGAACATTACCACGTGCACAGATCCCACCACCCCAGCCCAGCACCTCAAAACTCAATCGCACACCAAATCACTTCCCCACAAACACATTCTTGTGTCCCTTATCATTGCATCACCATCCTGTGAGTGGTCATTTTCAACAACTTTCTCCCACTCATCTCACCAAATTGCTAACAGTTGCCTTTGCAGTGTCATACAGCTATCTTCTCCTTTCTAGCCCCCTTAATCACAGACTGAATTCATGACTTAATTACCTTTCTTTGGATGATTACAGTAACCACCTCCACGCCTTTTACCTTCAACTCTCGCACAGTCTATCAGAGAAGTCTTTCTGAACACAACCTTCAAAGTCTTAATGACTCTTTCCTGCCTATAGTTGATTTGAAATCAACCTGCCTTTTTAAGTTTCATTATGCTCTATGTCACACTGATCTTTATCTTTGAATTGAAGACATTTGTTCTCACATTACCATATTCATCCCTTTTCTTCAGCCTTTATTGCTCCTTCTTTCTCCTCCCTCCTTGTCCCTTCAAATCTTCAATTTGGATCCTTTCTAAGACGCCCTCACTGGTCCACACGTTTAAATTAACCCCCTCTTCTCTACTGTCTTTCTGCAGTGTTTGGGTTTGCATTAGCAGTTGGTTATATGTAAATCGGTTTCTCTCCACCAAATTCTAAGATTTTTATTTTTATTTTTAAATTGTAAGCTTTTCAAAGAAGATGTTCGCTTTTCTTTCCCCTCCACCTCCCACATCCGAGCCTTCCTCATAGTAACCTCTAAACAGCTAACTGAAGAAATAGATTCAGAAGCAATATTTTAAATCAGGGAAAGGAGCTGATGGACAGAGAAGGCCCTGAGTTGTCGTCCTAGAGTCCAGATTGTTGAGCTAAGGAAAAGTTGCAAAGTGTCCAAGAGTTCAAGATGAGGTCCCAATTCTACCCTGATGATTATTCCCTTTTTTTCATGAAATGTGAGCCCCACATATTTGGGGAATTTGAAGAACATTAGTAGTTACCTTTAATACTTCCACCTCTATGGTTTTTATAAAGTTAATGTACATGTAAGTTACTCAAAAGTAATACTTTTATCATGCTCTCAAGCTTTGTATTTATAGATGATACATGCTTCTGTTAAACCCTTTACTTTTCTCAGAAATTAATTCCTCACTGAAAATCAGCTGATTGGTTGACTACAGTCTTAACTGAAAAAAATAGAAAAGGCAGATCAGGGGAGACAATCCCTTCCAGTTTTCTCTCCCCAAATGAGTACAGATCTTCCTTGACTTATGATAGGGTTATGTCCCAATAAATCTGTCATAAGCTGAAAGTAACATTACTGAAAAATGCATTTAATACAGATAATCTGTTAAAAATCTGAGCTTACCCTAGCCTACCTCAGGTGTGCTCAGAACACTTACATTAGCCTACAGCTGGGCACAATCATCTAGCGCAAAGCCTATTTTATAATAAAATGTCAAGTATCTCATGTAATTTATTGACTACTGAAAGTGGAAAACAGAATGGTTGTACGGGTACAGAAGGGTAGTCAGTGTGCTGACTGTCCATCCTCCTGATCGCATGGCTGACAGCTGTACGTTGCTGTCCAGCGTCACGAGAGAGTGTTGTACTTTCCTATCACGAGCCTGGGAAAATAACCAATTCAAAATTCAAAGTGCAGTTTCTACTGAGTGCATATTGCTTTTGCAGCATTATAAAGTTGAAGATTTTTAAGTCCAACTGTCGTTAATCCAACCATAATAAATCAGGAACTATCTGTTTGTAGAATGCCCTACTATCTCACTTACAATAGAAGAATCACTCTGAGAAGTGATTCATGGTAAAATCAAATACGAGTAAGAAGGCTCTTCGTGAAATAGCTTTTCGACTGGCCTTTAAAACTGGTGCCTCTGGAAGGCGAGTGACTTCATCAATTTGAAAAGCAGACAGATGGAACGGGTTGATGAACAGGAAGACCTTTCTTTAACAGAACAAATGTCTTACCTGGAATTCCTTTCCTCATACCCGAAGAGTCAGTCCTGCTCAGTTCTGCTTTGTTTTCAAATCTAAAGTAATTTATTATACACCTGCCTGTACTAAATTTTAGGCTGAATTCTTTTTTTTTTCTTTTTTTTTAAAAGACTTTATTTATTTGACAGAGAG
Source organism: Enhydra lutris kenyoni (assembly GCF_002288905.1). NCBI lineage: Eukaryota > Metazoa > Chordata > Mammalia > Carnivora > Mustelidae > Enhydra > Enhydra lutris. Next base: position 3,771,209 of record NW_019154119.1, on the reverse strand, counting down.
AGATCACAAGTAGACAAAGAGGCAGGCGGAGAGGGAGAGAGGGAAGCAGGCTCCCTACTGAGCAAAGAGCCCAATGCGGGACTCGATCCCAGGACCCTGAGATCATGACCTGAGCCGAAGGCAGCGACTTAACCCACTGAGCCACCCAGGCGCCCCTAGGCTGAATTCTTTTTTAACTTGCAAACTTCTACAAAATAGTCATTAATTTTTAAAATTAGCTTTCCACTTAATGTGCTGATGTTAGCAATTGCATTTTAAATGAGAATTATCTAGTAAGCTAGACTTTTAAAGTTCAACCAAAACCAGCTGGGAAAAAGGATCTACCATAGAACATACTTTATTTAAAGACTCATGAACATCTAAGCTTAGGCTTTAAAATTTCATCCTACCTTCTCTTGAAAGCTTTTTCAAAGCCTTTTATTAAGGACATTTTCAAATGCATATTAAAGTAGAAAACATGGTGTAATGAACCAGTTCCAGGTTTTAAAATCGGTCTTTGATATGTGATTTTTATAACCCCAAATAAAGAGATGACTTCAGTTACTCTATCAATTTCCAGTTCAAAATGAAGCTGTGGTTAGCTCTGGGAACCTTCAGACTTAAGAGTTTGTTTTTTAAAGCATTGCATGATAACTACTTTAAAGAACGAATATTTTTTTTAAGATTTTTTAGGTTTTTAATTAACATAATAATGTATTGTTAGCCCCAGGGGTACAGGTCTGTGAATCGCCAGGTTTACACACTTCCCAGCACTCACCATAGCACATACCTTCCCCAATGTCCATAACCCCACCACCCTCTCCCTACCCCCTCCCCAGCAACCCTCAGTTTGTTCTGTGAGATTAAGAGTCTTTTATGGCTTGTCTCCCTCCCGATCCCATCTTGTTTCATTTATTCCTTTCCTACCCTCCAAAGCCCCCACGTTGCCTCTCAAATTCTTCATATCAGGGAAATCATGATAATTGTCTTTCTCTGATTGACTTATTTCACTCAGCATAATACCCTCTAGTTCCATCCACGTCGTCACAAATGGCAAGATTTCATTTCTTCTGATGGCTGCATAGTATTCCATTGTATATATATATACCACATCTTTATCCATTCATCTGTTGATAGACATCTAGGTTCTTTCCATAGTTTGGCTATTGTGGACATTGCTGCTATAAACATTTGGGTGCACGTGCCCCTTCGGATCACTACATTTGTATCTTTAGGGTAAATACCCAGTAGTGCGATTGCTGGGTCATAGGGTAGCTCTATTTTCAACTTTTTGAGGAAACTCCATGCTGTTTTCCAGAGTGGCTGCACCAGCTTGCATTCCCACTAACAGTGTAGGAGGGTTCCCCTTTCTCTGCATCCTCGCCAGCCTCTGTCATTCCCTGACTTGTCAATTTTAGCCAAAGAATGAATATTTTAAAGAAGTCGTAATATATATTTTCAGTCAATAGATATTAATTTCTTGCCTACCATTGACTATTTGTCAATTACTATTCCAGGCAATGGGGCTACATCAATGAGGAAGATAAAAATCCCTGTTCTCACGGAGCTTGCATTCTAATAAAGGTTGGTTGACAAATGAGCAAAATATGGGGTGTGTCAGGTGCTAAGTGCTGTGAAAAAAATTAAGTAGGGAAGGAAGAGCAGAGAGTGTTTCTGAAAGAGAGTGGTGACCATTTAAAATGGGAAGGACAGAACAGGTCTTCAGAGAAGGTAACATTTGAGTGGACCTAAGAAGGTGAGAGACTGAGCCATGGGAATCGGGAGAAAAAGCTTTCTAAGAGAGGTGTGAAGTCTTCAGGCTAGAGCAGAATGAATGAGAATAGCAGAAGATGAAGTCAAACAGGTAACGAGGGCCAGTATGGTGAAGGGTCTTGTAGACCAATGCAAGAACTTTGGCTGTTGTTCTGACATGGGGAGCCATTGGAGCATCTTAAGCAGAGGAGTGATGTGATCTTACTTGCGTTTTTAAAGACTCGCTTGGGATTTTGTGTTGAGAATAGTTGTAAAGAAAGCAACTGCAGAAACAAGTAGACCTGTAGGAGGCTATTGCAATAGTCCAGGCAAGAGATGATGACTTGGACCAGGATCATAGCAGTGGAAATCGGGGGAGGTGGTCAGATTCCAGATGTATTTTGAAAGTAGGAACAACAACATTTGCAGACATTATTAGATGTGGAGTGTGAGAGAAGAATCAAAAGAAACTCCAGGGTTTTTGGCCTGAGCCAAACTGGAAGGATGGGACTTTCATTAGCAGAGATGGGGAAAAGAAGTAGGTTTAATCAGTTTTCTGTCATGATCAGTTTGATATTCCTGTTAGACATACTGGAGGCAGAGATATCAAATCAGCTGTTGGATATAGATGGGTTTAAAATTTAGAGGGTAGTTGGAGCTGCAGACAAAAATTTGGAAGTTGTTGGCTTATATTAAAACCAGGAGGCTAAAAGATGAATGGAACCCAGCTCTCGCTCTCTCTTTTTTCCTAAAGATTTTATTTATTTATTTATTTAAGAGCGTGCACAGGCACACACAAGTACACACAAGCAGGGGAGGGACGGAGGGAGAGGGGTAGAGAGGGAAGCAGACTCCCCACTAAGTGGGGAACCCAACACGGGGCTTGATCCCAGGAACTTGGGATCATGACCTGAGCCAAAGGCAGACGCTTAATTGACTGAGACGCTTAATTGACTGACCCAGGCACCCTGGAACCCAGGTCTCTTAACTAGGCTACTTCTCTCACATTACATAATCATTCTGAAGTAGGGTTTATACAGGAACAAGATGGTTCAGTATCTGAAGTCTTACAATGCAATTTCGCACAGTAACAATAGAGAAAAACTACATGATTATTTCAGCAGATGCAGAAAATGTACTTGCTCTTTAAAAAAAAAAAATCCCATAAATGACTTTTTTTAAAATTAGCAGGCCTGTGGCAGGGGGGAATCTTCCTTGATCTGATATAAAGTATTTGCTGAGACTCTCAACAAATAATTACCAAATAGCGAAGGTTTAAAAAATTCCCATTACGTTCAACAGCAAGTCAAGGATAGGAGTTCACACTGCCATTCCTGGGCTACAGGTCCTCACCCGTGGGAGGATCAGTTAGACGTCTCCATAACGCAATAAGATGAGACAAAAAAGTAAGCATCATGATTGCATTGAAAGAGACAAAATTGTCTATGCGATGATAGTTCTATAGCATATGCTTAAAGGTATTTTTTAAATAGATCCTTAAATTTGAGTTGATTGTTTAAATAATTCTTGTCAGGAATTATTCACAGGTGAGGCAAAATTACGTAGCAATTAGGTAGCAAAGTTCAGCCTGAATCAGGTCTTCTGAGGTGGTCACCTGCCTGACGTTTGTCATTTGTACCATAAGGAAGTAAGATCCTGTTTCTTATAGTTCAATTTTCATTTTGCAGCCACGTCATCACAGTCATGCCTTGATATTTCCAGGAGTCTCCTTACTGATGCCCCAAAGTTTCTCCCCACTCATAGCAAATACATCCTGTACCTGTTGTCAGATCAGTCTTCCTCTTGGATCATTGGCACTTCTCTGGAGTTCCTTACATCTAACGCTGGGGAGGAGGCGGAATCCTTATGTCCACTTACGCCTTTATTGAGTGAGTTAAGGAACATAGAGCTCCTGGTTCCTTTACCCCTTACTCTTCCTCATGTGGGTTGAATGAATAACCCACTTGCTGGATGATTGCCTTTGGTCCATGTTTCTCAATTGGGTGGAACTAATCTCTCAGTTTAATAGACTGAATGTGGGGGATTTGTTCTCTTCGTACTCTGCAACTTCAGTGAAACCTGCTCTGTCTGCTCGCTTTTCTTAGGACAGGAAATTATCAAGCCCATTTAGGCTATCAGATAAAGCTGTATCTTCTCACCCATTGATAATAGAAGTGATATTTTGTTTCTCCATCCATTTTTTAATCATTTTTATCAAGAATCTATGTTCAGAACTTGGGTGCTACCTATTCGGCCCTTGCAAAACCCCCACAGCTAAAAGCCAGACCTAGGCCAGCATTCAAGACCTACCAAACCTGGATCTTAAAGTAGAGGAGAAATTGGGGTTGTTGTGTTAAGCTTAACATCAGACAACAGCTAAAACTGCTGAGGGCTGTGGTTCTCAGCCATGTCTCCACACTAATACCTTCCCGCCAGGGACTGTGGTTCGCTATTGCCAAGATTCTCAACCAGGAAGCGGGGCACACTCCTAGGATGGCATCTCAGAATCCATGGGGGAAGATGTATGCTGATTAAATGGCAATAAAATGTGATTTTAAATACCCCTCCAGGGGAGCCCTCTGCATCCTGCCAGCCCCACGAGAAGCCATGGCTGAGGCACAGGTTCTCAGTGCTACCAGCTCAGAAACTCAATTTTGTCAGCTCATCCAGTGATAATTGGACTCTAGGGTATTGAGTCACACAACTCACAGTCACAGGAGGCTGATTTATAATCCGGAATGTCAATTAACCAATTTAAAATGGAAGATACAGCTTCCCAGCACTTGAACTACTCATGACCCCTTTTCAAACCCCTTTCTAGTAGCGAGGTGGCTGAAACCCAAATTAGTAGCCAACTAGGGGAGGTTACGAGAAAAACCAGACTGACAAAAGACCTGGTTTTCAGTTCCAGGTCTGCCATTGACTTTGACCGCAGGCAAGTCAAAGCCTTTTTGTATCTGCAAACTTGAGACAAGGTGGCCTGCATTGCACGTAACTGCCAGGATTGATTTGCACTTAGCAAAGTCTTTTGTTAATTACAAAACATTTTTCACATATAAGAAACTTACCAAAGCATAGGATATTCTTTTCAAGGATATATCACCTATCCTGGGGCCTCCAGTACAATCTTTGCTTTTTTGGAGAATACATCACTTTTTTTTTTTTTTTTTTTTTTGTAAACTTGATATGCAAGGTCAGATACACTGTACTTAGTGCCAGAGTCTTGCTCTCTGTCTCAGTCCTTCCTGTATGCTTAGGTTCTAGCAACAAGTGCCCAGGCACTGTTCTAAAGGGACCTGTATGTACTAACACACTTAATCCACATAGCACTCCCATAAATTCCTATTGTACAGATGAAGGAACTAGGGCTCAGGGAAGATGACTGACTTTTCTGAATTCACACAGCTTGAATGAATGAGAGCCAGGATTTGGACTCAGGCCATATGACACCAGAGTATGAAGCCTTAACCACCATGCTGTGCCATATAATACAGTGCTTAGTAAGTCTGTTCAGTGTTATGAAAGGCTGTATATACCTCCCGCTTCAGAGAAGAAAATGAAGTCAACAAGGATGGTCAACTTCAACTTTTTCCCTTCCCTGGTTTATAAACTCGTGTATATGTATGTATTTCCCCACTTCTTTCCTCCAGTATCCTAAGTTTTCTCTCTCTGATCAAGGCCAGTCCTTCCTTATGTCCTTGACCCCACATCTTCCCCCTTTTTCTGGACTTCCTTTATCAGTTATTCCTTTTAGTAACGTCGATCTCTCTTCTCCCTAGCCTCCCTCTCCTCATCCATAAACTTGCTCAGACATCTAAGAAAATTCCCCCTGTGGGACCCAGAATTCACCTTTCTGGCCCCCATTCGATCATTACCTCTTCCCATCTGAACTTCTTAAAAGAATAGTCCCTACTTCTTACCTCCTCTCCCATTCTGGTCTCAATAGACGACAGTTGGATTCCCACCCTCACGGCCTCCTTCAACTGCTTCCAACAAGTTCACCATTATGTTCCCAAACGCTACCTGTTTCTAGTACTTAGATACTGAAATTCCACGATTCATTTGATTGAAACTCTATTGACGTGGTTTCCTGGACTTGGTTCTGCCCTCAGCACTCTACCAATTCTCCAATCCACTCTCCTAGTTTCAAATGACCACCTCTTATAACAGAAAATCTTTGTATCTAGTATCTTATTTGTTTTGGTATCTAGACAGGAGGGGCAAGTATACCCATGTTTCCTTGCATAGTTCTTTCTGTATGAATTATCTACATATCTGTCTTCTCATTAGATTCTCAGCTATCTGAAGGCAAAAATTGTTCTGTCCACCCTTATATTCTCAGCTCCTAATACAACCTGCCACCCACCATAGACTTGCAACAAGTATTTGTTGAGCAAATTACCCTTTAAAACCTTTGCTTCACAGAGGTCCAAGCAGTCTTCTGTAGATGTTTCCAAATCTTTCTGTGTAAAACACTGTAGACTGTTCTAGATGTTCAGAGAAGGGACCTGTCATTTTGGGCTGGCTAAGACTTTGTGAAGGTGATCGAACTTAAGCCAGAATTCGTTTCAAGTCCAGAGGTGAGAACAGGGAGGCAAGAATACCAATGCTTGACTCCCAGGCCGGAGACTGGCAGGCAGCAACTGGAGTGCCTTTGTTGAAGCATCAAGTTTGGGTAAGGAAAGTGTAGAAGACAAGCTTAAAATGCTGGGTAGGAATGCACATGTGGAGGGTCTGAAGGCTAAGCTGAAGAGTCCCTACTTTATTCTACAGCGAGGTAGGAGTCTCTACTGAACCGGGTGCTCAGTGATCTTAAATAAACCTTGCGGCAGAAAGCCTGCTGGATTGTAGCCAGGATATATGAGACGTGAGCAGACCAGTGGGACACTCAGATGAACAAAATGAGAGCCTAACGCAGGGTGGTAGCACCAAGAACTATGATATGGTACTTGACAAATTTCATCAAATATGTATTTGTGTGTTTGTGTGTGTGCATATGTACAGTTTAACATCTTTGAAACTAAAATACATTTTATGGTTAATCGCATGTCTTAACTGGCAGCATCTCTTCTTTCCTAACAACATGTAAAATAATGGTGTATTTTAAAGTTGATAGTGTCCAAGATTCAATGAATATGATATCTGGATGTGAACAAGAAATTAAAGAATTCAAAAGCAAAGTTTTAAACTTGGGTGACTGGATGACTGGAAGGACGGGTGTTCGTTTCCTTGACCCCCGGACAGGAGTCTAACCATATCTTCCATTTGAGCAATGCTGCATAGACAGTATTGCAGCTCACCTACTTTGCCCATCGGAACTAATTAATAATTAAGAATAAGAGGAAGTACTTCTTAATGACAACTTTAATATGAACATGGGTTTGACCCTCAAGAAACATTCGTAACTTAAAGGAAGAGTGAGTTGCCTTTGAGAGGAGTACATGATGCTTAGGGATGGATGGCATGAAGTTTCTGGATCTGGCTGATGCTCAAATACATCAAGGCAACTGCTAATCTTAGTCATTTGAACAATCGGTACTTCTTCAAATACTGGTTCACTTCTTCCTTGGGGTAGGGACGGAGCGCAATGCAAGTGGCGATATTCTCCGGCTGCTCTAGCCACAGCATGTGGTCAACGTTCTTCTGTTGTAGGGTCTCAGCCAGCTCCTTCAGGGCGCTCTCATCGGCAGCCTACCAGGAGCAGAGCACAGAACACAGACTGAATGGCCCGTTGAGGAAGTGTTGGGAGGCAATGAAAAAAAAGTGCAGGGGCTCAGGGGGTAGGTTCCTCCTAACTCAAAGTGGAGGAACAGCTTTTCTCAACGAAGGAGCTGGAGAGCGAGTCTCCAGAAGCAAGAGCTTCACTGCCCCATTTGCTGTTCACTCTCTGAAGGACCTTAGATAAGTGGTCTGGGGGGTCGGAGAGGGAGAGGTGTAATCTGTTTCTAAAATGGAAAAGATTTTTCTCTTCCCTCCTGAGATGCTGTATGCATTGACTGTAATTATGCTCTATTTCTCTTATGGCTGGTGCCCATCCAGCTATCCCTAATCCTTCAGCCAGCTTTGACTTTAAGAGTTGTAGGAAAGGAGTTCTAACACACATCACCTCCATCTCCGTCCTCCCCTCCTTTCCTACCTGACCAAACCTGAAGGGCTTTCCTTCTGCTGGGATAGATGCCCGCTGGTTGGCTCAGCAGGCAAATCTCTCACATCCTCTCCCATTGTTTCTCATCATCTTTATCACTGTGCTGGCTCCCATTAGCAGGAAGTATTAGAGCTAGCTCTCAGAAAACAATGATAATTAGTGTGTTATTTAGAATAAGATACTATTCTTTTTTTTTTCTTTTTTTGCCTAGGAAGGCAGAAGCCAGTAAGGTAACTAGAGATATGTGTTATCAAAGTAGAGGAAATTGAGACTGTCACTCTTTACCTAGAGTCCTCTGGGCACAGCCACGCTGAAGAACTCATGGACTTCCCCTCCCTCCTTCAGCACCAGACGGCAGCATAGGACAGTGAGAGTAAGTCCAAACTCTTGCTCTGCCCCATACTGATTGTGTTTTGTACATGTGTGTATTTTAAGTAGGCTCCACACCCAGTATGGAGCCCAATTCGGCCAAAGTCACAATCCCAAGATCAAGACCTGAGCTGATATCAACAGTCAGACCCTTAACCAGCCGAGCTACCCAAGCACCCCAGTGATTGTGTGATCTTTGATGAGTTACATGACTTAGCAGGGACTTTCTTTCTCCTTCCTAAAACAGGGATGATAATGCTTCCTAGCAATAGTGATGACTCAAAGAAATTAGGCTCAGACTAGTGCCTGGCACATAGCAGGCACCCAATAAATGGAATTAGCCTTGGCATGGTCTTATATTTTATTGGTCTTTACGGCTGCAGCAGCACCTTAATTTACTCAGGGGTGATTCCTTGGTCCCTTTCTTGGGTATGGCTATTAGTTAGGAATAATCAGACGTCTTTCAGACTTAGGGGAGGTCACCTAATCTCTGTGGGCTTCAGATCTCTCATCTGAGAAATGGGGTAAATAAATATATTATCTGCCTGAATGTGAGGGAGAGGGGGTTGTCTGAACCAGATAATTTCTTGAGCCCCTTCCTACAAAGAGAGTCTAAATAAAAAGCTATCTGCTAGGGTGCCTGGGTAGCTCAGTTGGTTAAGCAACTGCTTTTAGCTCAGGTCATGATCCTGGAGTACCAGGATCAAGTCCGGCATCAGGCTCCCTGCTCAGCAGGGGTCTGCTTCTCCCTCTGACCTCTCCCCTCTCATGCCCTCTCTCTCTCTCAAGTAAATAAATAAAATTTTAAAACAAAGAAACGAACAAAAAGCTATCTGCTGGGACACCAGGGTGGCTCAGTTAAACGTCTGCATTTGGCTCAGGTGATGATCCCAGGTCCTCGGATTGAATCCCGCATCAGGCTCCCTGCTCAGCGAGGAGCCTGCTTCTATCTCTTCCTGCTGCTCCCCCTGCTTGTGCTCTCTCTCTGACAAATAAATGAATAAAATCTTTAAAAAAAATCTGTTTCGGGCGCCTGGGTGGCTCAGTGGGTTAAAGCCTCTGCCTTCGGCTCAGGTCATGGTCCCAGAGTCCTGGAATCGAGGCCCGCATCGGGCTCTCTGCTCAGCGGGGAGCCTGCTTCCTCCTCTCTCTCTGACTGCCTCTCTGCCTACTTGTGATCTATCTCTCTGTCAAATAAATAAATAAAATCTTTAAAAAAAAAAATCTGTTTCATTTCTGTCTACTTGGATTCTCAAGACATTTCCCCATAGAAATTACTGCCTAATATTTTACTACCCAACAGAAGTTTCTCTTTTCTCTTGACAGATAAATCGGTTTGTGCCAGCTAGCCATAAAGTATTACTGCACCCCAGGGTTCTAGTTTGTTTAAAATAAATTTTATAATGTAAAGTAAAATATGTGCTTCACATAGAAAACTAAAAAGAATAAAGCATTAGAAACAAACCAAAATCCTACCACTAGCTTAGTATTTGGATGTACTTCCTTAGTTTTTCTTTCCAAAATCTGGATAATTTTGTATAGAATACAGTTCAGTTAGCATCACATAATGAACACTCTTCCATGCCAACTAAATATGCTCCAAAACCACGATACGCTAGCTTTATTATAGCACATTCTATGGGCATAAAATGAACCAATCACTAGTGTTGGAAATTTGGTAATTTCCACATTTTTTACTATTATAAAGTGCTGCTATTTATATTCTTGTAGTATACAGTGCGCCTCGGCGCATCTGATTATCTTCCCGTGATACAATTCCAGCAGCAGCAGAACTGACAAAGGGAAAAGGTGAGGGTAAGATCTGTTTGGCTATCTGCCAAAAGAACCTTACCTCTGTCTTCATCGGTGGTGTCGGGTATGTATGTATGTATTTTAAAGATTTTATTTATTTATTTGACAGATCACAGGTACGCAGAGAGGCAGGTGGGGAGGGCGGGCGGGGGGGGGGGGAGGGGGAAGCAGGCTCCCCGCTGAGCTGAGAACCCGATGCGGGGCTCGATCCCAGGACCCTTAGATCATGACCTGAGTGGAAGGCAGAGGCTTTAACCCACTGAGCCACCCAGGTGCCCTGTGTCTGGTATTTATGATGCTAAGTTCAACTTACATTAAGTACACATTTACTTTCAAATAATTAGGCGTCATATCCCGGTAATGCTTCAGATTCACTTCACTTGCAATAGGAATTCCGTGTCCTTGTCCCTTCCGAATCGGTTTTTCCGGGAGGGAGCGTGACAGTACCTTCGGGAGTTGCATTAAAAGGCCGGCCCAGTGCACAGGTAGAAGGGCAGGGCCGGGTTCCACAGGCCTCCACCCTCACTGGCACCTCCTAAGAGATACGTGGATGAGGGCGGAGGGGTGCGGAAAGCATTGATAAGTGGCCCGAAGTCCACTCTTCACACAGACCCGGTCCAGCCAAGGGAAGACGACGGGGAAACAGCGGAAACCCCCGAACCATTTCCAAAACTTAGACGTAAACGACCCCTCCCAACTATCGCCGTACCCACTCTACGAAGTTAAGCCTCAGCCTCAAGACCACACCCACTTCCGGTCTCGAAGGCCTCGATACCCCTCCCCCTCCGCCGGATGCCTCACCTCGAGGACCACCTTGCGCATGCGCCCCAGGTCTTGGAGGTATGCGGCCGTGTGGGGGTGGTCGCGGTGAATGTGCAAGGCCGCGGTGGCTGCGTGACAGGCCTGCGCTACCAGTGCGCCCGCCGGCCAGGAGAATGGGGCCTGCGATAGATCCTTTCGTAACACCAAGTATTGCACTAGGATCTGCGGCTCTGGGCCAGAGGACGCCATCTTCCTGGCCCACCGAAAGGCCGGCCCTACTCCCCGGTGCATGCCGGGATGAGGGAGGGGCCCTGAGGGCAGCCATGTTTTTGTACGGTGGCGGCGCAAAGCACCCTGGGTCCGACTGGTTTGATTTTTTGAAGGAGTGGACGGCGGGAACTCTTCGTTCTCGTCCTGCCTAAGCGAGAGGAGCGGAGGTAAGAGTAAACGTAAGACTTGGTGACGGACGGGACCGTGACTAGGGTGGAAGGCTGAACGGCCTCTTATAACGGCGTGTTCTGGGGCAGGTTGGTGTCCGGAGGCCGACGGTGCGTTCCTGAGTTGTGCGCGTCCTGCCGTGAATAGGTGTGATTTTCTTGCCCTTTTTCTTTTACCAGCAAGGAAATCTGGGTGTCTGTTACCGCTTGCCTGCCAGCTTCACAGGGGTCCTGTGGAAGTCTGAGGAGATGGAGTGGGCGAATGACGGCAAGTCCAGAGGAGGTATTCACAGGGTCGCCTCCCCCCCCCCCCCCCCCCACTGCTGCCAAGACGACCCCTAGGTTAAAGGAGCCCTTTCCTCCTCTGACGGGTGTGACCTGGCCTGTTTGGGAGCATTATGGTGAAAGGAACAGACAGGAGACTGAAAGGGACAGGCAGCTAAGATCATTCATGGCACAAGGAAAATTACTTAAAACATTTCTAGGCTCCTGCCCCTTTCTAAACCGATAGGGTAGCGTTCATAATATGCTCAGTGTTTATATTCCGAGTTACAGTTCTAGCCAGTGAGGTCTCTTTCCAGGACTTTTTGGGGTCATCTATGCATTATGCCTGTGGAAGGGTCGATGCCAGGCAGTGACTTTGGTGTTGGTTAGGCCTAGGTTTGAGTCCCGGCTCTGCCCTTAGAAATACTGTAGCCTTAGGCAAGTTATTTTACCTTTCTCTGCCTTAATTTCTTCATTTGGAAAGTGGAGGCAAAGAATAGCCTTATGGTGGTGGTTGTAGAGATTAGATAAGGACTTAATTCTCTTCATGCTTTCATTCTTTACATGGTTTGCAAGTGAAGCCTCTAGCACAAGAGTCTTTAGATGTAGGAAATGTTCAGCAGGTGGTTCGTTGTTAGACTTGATTGGCATTTTGAAACTGTGACCTTTCCTGTATTGGTCTTTAAGCTCTTGGGAACTGAGATTTGCCTCTGAATTTCTATCCAACCATGAACTTGTTTTCCTTTCTAATACCCAGTAGTACTGGTAGGCAGTTCACGCTAGTGTGTGTCTTTATAGTCCTGTGTGAATAATACTTTTTGGAGCTTTAAAGTACTTAATTTAAGTTTCTCTGGATGTCTAAATCCAAAGAGTTATGCATTAGCGCTTTGGGAAAACATGCATAAAAGACAATTTAAAAAATCATTCTACATTTTAAAAAAAGGTTCTGAGAAAGTCTGAATTTGGTGACCTCGTTTTCCCCTGGGTCCTTATTATCATGGGTAACTGAGATGAGTTATATTCAGAAAATGCTCTCTTTGGACAGTGTCCTGATCAGGGACTGCTTGTACATTAGTGCTGAGCTGTGAGGTGGCTTGTCATTGATTTCTCTTGTCACCTTCTCTGGTTTTATAAATTGTGGCTAATGTCCAACATTTTAGCTGACCCAAATTCTGAAAAGAGTCACCCTTTGTTCCCCCTGAAATGTTTCCTGTTGCCAGAGTTAGAAATCCCTGGCTTCTTGTGAAATTGCCTTTTTTCTTTCCTCAGGTGTTTTAGCTCACTTGGAAAGACTAGAGATTCAAGTGAATAGATCCCGTAAAAACTCAGAAGATCTGCAGAGAGCACAGGCCGTCGAAGGTACTCTTAGGACCAAGATTCATAAACTGAGATGTCTGCGAGATGAGCTGAGAGCTGAAGCAAAGCAGCGTCAAGCCAGAGTGAGTGCAAGGGTAACGTTAGCAGGTTTTCCGAGAGTGTAAAGAGCAGGAATGATCTGGGAATTAGCAGATTTGTATCCTGGGTTTCACCTGTGATCTTCCTGGATTGATTTCAGCCCTTGACAGGAAACACTGCAGGGGGAACAGAGGGTGACTCTTTTCAGAATTTGGGTCAGCTAAAATGTTGGACATTAGCCACAATTTATAAATCTCAAGTGATCAGTGCTGTAGAGTCCGCTAATACCAGTATGAACCGGTAATTGTCAGACACCACCGACAGGCCAGGCAGGTTCTTCGAATCATTTCTTAGCCGGCACTCAGACGCACGAGTCTTAACTTCAGTCTCAGCCTGACTTGAGTCATTGGCGCTTTTGTCATTAGCGCCATCTTTCCCTTACCCACACTTGAAACGACACAGTGAACTTCAGTTCTTCCCTCTTTTCAGTTTTCTCTCAAGCCCAGAGTCAGCATGACCTGTCAGATTTTCCTTTAAATTGTCTTTGTACTTCAAGTATTATCCGCATGTTGTAAAATGTTTACTAGGTGATTTGGGTGCCAGGATTATTGCAGTAGTCTGCTAGTTATTTCTCTTTCTGTACCTCTGCTTCTCTAATAACTCCTACACAGGCAAGGAAATGCTTCATAAAACACCACATCATTGGACTTTATATAAATGTGAATAGTATAAACTCTTTCTTGTCTGACTTTTTTTTTCCTGAATGTTCTGTGAGATTGATCCAGACTGCTGCATCTAGCGGTCATTCTTTTTTGTTGCTGTATAGTAATTCCATTTTATGAATAGTCCACAACTTATTTACTAAATTGTATTGTCGGTGACATTTGGGTTATTTGGGTTGTTTCACTTTGGGGCTGTGAAACATTCTTGTTTCTGTCTTTTGATGGAAAAATAGATACTTTTCTATTGGGTATATACCTTGTAGAGTTGCTAGGTCACAGGGTATATACCTTGTAGAGTTGCTAGGCCTTTAGTAAATACTGCCGAACAGTTTCTGAAGTGATTTTACCAATTTTCATTCCCAGCAGCAGGGTATGAGATTTCCATTGTTGTGCATCTTTACCAGAACTTGATATTGTCAGTTTAAAAAATCCGTCTCTCTGGTGGGAGTGTCCTAGAATCTCTATCGCCTGATAACTAATGCTGTTAAGGGCTTGTATTGGAAACTTGAAAGTCTTCTGTTGTGAAATGTGCTTTTCAAGGCTTGCACAGAAATGTTATTGCATTGTCTATCTCTTACTGCATTGTAGAATCTTTACTTATTTTGAATATGAATTCTTTGTTTGGGATATTTATTACGAATTTTCTCTTGGCCTGTGGCTTGCCTTTTCACTCTCTAATGGTGTCTTGTGATGAAAAGAAAGTCTTCATTTCAGTGAAGTTTGATTTAGGAATCTAACTTTAGACTTACTGCTTTTGTTTTCTTTTAATAAATCTTTGCCTGACTTAAGATGATGAAGCTGTTCTGTGGTACTTTCTGAAAGCTCTATTATACTTTGTACTTTAAGAATTACAGTTCATCTGGAATTGATTTTTGTGTATGGTATGCAATAGAGGTCATACTTTTTTTGGTTTTCCATATGGATATCCACTGCATCCAGTATCCCTTTCTGAAGTCCACTCTTTCCCCATTGTATTGTAATGGATCTTTGGGTCCCTTGCGGGCCTGTTTCTGACTTCTGTTCCATCGGTCTTTTTGTCTTTGTGCTAGTACCAGAGGTTCATTTACTGTATATATGTCCTATATGATATACATCTGTCATATATGTCCTCTTTTTCAGAATTATCTTGGGCTACTCTTGGCCCCTTGAATTTTTCATAAATTGGGGCATCAGCCATCAGTTTCCAAAAACAAATCTATAAATTTGATTTGGGATTGCATTGAATCTATCCACCAGTTTGGAGAGAACTGAAATATTTTCAGCATTGCATCTTCCAGCCAGTGTACATGATCTCTCTCTCCATTTATTTAGTTCTTCAATCTCTCAGCAATGTGTGTAGTTTTATGTGTAGAGGTCTTAAATCAGTCATTATATTTGTCTTTGTGTATTTGATTTTTCCTGATGTTACCATATAAGGCAGGGGTCAGCAGACTTTTCCTGTGTGAGGCCAGATCGTCAGTATATGAAGCTTTGTGAACCAGATGGTCCCAACGCAGCTACTTAGCTCTGCTGTTGTATTGTGAAGCGGCGCAAACAATATGTAAATTAATGGGTGTGAAACCTTATCTACAGAAATAAGTGTCCAATTAGGTCTGACCCACAAGCCACATTTTGATGACCTCTGATACCTGGATTGTTTTTTAGAAATTTGATTTTCAAATTGTCGTGTAGAAATATATTAGATTTTTGCATACTGACTTTATATTTCACAACTTTGCTAAATCTACATTCTATTTATCTCTCTATTCTTTGGGGATTTCTACATTTGGAATCCTGTCATATGCAGACGATCACAGTTTTACTGCTTGCCAATCCTTGTAACTTGTTTTTCTTGCCTCATTCTGTTAGCTGAGATCTTCATTATATTGTTGAGTAGAAATAGTCTTAGGGTTAACATGTTCCCTCTAAATTTTGTATACTCTTATCAGATTAAGGAAATCCTCTTGTATGGCTAGTTTGCTAGAGTTTTAATTGTGATCAGGTATTGAGGTTTATTAAATGTTTTTACTGCATATATTAAAGTGGTCATGTTTCTCTTCTTTTATTAATGTGGTGCTACATATTGGTTGGTGTTTGATAATGGCTTACTTTTTTGGAGTAAACCTAATTTGGCTTGATGTGTTATCCTTTCTATATAATGCTGAATTTTATTTGCTCATATTTGCTAATTGGACTTTTACATCTCAGTTCATGAGATTGTCTTACGAATTTTTTTTTAATGTCCTTGTCAGGTTTTGACATCACATTTAACCTGGTCTCAGAAAACAAATTTTGAGATGTTTTCCCTTTTTTTTCTCGATTTGATGGTAGAGTTTATATAAAATAGTGTAGTTTTTCCTTAAATTTTTATAAAGAATTACCTAGGAAAGCCCTTCAGGCCTCCTCTGTGGGAAGGTTTTAAATTTCTAATTTGGGGGATCCTGGGTGGCTCAGTCGGTTAAGTGTCTGCCTTCAGCTCAGGTCATGATCCCAGGGTCCTGGGATCGAACCCCACATTGGGCTCTCTCCTGAGAGCGGAACCTGCTTCTCTCCCTCTGCCTGCTGTTCCCCTTGCTTGTGCCTGCTCTCGCCCTCTCCATCTCTCTGTCAAATAAATAAA
This sequence comes from Enhydra lutris kenyoni, assembly GCF_002288905.1. Classification (NCBI taxonomy): domain Eukaryota; kingdom Metazoa; phylum Chordata; class Mammalia; order Carnivora; family Mustelidae; genus Enhydra; species Enhydra lutris. Next base: position 3,754,973 of record NW_019154119.1, on the reverse strand, counting down.
TAAAATCTTTGAAAAATATATCAGTTTCAATTTCTTTGATTAATATAAAGGTTTTATATTTCCTATTTCCTCTTGGGTCATCTTTGATAAGTCGTATTTCTCAGGGAATTTGTCCATTTCATCTAAACTCACTTTTATAAAGTTGTTTGAACCTTCTCAAACAACTTACCAGCTTGTGAGTAGGATTAGTCAGTAATATTGTCTCATTTTTTATTCTGGTAATTTTTGTTTTTATTCTTGGTAATTTGTGTTCACTGTTCCACTCTTTTTCTCTCCTTGATTAGTCTTAAATTTTATCAATTTTGTATTAGTTTTATTAATTTTGGTGTTATTAATTTTCTGTTGTACATTTGTGTTGTATTATCATTGATATGGTCTCATCATTCTACCATTTTTGTTGGATTTAAGTTGCTTTTTAGCTTCCTGAGATGAATACTTAATTTTTTTTTTTTAAGTCTTTCTTTTCCCCTTTTTGAGGTTATAAATTTCCCACTAAACAGTGTCTTAGTCAATATGGGCTCTTGTAACAAAAATACCACGATTTGGGTGGCTTATAGCAACACATATGTCTCACAGTTCTAGAGGCTGGGAAGTCGAAGACTGTGGACCCGGCAGATTCAATGTCCATCTAGTGAGAACCTGTTTCCTCATTGATGGTACTGTTCTCATGTAGCCTCACATGGTAGAAGCGGCAAGCTAGCCCTCTGGGCACTAGTTACAAGGGCACTAATCCCATTCGTGAGGGCTCTAACATTGTGACCTAATCACTAGCAACGAGTGAATTCTGAGGGATACTCACATTCAGTCCATAGCACATGGCTTTAACTATATCCCTCAAGTTGTGGTATGTCATGTTTTCATTGCTTTGCTCACCCTGTACTCATCCTAGACTTCCCTCACACCCTTGTCTTGTTCCTCTCACAATACTCTCCAGTCCCACCAAAGCCCTAATTTGTTCTTCAGGCAAGCACAGTTTCTACTTCTGTAACCCACAAGGTTCTTCCTCTGTTGTGAATTCATAGCATTACCTGGTTACTGTAGCATTTCTTGAGATATTACATAATAATTTAAAAAACTCTGCATTTGGGGCGCCTGGGTGGCTCAGTGGGTTAAAGCCTCTGCCTTCGGCTCGAGTCATGATCCTGGGGTCCTGGAGCCCCGCATGGGGCTCTCTGCTCAGCAGGGAGCCTGCTTCCCTTCCTCTCTCTCTGGCTGCCTCTCTGCCTACCGGTGATCTCTGTCTGTCAAATAAATAAATAAAAAATCTTAAGCAAACAAACAAAAAAACCCTCTGCATTTAGCTTTCTTTCTAGTTGTGTCAGGGTAAGAACTCTGTGCTATGCCCGTACCCAGTTTGATTTACTGCATATTTTGCAGGTTAAAGCATCTGCTGCCAATGTAGAACCTGACCAAACCCTGGAAATCAGTGAGCAAGAAGTTGCGGAAAGAAGACGGGAAAATGTGAAAGCCATCCTGCGGGCATATCGTTTCACAGGTATAATTTATTTTCTGACCTGCTTCAGTCCGAGTCTCTTGTTTTTAGTGAGTTGGTTTGCTAGACACATTATTGGTCCTGGACTTATGTCATGAGCATGGGTTTTTGCCTTCCTCAACATATACCTACAAAGCTGGCATACTCTCTGTAGGCATCTTGACCTAGAAAATGGGCCTCTTTTTGCAGAAGATTGGTTGGTGGCTGGCTTAGAGGATTCATTTTAGCTATTCAGTGTGTGTCAGAACTTGTACTAGAACTGCCTTTGCTGCTGGCTGGCTTGATGCCGCTGATCAAATAGTTCGAACCCATTAAGTCTCTGTTTCCCCATTAAAGTGGGGATTTATCCTGCCCATTATCTGTGGCATAGAGGATTGTGGAAGGAACTGGACTATCGTACATTAATTGACACTCCGAGAAAAAGAAGAGGTAAAAATGAAAATTTCGAAATCTCTTCTTCCATAATTTGATATTAAGATGTTTGATCTTTTCCACCATTTTCTCTGGTTTTAGCAGCTCAAACTTAAAAGGAGCCAGAGTGAGCAGAAAGTGTCTATGATGTTCCTTCAACACAGTTTGAGCTCATACTGTATGTACACGGCAGTGCTGAAGCAGACCCTCCCTTTGCTGCTGTCTGTTGAGAGGCTCCTCTCGTTTCCTGCAGGGCTCAGTGGGAAGCTGACCAGCCGCGGGGTCTGTGTCTGCATCAGCACTGCTTTTGAGGGAAATCTGCTGGATTCCTATTTCGTCGACCTTGTCATACAGAAGCCACTTCGGATACATCACCATTCCATTCCGGTCTTCATTCCCCTCGAGGAGATATCTGCAAAATACTTACAGACTAATATTCAGCACTTCCTGTTCTGTCTTTGTGAATACCTAAATGCTTACGCTGGGAGGAAGTACCAGGCAGATCGACTTCAGGTATCTGTCTGGGGTTTTTGTTTGTCTTTTTGTTTATTTTTTTAAAGATTGATTTATTTGACAGAGATCATAAGCAGGGAGAGGGGGGGAAGCAGGCTCCCCGCTGAGCAGAGAGCCCTATGTGGGGCTCGATCCCAGGACCCTAGGATCATGACCTGAGCCAAAGGCAGAGGCTTAACTCACTGAGCCATGCAGGTGCCCTGTGTTTTGTTTTTGTTTTTTGTTTTTTATTTATTTGACAGAGAGTACAAGTAGGCAGAGCAGTAGGCAGAGGGAGAAGCAGACTCTCCGCTGAGCAGGGAGTCCGATGCGGGGCTCGATCCCAGGACCCTAGAATCATGACCTGAGCCGAAGGCAGTCGCTTAACAGACTGAGCCACCCAGGCGCCCCGTTTGTTTGTTTTTTTTTAAAGATTTTATCTATTTGACGGGGAAAGAGAGGGAGAAAGTATAAGCAGGGGCACTGGCAGAGGGAAAGAGAGAAGCAGACTGTCCACTGAGCAGGAAGCCTGATGTGGGGCTCGATCCCGGGATGCTGGGATCATGACCTGAGCTGAAGGCGGACGCTTTACTGACTGAGCCACCCAGGTGCCCCTGTCTGGGATCTTATATATCATATTTTATGAGCTCAGAATAGACTTTAAAAGGAGAAAGAAAGGGGGGAGGCAAACAAGTTTTCTTTTGTATTCTAAAATGCTTTATAATTCTGAGCCCGAAATTTGACCATTATCCTTATGGTGCATGTTTCTTATTTATATACAAGCTGTTTTCCACCTTCTTCTCCTCTTGAAATGGTGGATGCTGATGAAGCATGGATGCTGGTTAAGGGATTATTTACTCCCTGATGGTGGTCGTCAGGCTTGTATACTTGACCCTGTCTTCCCTTCACAGAGTAGTACAGTCACAGCTCATTTTATGGTACTTCTCTTCATTGTGCTTTGCAGATACTGCATTTTTCTACAGATCGAAGGTTTGTGGCAACTGTGTGTTAAGCCTATCGGTGCCATTTGTCCAACAGTATTTTCTCACTTTGTGTCTCTGTGTCACATTTTGGTATTTCTCACAATATTACCAAATTTTTCATTATTTGTTATGGCGATCTGATCATTGATTGTGACTCATTAAAAGTTCAAATGAGGGTTAGCTTTTTTTTAGCAATAAAGTATTTTTTAATTAAAGTATTTTTTTTATTTTTTTTTTATTATTTTTTTTTTTTAAAGATTTTTTTATTTATTTATTTGTCAGAGAGAGAGGGAGAGAGAGCGAGCACAGGCAGACAGAATGGCAGGCAGAGGCAGAAGCAGGCTCCCCGCCAAGCAAGGAGCCCGATGTGGGACTCGATCCCAGGACGCTGGGATCATGACCCGAGCCGAAGGCAGCTGCTTAACCAACTGAGCCACCCAGGCGTCCCTAATTAAAGTATTTTTTAACTAAAATGTATACACTAGTTTTTTAGACATAATGTTACTACATACTTAATAGACTACACTGTAGTATAAACATAATTGTCCTAGGAAACCAAAAAAATTCCAGTTTATTGCGGTGGTCGGGAAACGAACCCACGGTACCTCCAGCGTATGTCCGTACAGTTTCTGTGCTTTCACTTCAGCAGGGGTTTATCGAGGACCTGCCGTGTGCCGAGTGCCTTGCGGAGCAGGATGATACATAGGGGGTACTATCCATCTTTGTCTAAACTCTGGCCTTTTTGGGGGTTGTAATGGAACTAGGGTTGGATTAAAACATTGTTTTACGTAGATGGGAAATGAATGCAGATGAGGAATATGTGAATTTTGTGAACTCCGTGTCCTGTTCTCCCTGCCGCTTGCGTGCATTCCAACTGCCTCCGGCGCTCTCGGGTTTTGGGTAGACGGATACGAGCGCGCGGACACACAGCCTCTCCGCCGGCCGCACAAAGGCTGTGTATCTCCCTCATGCCCTGGGCCGTTATTCAGTGCTTCCTGCCGCCCTTTCTAGGATGCTGCCAACTCTTGGTTATCTTATAAGTCTTTATCATTAGTCCTTTTCACAGGCTTCTTTCTGCCCTTTATTTCTCTGAAATTTGATTCACGGGCCGTATTTTTGTAGACATGTTTGAAGTGTCACAACCACTTACTGCCTTTGGAACTGTCACCATCCTGTATTGTGTCTGTTTTGACCCCCACCCTCCTCAGAGTGACTTCGCAGCCTTCCTGGCCGGGCCCTTGCGGAGAAACTCGCTGTGCAACTTGCTCTCCTTCACTTACAAAGTGGAGCCGCGGGGTCAGTCGGTCCCATTTTGTGCCAGACTGCTGTATAAGGACCTCACGACAACCCTGCCAACTGACGTCACCGTTACGTACGAAGGTGAGAGGAAGGACGCCTTGGCAAAGAAATGATGATGTGCTCTGTGGGGTTCAGGTGGAATGAAACAGGGTAAAATGGTGGATTCTCTCCCGGAGCCCCACTCTTCTGTTACTCTAGACATTTACTCAGTACAATACAAAGACTATTTTCCTTCTTTCTACCATTTTTCCTCTCCTCTTTGTAAGTAAACATAATTACCCTAGTTCCTACCTCCTCTGCTCCGTCAGACTCTGCCAGTGTTCCTTCAGTTTATGTTCGTCGTCATTGGAGACCCCTCTTGAGAGACAGCTAATGAGGCCGAGTCATGGGGTGACTCGTGAAGCGCGCCAGAAGACTCATTTCACTAGGCAGCCAATTAGACAAATAAGTATACACTTAGCTCTCTAGAGACCCTTCGGTATATGGGAATTCTGTAGGACTGGCTGAGAGAGATTGTGTAACTGTTTTGGTTAAATGGACCAGAGTAATGTGACATGGGACATAATGAAAAAAAGGATCAAATATTCTTAGGAAGTTGGAAAGTTTCGAAGCTGTCATAGATTTTACACTATAGGTTTTAGACTTCTGGGCAGAGTCTGTTTGGGGCTTAAAATGTCATTGGTCCAATAAAGGGCAGTTTCAGTTCCAGACCGAAAAAAAAAAAAAAAAAGGTTACATGGGTCCAGAACATCAGCGATCTGGGTTCTCATTCCTCCAGTCGCACTAAATGAGATCGATATAATCTGTTCTAGGAACGGACGCGTTATCCCCCTCGTTGGAAGAACAGCGAGCATCCCATGAAAATCTGTTTTTTTCGAAGCCTCTACATCAAGTGTTTACTTCATTTGCAAGAAAAGGAGAAAAGTTGGATATGAGCCTGGTCTCCTAGAATATTTTCATTGGGAACATGTCAAAAAGTGAGTAAAATAATACTGTGCACAGTCCCCAGGCTAGGTCCTATGAACTGAAAACTGTTGAAAGGTTCAGACCCCCTGCCTGGGGACCATCCTTGCAGTGAGAGCAGTCGCGCAGCCCATCAGAGTGGTCAGGGGCGGTTCGGACAGTCGTGGTGTCGATCTGATCGTGTTTTAGCTGAAAATCAGAGTGGATGTGATGGGGCAGTCGAAGGCATGTTGTGAAAGAGGGAGGATGTACCTTTTAACTAGAGAGTATTCCTAGCTTTTATGAAAGCTTTAAGTAATTCTGTTTCATTTTCCTGAGACTTTTGAAAAGAAAGTTCTTAGAACACTCCAGGTTCCTGCTATGACAGGAATCACACGGTTAAGAAAAGAGTGTTTGATCTTTAGTTTGAAGCCCTGGGTTCTAGGCTACTGTTTTATAAAGAATACGTGTAAGTACCATGGATAATCAGGGTTGTATGTAGCTAATACTTTGTTTCTAAACATGTTAGTAGAGAGTTGAGTGTAATAAGTCAGCTATAAACAGCGTGATCAGAAATCTGCTCTTACTCTGTGCTTGTCAGGGGCCGCAGACCCTCCCTCCTCTCTCTCCTGCAGGCCCTTGGCCACAGCTGCACAGTTGTCTCCCCACATCTCCTGATCTCAGTTCTAAGGATCATTTCTCCTTATATTATAACCCCGGCCTCAGCCTTGCTGACATGTTTTGTTCCTTATGGGAATATGTAGAGGGGTGGCACCCGGATGTGAAAGCCTGCGTCCGGCAGGATCCAGCTGTTGAGTGCCTGTCCCCACTTTGCCCAGGCACAAGTAGGGGTCCTTACTCCCCGTCCTGCCCTGGGCCCACAGCTGCATCCAGCCCTAACACGGTCACTTCCTAGGCCAGGTGACCAGGAAGCAACCCTACATGTGTGGGCGCCCGTGGGGCAGGTCGAGTCGGCTTGGACCACCATTTAGAAGAAAGGAGCTTGAGAACGATCAGCCGTCTTAGTTCAGGCTCTTGCCTTCCAGGCACCTGATAAGGATGCGTGGTGTGAGTCAGCAAAGTACTGCACAGAATTTTCACAATGATCACATTCAAGTTGAATAAAGCTTTTAATAAAACAGTCTTGTTCTTTATCAATACCTGTAAATTCTCTTTTAAAGCAGTAGCAAAGGCGACTGACTGTAGCAAGAGCTCAGGAGGCAAGGCAATATCGGAAAGTGGGTTTTCTTTTTTTAAACAGAAAGTTAAAAATATAAATGTAGAAGATCTGTTTATATATTTTTCTCTCAGAAATAAATTCCCTTTCCCTCCCTCCCACCAGGTAGAAGGAAATATTGCACTTTCTGCTGTCATGACTAAGGTGGCAGGGGTTCCAGAAGAACCTTTCAAGATTATCAGGAACATAGCATGAGGGCCAGTTCACCTAACCTGGACCAGACTGAGACGAGCAGGTCTCCAGCTTGAAAGACGGCTTCCAGGTGAGCGCCGGGGAGCAGAACACTTGCCTGCTCGGCTGTCCTGTCCCGCCACGTCCTCGTCTGAAGCACAGCTTTCCCGTCTGTGCTCCCAGCCGGGAAGCAAAGGCAGCTTTGTTCCACCTCGGACACGTTTCCTGCTCACAGTGGCCATGGCCTCTCTGGAGGAAGGAGGGCTGGTCAGACCCAGGGCTCTGGAAGGATTCCGTTCCAGTACTATGTCTAAGACCCCTACTCTCTGAGGAAGCTACAGGCACACTGAGGAAGAGTATGGCCACCCTCAGAGCTCACGTATCCATGAACAAATGAAGGCTTAAGGAGATTTTTAAACCTAAAGTCTATGTGAGTGTGCACTTCAGCAGTTTGGGAATGTCGGGACTTGGTCATGTGTCCTTTCCCAAGGCCTTTCTCTGATTCCAAAAAATAGATTCTCCCTTCCCATCTGGACTGTGGTGAAGCTGGAGGCCGTTCAGGAGTTATCCACCACCTGGTGGGGCAGGGTGACCGAGGAGCCGTTAGGGAAGGCAGCTGGCTTATCACGCCCCTTCAGGAAAAAGGTTAGCAGCTCCCCCTTCCCCTTCACAAAGATGGGCCCTCGCCTCACAAAGCGGAAGCCGTATTCTCGAAGGATGGCTTGTGTTTCTTCCACCACCTGTAGAGGGAGAACATTGTGTGAGCTCAGACCGGGGCCGCCCAGAGGTCTCCACACGGGGCCTGTGGGTCCCGACAAGCCTGCCTGTAGTGCTCTTTTCCAGATGTCTTCGGCCAGGCCCCTTATCCTGCGCACGAGGGGCCAGGGTAGTTTGCCTGGGGCCTGTCTCTCTCACAGCAATAGCGCTCGCTGACCCGAAGGACAGCCCTGGGTTGTCTCTGGCAGCATCACTCCCTGTTCTTGTGTCCCCTCTCCCTGCTTTGTGGTGCTCTCCTGCCAGACGCAGCTGGCATGATTCGGGGCGGCTTCAGGGGGAAGTTGGCGGTGGTACGAGAGATTAGAAAGTTCATACCAAAAGGATAGGGTTACCAAAAGCTTAAGCCCAAGTCTTGGAAAGGGGAGTGAAGTATTTCCCACCCTTGCCCGCGACCTTCCAGAGCTACCCCCTTGATACCCTGGGCCAATGGACAGGCAGGAGCGCATGGCAACACGCCCTAGTCCGATCTTGTTCCCGGCCCCTGCTTCTGAGCACATGCTCTGCTCTGCTGCTGGCCATACCTGAATGTTGCCCATGACCCCCGTGGACTCCATCCTGCTGGCCACATTGACCGTATTGCCCCAGATGTCATAGTGTGGTTTCCGGGCTCCAATGACCCCAGCCAGGACCCCTCCTTTGTTCATGCCTGGTGGAGGGACATAAAACTGAGCACAGCCACGAGCCATAATTTATCCCATCCATTATCCCACCTCAGAAGCCACCAGCTCCTCTCCCGGAGAATTCACCACCTGATCCCAACCACAAGGCTCCCAAGTCTGTGAACAGTCCTCGGGAAGCTCGTCTCTAAGCCACCAGAGGGCAGACACGTCTCCTGTCTGTCCTGGCCTGGCCACCGTGCTAATTCATGCAGCACAGGAGTTGCCGGTTTCAACACGTATCTGTCACTGCAGGGGTCTTGTGAGCTCAGCCAGGAGTGAGAATCCCACCCCCACCTCTTCACAGAGGGGACAGCAGGGGACGTGAACTCCTAAGACGCTGGACTGAGGCAGCAGAGCTCTCCGCAGGCCTGCAAGATTGCCTTGGGGGGCCAGGGTAGGCAGCCTGACCGCAGCCACGCTCAGAAGGCAGGCTAATCGCCGTGAGGTATGGCCGTGTTGCCAGATGTGCCGTCTGATCATCTGGAAGAGATCCCGAAGGTCCCAGAGCCGTGCAGGTGCGACCCTCCCCAACCTAAACGCCTCCAAGGCTAAGTCTCTCGCCCTTCCTGCCCAGGATGTGCGGCAGCCCTTGCCTCGGAGCACAGCAAGGAGCACGCAGGCCCGAGAACCCTTACCGATGCGCAGCATGAAGTTGTTGAAGGACTGGTTGTTGATGTTTGTGAGCGTGTCCTTCATGGCCAGAGCAAAGTCCGCCAGATCAGCCAGGTGCTGCCAGCGCTCCTTGTCGGACTTCTCCTCCTGGGCGGGGGAGCGGCAGCGAGAGCGTGAGGAGCCGGTATGGGCACCTTCCTCCCTTCACGGCATTCTGGAGGCGAATTCCTACACCTCGTCATTAGAGGCCTCATTCTCCACTTCCCACAAATGAGGCCGTGACCTCTACCTTGGCTTGTCACTGACGGTTCCCCTGGATCCCTTAGGGTCCCGAGGGTCCCCAGGTGGGACGGGGCCAATCCTGGCCAGCTAGTTGCTTCCCGTCTGCCATGTGGCCAATCAGGAGTCCTACCTCCTCATCGCCTCGCCTGGGCTCAAGTCTGGGGTAGTCCTCATTTTGATTCCTTAACTAGATTCTAAGCCCTTGAAGGTCACGACCCATCTTAGGTTTCTTTAGCCTCATCCATAAAATGGAGATGGTAGTAGTACTTGTATAGGACAGTTGAAAGACAAAATAGGATGATAACAGTTTAAGAACAGCTCTTGGGCCCTGGGCCCCCACAGCTCACTTCCTCTCGTAAATGGCTCCGCAGGTCCGATAGGACAGAAGAACAGGCTGATGCCGGCCAGTGAGCTCTGAAGACCCCTCTTCTATCAGAACCGCTCCCCCAACCCGGAGGTTTTCATTGTCACATAATTGCGTGGATGGTTGCTTACTCCTCAGTTCTTTAGAAGGTTTAGAGCGTAAAGGGAGCATGGGCACGGTTAGAGCAGTTCTGCCTGGCCTAAGCTGGGCACCAGTTGCAGGGGTGGCGGGGGTTTGTGTAGCCTGCTCTTTCTCTGCCCGTTAAACTGGGCTGGTAAAGGGACCCCTGGGTGGCTCCGTCGGTTAAGCTGATGCCTTCGGCTCAGGTCATGATCCCAGGGTCCTGGGGTCGAGCCCCGCATCGGGCTCCTTGCTCGGCAGGGAGCCTACTTCTTTGTCCACCTCTGCCTGCCACCCTGCCTGGTTGTGCACTCGCTCTCTCTCTCTCCCTCTCTGACAAATAAGAAAAAAAAAAAAAACCAAAACTGTGCCAGTAAACCTGATTTTAAGTTTGCATTACATGCTGATGGTATGTGTGTGACCCACTGAGCCAGCTGTGCTCGCTAACATCAGCTACTCTGGTGACTCCTTGCTTCACACGCGAGCCGCGGACTGCCGCGCTCCTGCCTCGGGACATGGCGCCCCATCCCCTCCAGCCATGGGGGGCGCTTAGCTACCTTGTTGGAGCCGGCAAAGCCGTTGGTGTTGACATCTGGGGTGACTCCTGAAGCTGCCATGTAGGTGCTACCGATGGTTTTGATCTTGGTGATGACCCGGAATTTGGGGTTGTCCAGCAGCTGAGGCCGGTAGTAAAGAGGAGAGAAAGGTCAGCAGAGTCCAAGGAGCTAAATGAGCCAACTAAGTGACAAATGTGCCTGTTTACAGCAGCCCCACAGGACTCGACAAAAGCTCTCCTGCCACTTATCGGTCACCTGATGTTAGGCAGACTTGCCGACGGAGCCTCCATTTCTGTCACCGTAACAAGTGACAAACTGCCAGGCCCCTAGGGTGCTTGAACCTACCTGGGAAAGTATTTTCCTCGGCAACACAAGTCACCCAGTAGACAGTTACGGGATCTGAATCAGGTTTGGAGCAGTCCGGTGCCTCAGGATCTTATTTGGGCCAGTGCTTACGCTGTGATCGTGTAGGTAATTCTCCCCACTCCTGCCTTCCCCACGCAGACCCGCCAGGCCGCAGAAGCTCCTGCGCTCCCGGGAAACCGAGCAGCTGGGGTAGCTGCTGCTTCTCCGACTGCCGCGGCCCGGCCTGAGCTATAACCCGGAACGGGTTGGCGTGGGGGCGAGAGAGGGGCGGGGGGGGGGCACTCACAGAATCAAAGTCTGAGATGATCTCGTTGAGGAAGCGCAGACACTCGATGCCGCCGTTGTTGATGCTCTCCTCCGTGTAGAAGTCGGCGAAGTTGGGCAGGGAGGCGAACATGACTCCGATCTCGTCGTAGGACTGGCTGTACAGCTCCTAAGAAGAGGCAGGGCCGGAGCGCTCAAAGAACGCTGGTGGGGTCGGTGCCCAGGAATGAATCCCTCCCACCCCCAGGACAGTGGACTCCGCTTTCTGGATGGACGTGCCAAGTTGGAGTTGTGAGGACGTGGCCCATCGCGACTTCAAATAAAGTTTCTCTGGGCCCTGTAAGAGCCCTGGCTGTGAGGAGGAGGGTGGATGGAGTCGGGAAATGAGGCATCAGAACCCTTGTGTGAGGAGATGACTCCTGGCAGAGGGTGGGGCCTTCCAGGGACATGTGGCCGCGGAAAACGTCCCGGAAGCCTGTGCACTGCCGGCCTCGCGTCCGCTGCCGACAGCCAGATGGAGACACACAGCCTCCTGGCTGCCTGCGACCGTGTGAGGCCACCCCTCACCTCGTCTCTCTTCTTGGACCCCAGGAAATGGCGGGCCACGTGCTCAGGCAGCATGTTGGTGACCAAGGCCTCATTCCAGCGCCGCATCTCGTAGACACGTTCTTTCTGGTCATGGACTTCAATCTTCCACAAGAACAGTGTCCTTGCCAGTTTTTCCACCTGTGGACAGACGCGGGCAAGGTGTGTGCTTCAACCGGCCATTTGATGGAAAGGCGAAGAGCGGAACTCGGAGGGGTTCCACGGGGGAAACACCCGCAGGAAGACGGCCAAGTGGCCAAGGAACGATGACACGGAGAGAAGCACCGACGCCTCAGTGGGGTTCCCGGCCTTGCCGTGGTTGTGTAGAGCTCCGAGAGCCCTCTGGGTATGTGGGGGCCTAACTCGGGGACCTCATTCTAGCTACGAGTCTGTCTGGGAGGCTTGTGGCAGCAGTGGGGACATCCTAGCCCAAGGTGGAGCCCCCACTTCAGACGGGTCCCATCGGCCAACAAGTGGCTAGGGAAGGCTGTCTTTCCCCTGGCAAGCCACTGGGGGGCACTTGGGCTTTCAGGGAGCTACTTCCCGCCCCGCCCCCCCCCCCGCCCCCTAGGTCTGCTTGCTTTTTTTCTTATTCCTTTTAAGCAAACAAAACTTCATCAGCTTCTTTCCCTTTCTCTTCTGGCTCCATGGTGTGTTAGTGACCCCCAGAGCCAGAGTGGGTAAAAACCCATGGGCCCCGGCCTAGGAAACAGATTTTCTCTCAGCTTTTAGTCTCTGTGCTCTGCTTCAGCATCCCGGAGGCGGTCAGGAGGAAGAGGCAAAGAACTCTTGTATTACAGGGAGGAAACCGAAAAATGGAGGGGGTGATGGCTCAGGCAGGGCCACATGTCAGGGTGCGCAAGGGAACCAGCATTCCCGAGGAGCTCGGGTTCTTGGATCCTGAGTTTCTCAGGAGGCCCCACCGGGTTGTGTGCAAGAGGGAGGGGAGGGCGTTCAGGCACTCACATGGCGCGAGAAGTAGTAGAAGCTCAGCATCATGACGAAGACCATCACGGTCATGGAGTACTTAGAGGGCACCAGGGGCAGCCTGTGGGCCAGAGAGGAGCTTGATTCCCTCCAATGGGACTGGGCCCTTCCCATCACTCTGGGCCAGAAACTTCTCCCAGCTCCTTAGGCACCTTCACAGCAAGTCCAGACTCCCACACGTTGATCTTTCTTCAGTCACTGGGCTCCTAACAGGCAGCCCAGCCCTGGCCCCTCCCAGAATCCACCTCAGGGCTCCCCAGGTGTTAAGTAAACACCGTAGGTGCAATCATGGAAGCCTCTGGAGAAAGGAGAGCCTGGCGTTGCAGTGATGAGATGAGGGTACATACGAGGGTATGATTCTTTTTTAATAACTTCACATTTCTGTATGGAGCTACCCTTTGCATTACTATACAGTAGTCTGTTGTACGAATGTATCACAGCTTGTGTAGCCATTTGCTGTTGATGTGGTTTGGGTTCTCATCTGCTTTGTGTGTTCCTGTGTATGTGCAGCTATGATGAATGATGGGGCTGGACGATTGTGCGCGCATCCCGGGGTGGAGAGGTGCGCACGGATTTCTGTGACTTACGTAGGGCTCGGTGGGAATGCTGCGTCGTAGGACTATTTGCAACTTTACTAAATAACTCCAAATTGTTTTCTAAAATGGTTGTACCAGTTTATACTCCCAACAGGAGTGAGTCACTATTGTACTTGATAGTACCAGACTTCTCCGTCCTTGCTAAACTGATAGGTGCATAGTGGTCTTTTGTTGTGGTCCTAATGTTCGCATCCGTGATTACGTGAATGCCTTTCATTTATTAGGGGCCGTTTAGATTTCTTTTAGGAAGGGCCTATTCTGTTCTTCTGCCCTGATTCTGTTACATAATTTTTTTAATTTGAAGGTCTAATCAAGTCACTGAATCAAAACGTTAGAGCTAGAAGGGACCTTGGAGAACTTCTAGTCCAATATCCTCTTTAAGACGTGAAATAGACTAAAAAACTGGCCTGCCTGTGGCCCCAGAGACAGCCACGCAGCAGGGAGCAAAGCTACATCCTCAAACCTTCTAGACTGGGTGCAGTCCTCCTTCCTCCTCATCTGCTGTCCGTCCCACTGGTTCCCACTCTCCTCACCTCAACCCAGCCCTGTCCCGCCCGCTAAAGCACACTGCTGCGGCTCCCCTGCTTCACTCTGGCCCCGGAGGGTCCAGACCAGCGTCATTCTGCCTCTCTCCAACCCTTCTCTAATGAATATCCCACACTGTGTGTCTTTGAAGGGGTAAGATCATGGCCTTCTCTTGTCTCTAGAAGAGAGGGCGACTAAGTCCCAACCACGAAGGGGAAAGCCACTGCCCTTACCTGCCAGTGCTGTTGAGCCCAGGGGTGGAAAGTCCCTGCATCTTCTCTAAGGCGACCACGGGAAAGCTGCAGGACAGAGCATAGCGCCCTCAGTTCCCCCCTGGGGACAAGTGTCTGACACCCAACAGCCAAACACGGAGGGAACCAGGATCGTCTGCTCGAGAATGAAAGGATCTACCCCAGGGTCACAGCCCACTAGTGGCGTATCTGTGAGAAGCCGCGAACCCCGACTCCCGTACCATCCTCCGATGAGCCCCAGGCCTGGGACCTGGAAGTGGGGACTTGGGGTGGGAGGAAGGAGACAATACAGATCCCCAGACAGGCTTCATCTTACTCGTGTTCCTGAAAGCGCTTGCGGTCGTACTCATCAAAGATGGGGCGCCAGGCGTAGATGTTGATGACGGCCACGGCCCCCGCGACGAGCAGCATGAGTGTGAGCTTCACCATGTGGCTGACCTGCACCAGCATGATGGTGGCGATGAGGGACAGAACGGCAACATAGTTGTAATACTTGGGGTTCTCCACGCAGCCGTCCTCTACGTCCAGCCCTGTGGTGCTGTTATTGGGCCCGGTGTAGTACTGGAGACAGCTGAGCTGGAGGCCAGGACCGGGGGGCGGGAGGACACGGGGCGCAAGGGGACAGAAGACACCGGTCAGAAGTGGCTGGGTTGTGGCCACCACGTCCCGCAGCTCCCTCAGAAACACAGATGGGACAACTACCAAGGAACAATGCAAGTTAGTAGTTCTCACTAAGAGCTGAACCGTATCTTGTTGTTTATGAAAATCGTTGAGTATCTGTAGTGTCGCCACCTTTACAGAAGGCCCCCGCCGAGGCTAGGCTTGCGCCCAGCAGCGCGCTCAGCGAGCGGGACAGGCAGAGCGAGGGGTCCAGCGTTCAGGTTTCCCGTACAACGCGCGCTTGTCCCTTCTCACTGTTGCTTAAGGAGGGGCCGCGGGGCCAGCCAGGGGGCCTCGGTCCCGGTTTCGCTGCCCAGCAGCCAGTCTCTGCTCAGATGCTTCTGTTTCTGGGGCCTGGGCCCGCTGCCTGGCGGACGTAAGTCAATGGCAAGTCCGTCCATCTGCCACAGCAAACCTACTTCCAGGAACTTCCCCCCACCGGTGCTCGGCGAGCCCCGGGGAAGTTCTCAGTGAAAAGCTGTCCTACCGCCCCGGTCTTTCACCCCTGCCCTGGCGACGGGATCTTGAAATCCTGTCCTGCACAGTGTCCGTGACCCTGCTAAACAGTGGTCCCCAGACCCGGCGCCAGGCTCCAGGGGTGCTCAGGCAGGCCGGGGGCTCAGGCTTCCTTCCCTGCGCTCAGGCGCCGCGTGACCCAGGCTCGTGAGGTTCTGCGGCTCCGAACTTGGCATTCTAACTGGACTTCGGAGCAGCTGGCCCGGGGCCTTTTCACCTATACTGCTACAGAACAAGTCTCCACAGTGAGGTTCCCCTCCCCCCAGGCTTAAATTGTTAGAGAAAATAAAGCAAATGATGTAACATTTATTTGAAAAAAGTAGGACTTTTTAAGAGCACGTATACAGTACAGCCAAAATTGCCGGGGACCGTGACGACTGACGAGAATGTCCCCTGCAGCTCCAAGCCGCTAAGGCTCAGTCGCTGTCTGGTGGCTCTGAGTCCGCAGTGCCGGGCTGCCAGCAGCGAGCGCTGTGCCCCCTGAGCAGTGAGACAGTGTCTCCTCACAGGACTGGGATCTAGAACTGCTTGATCCTTGATGCTGTCACTTACTGACTGTGACCTCAAGTGAATTAACCTGAGCTTTGCAGCTGGAGATAATGATAGCAATGTCTTGGGAATGTTAGAGTCAATGAGTCAGCGTCGGCCACGGGGCCTGGGGCCTGGGGTTGGGCCCTTGGACTCTGAGAGAGCTAGGAGCTGGGGGAAACAGGTCAGTCTCAGGTTTCTGGGGTAGAAGATCCCTTCCACTTGGCCAAGGTGATCTGTTTAGGAAACTAAGTGCCGCTCTAAAGCTGTGTCTAGTGGGGGAGGACTGGTTGACCACCTGCTCATACTGGCCAATACAGAAGCCTTTCTCCACTGGACGGGGGGTGGGGGAGGTCCCTTCACCAGGCACAGCAGCAGCTCACCATGTCCACGACGTTTGCCATGACCAGAATGAAGATGGCTAACATGGCCCAGGTGTTCCTGGCCCAGCGGGTCCGGTCGATCCAGGTCGAGAAGGCAACGAGCTTCTTAGGAAAGGCCTAGAAGGAATGGAATTTCATTCCATTCAGGAATGGAATTTCATGAACTTTTGATGGTCTTTTCTCTTATAAAAGGTCTCTACTAATGACTCTGGTTGCTCCCCTACCTCCCAGGAACCTAAAATGTAGACCTTTGCCTGTGAGTCAACCAAAACCTGGCGGAGCTGAGAAGGTAGCGCAGGATCCTGGTGCTCTTTGTCAGTCCCTCTGGAGGTGTTTGTGACACAGCAGGGCCACACAGGAGCCCTTTCTGGAGCAGTCACCGTGACCAGCCCAGGAGGCTGTGGGCAGCACCAGCCAGCAGCAGCCCCCTCCGTGTAAGCCCCAGCAGCGAGGCCATGGTGGGGAAGGAGTCTCGGGGCAGCCATCTTTGCCTGGCTGCCCTGCCTTTCCCGGGTCAGTTCACCCGAAATCCTCCTAAGTTACCCGGCAAGCCACCTGCTGGACCCATTCCCCTCAGACACTGCTTTTCTCTTGTCATTCTGATCAAAAACTCTGCGTGGCACCCCAGTTCTTATAGGAGGAAACCTCAGTCCCTTTGTCTGGCTCTCCCGGTCCTTCACAGTCAGGGCCAACCCCCTTCCAGCTGGGCCTCCACTGCTGTCCTACAGTTTCGCGTTGGTCTGGGCTCCGGCGTAGGCGCCCTGTTAGCTCAGCAGATGCGAGTGAGTGACATGGAATGAATGGATGGACACACGCCTGCGCTGTCCCAACATGACAGTCTATTCGGAAGGAGCGGGGGACGCAAAACTCCGTCCGCCTCCGGAGGCCTCCTGAGCCCAAGGAAAGTGGCTCTTACCCGGGGAAAGATGGCAGCCAGCGAGCAGACCGTCAGGATCAGCAGCAGAACCTCCCCAACCACAAAGGTCATGTAGTTGGTCATTAGCCTGGAACAGGGAGACGACAGGGAGGGGGACAGAGGAACCAGTGAGATCGGAGTTGAGGGGGGAGGGCTAGGAGAGGAAAGAAGGGAGAAGAGCAGGCCCTCTGCGCCCACCCCTCAAGTGTCCCCACGCCGCCACCGACTCCTGCCTCCTGCTGCACAGGCGAGAGGGAGGCCGAGTCAGGCGGCTGTGCCCCTCCCCTGCTGCTGGGGTGCAGATGCCCAGTGAAAACCCGGGGGTTCTTCAGGGTGAGCACTGTGCTCGTGAGGGGGCAGCACGGGACAGGGCAGCTCGGCTGCAGGGGCGGGGGCGGTGCTGGCAGGGCGACCCCGGGGCAACCACACAGAGTTTCACAGTTGAACACCACCTTCATGACTGAGAAATCCTCCCCGTTCGCACAACCCCACCATCTGGATCCAGAGAGACCTCCGCTGCTAGGCCAGCGCCTGGTTCTCGGTCACCTCTCCCCCGACCCCGGGTCTTTGCCGCCATACCGCCCTGTCCCCTGTGCGTGAGGCCCGCTCCGCCCCGCGCTAGGCAGAGGCGGCGCAGACGAAATGAAACTCGCCGCCCGCATTCCTGCGGCCTTCTTCACTTTTCCCCGCCCCGCTGGCCCCTGCCTGCGCGCCCGTTCTGATGCCCGCTCGGAGGGCATCCGCTCCACACGGGCCGGGGAGCTGGTGCGCCGTGTTCACGGCACGTCCTGGCCCCTCGGTGCCTGGCACGGAGTAGCCGCCGTCTGTGCGCTGAACGAACGCGTGACCCGGCCCTCCCAGGGGTTAGTGGCGGACGTGACCACCTTCAAGCGGTCAGCACCACCATCGTCTTTGGCTTCTGGAACCTTGGTGATACAGCGGTGCAACAGACTGGCAAGGAAACTGTGTCTAGAAGCTGCGACGAAATCCAAGGCTCCTCACGGTTCCCCCAGCTACAGCTGGGGCAGGTCTCCACCGCCCCCCTTCACAGGGAGCAGGGAACCCTGCATAGGAGCGAGCTGCCGGGGTGGGGGGGGGGCAGCTGCCCTCTACTTGGGTCTCAACAGTTGGGGCAAGGACTCTAGAACATTCCTTGCCCCAGACGACCTACTGCTGGGTGCCAGGGATCTGGTTGCACCCAGAGCCTGAAATCCATCTGCTAAGACGAAGCAAGAGACGGGAGTCAGATCAGCCCTGACGACTGGGCTTGAGGAGTCCCCATCTTCTACCTCCTTGTCCCCGCCCCACTCAGGCCCACGCAGCCAAGATCTCCAACCTCCTGGACCCCTCTCTGTCCCTGGGCTTTCTCAGTCCGGGTTTTGATGCTAGTGTTATTCTAGAACCCCGGGGTGGACAGGAAGAAGGGGGTCCAGGGCACGGTCCTAGCAACACCTGGGCCCGAATTCACCTGGGCAGCTCCACTGGAGGCAAGAACGAGACCAAGCTTTTGCCCCAGTGTCATGCTCCGGCAGAGGCAGCGACATCCCTCCCGCCTGGCCTAGGACGCTCACCACCTCACCCTCTCCCGGCCTGTCGGCTCCTGCCATGCCCTCCCTCACCAGGGGTCGATGAGTATCTCGACCAGGGCCGTACAGAGCAGGACAACACAGGAGCAGCTGAAGGCAGCCCCACTCTGCTTTTCCTTCTCCACCGAGTAGCGGGTTTCCATATCGGGGTCCATGAACCGCATGGAAAGGAGAAAGGTGTTTCTCTTCTTCACTCTGCAGAGGAAATGAGACCCAGGAAACACAAATGTCACACCTGCCTTGGCCCATCAGAAGGGTCCCCACCCAGGACAGCTGACCCCCGAGCTAGGGCCTACGAAGTGCGTGCAGGGGGACCACTTACACCTGGGCGGACTCTCGCTCCAGCAGCGCCTCGTTTAGCAGCTGGTTGAGCTCGTGCTCGTCCTCAGAGGCGTCCACCACTCGGTCCGCCAGGTCCTGAAGGCGCAGCCTCCGGCGCGGGTTGGGGAACGAGGGATTGTCGGCCTGCGAGCCAGTGCGCCAGGTGGGGGCGGGCGGGAGGGTGTCCGGGGAGGGTGGTCCGGGGAGGTGAACAAAAGGAATCACACTCAGGAGGACTAGGCTCTCCGCTCTAGGAACCGCTTGGTGGGAAGTGTTCCCGATGCCCCCACGCATGTGTCCCGCTTGGGTCTGGACCTAAAGACACAGTCCTTCCTGGTTTCCCAGCCCCACGGCTCTGCAGTGACCACCTGCTAACAGCAGCCCGTTGGGGAGCGGGGGACGGCGGTGTGAGACTGCTGTGCTGCTAGGAGGAGGGGTGCCCCCCAGCCGTGGGGTCACCCCTGGTTATACCTGGGGAGGTGAACGACCCCCAACCCTCGGGCTTCCTGGAGCTCTTAAAGGAACACGCATCAAGCTCACCTGGGGAAGGACGGTCTGAGGGGGGATGTGCTTGGAGAGGAAGGGACGCCCTTGTCACTAGCGGGCTGGTGTAGCTGGGGCTGGTGGGGCTGGGGCCGCACCATTTTTATTCCCATAAAGGATAAGCTTCAGCTCCAGAGATGGGAAACCAGACTGTGATCACACGGCCATCGGCCCAAATAACAAGGGACACCAGACCCGTCAGAGCTGTGTGTACCGGTCCAGAGCGCACGCGGAAGCCAGAACCAAGACAGCCCGGCCTTAAGCTCCGGTGCCACTGGCTGACATTAGGACCCACGTCACGCATGTTCCCCAGCTCCAACTTTCTTCCCTGTAAAATGACGTGGGAGGTCTGCTCCAGCACCGAGAACCTGTGTCCTCGAAGTACGCGTGGGAGAGTGTGGCTGAGCGTGAGGACAGGAAAGCCAGAGGCTGCTAAAACCATGGTGCCCTTGTTGCTGAGTCACGTCGGGTCTGTATTTCCACTTTGCATCAAGAAAATCACACTAGGGAAAAGCTGCTGAATGTCATGGTGATCCAGAAAACCCCAGCAGCTCCCGGCCCTGTGTCCCCTCTCGGTCCGCAGAGCCTGACTTAGAGGGACCAGGACAGGGAGGACAGGGGTGCCGCCAGCCAGCTCTCCTCAGCAAGGCCGGGCTTCCGGTCACAGGGCAGCTGCCTTCGTCAGTGAACGTAGCCAGGCAGCTCCGTAGTCAAGGGCAGGCCCAGCAAGGACCCCGTCCTCGGCGGGGACCATGTTCACTGCTTTGGAAATGCCCCATCTGTGCCCAGGACTTGTGGAGTCTGGTCCTCGCCAGATGGGTGAGCCCACCCTGAGGTCTCACTTCCGCAACAGTCTCATCAGACCCTACAGAATTTTCCATGGATGTCCTCACTGACCTCAAAGCCACAGGATTCTGGGACAGGAGGGCTAGACAAGGCCTCCAAGCTGAGCACCTCTTTTGTCCCTACCCACCCCCAGCTCAGGAACTACTGAGGAGACCGTGGGACCAGGGTAGGAGGTGACGCCCAAGGGGACAGTGCTGAAAAGGAGCAGAGCCAGGGTCAGTGGCCAGGTGCCCGAGTCCCGCACAGGACACCTCCTCCGGCAACCTTCACGCCCCGGCCCTCACCCCGCACGCACCTGGGCATCCTGGTCCTCGGGCTCCTCCGACGTGGAGCCGCTGGTGTGGACACTCCCGCTAGGCTCCTTGGTCTCAATGAGGGCGGGGGAGCCGGGCTTGGAGGAGGCCGGGGCGCCGTTCAGCAGGGCCTGCGTGGGAAGAAGCGGCCGTCAGCTGCCCGCCCGCCCCGGAGACCCGCTCGGTCCGCCCTCCGTCTGGAATCTTGCCACGGGAGTTTAAGAAAAGTCACTACCTGACTCCTCCTCTAGGACGTTAATTTTAAAACGCCGTACCCTGCCGGTATCTGTATCTACTATTGGAATTTTCCTAAGCAGAGAAAGACCCTCTTGTTCCCACTCCTATTTCTAAAACAGTAACTCCACACAGTGGTCCACAGAGGTCCTTGTCGGTGGTAGAACCTGACGAATGCCTTCCAAAAGTCTGATTAAGTCCCACAAGCCCGTCTCCCCAGTGACGAGTCCTTTTCCTTGACAGAGTAAGTCAAACCCTGTAACACAACAGAATAGTCCTCTCGATTCATGAGCGTTGGCCGAATCCCTAAACTTCTGGGGATACGCATGGAACTTCCAGACTGTGTGAGCTCACGTTCTAGCGAGGAAAGGCTGCAGGAAGGCAAGTCAGTCAAATCAGTACAGTCCGGAAGAAGGGGGAAGTGCTCTGGAGAGAGGTAAAGCGGGAAAGGGGCACAGGGATCGCTGGGGAGCGAAATGGTAACGAGGTCAGGGGAGGTGTCCCCGCAAGGGAGACAGTTCAGTGATGACCCGAAGGAGTGAATCCTGTAGCTCCCGGGGCGGGGGGGGGGTGGGGGGGGTGCCTCCACCCCCTCCTCCCCGCCCCAGGAAGAGAGAGAAGCTGGTGCAAAGGCCCTGCAGCAGCCATACACCCCGCCTGGAGGCCCACGCTGCCACCAGAGCAGTGAGTGACAGCAGAACGAGGGCCTGGCTGTACCGGGCTCTCCCCGCCTCCATGGGACCTGGCTTTCCCTCCAAGGGAGGCAGAGACCAAGGCACTGACAGGTTGTCCCCTCTCACTTCAGTGGGAGCACTGCGTGCTGTGGAGAAGGGATGGTGGGACCGGGTCAGCAGCAGGATGACTGGCTGGAGACCCTCGATCTGGCCACACAGGCACAGCCCTGCCTGGCTCGTGGTGGGGGGCAGTGGCAGGTGTGAGGGTGTTGGGGGGGTGGCGGTTAGAGCCCTCCCTCACAGGAGGGTCGACAGAGCTGGCTTGTGGCCGGTAGAGACACGGCTCAAGCCTGTGTTCAGTGTTTGGTCTGAGCTGCTGAAAGAACGAAGTGGCCGCTGAGGAGATGGGAGGACGGAGGGATGAGCAGGCCCCGGGCCTGGGACGGAGCTGCCCCTGCTTCTGCAGGGGTGAGTGTGGGCAAGCCGCTGGACCTGAGGAGACCCGGGAGTTGTCAGAGGTGGCATTTGAGACAAGGAGACTGGCTGAGCCTGGCAACAGGGCAGGGTGGGCAGGGAGAGGCCTAGAAGCTCTTCAATAGCCGGGAAGGACTCGCGAGGATTCTCCTCTCTCCTCCCCGTCCATCGCTCTGTCGCGCTGAACCACAGGCCCAGATTTCTGCAAGTGGAACTGCGCTTGCTGCTGTGACTTCCCAAGGAGATCCCCTCACCACCTTCCTTCTTTCTCCCCACTGTACCCCCCACTACACCTGTGTCACCCCCCCCCATATCGTCCATGCGTTACTGCTTCTGACCCAGGGAGATATCGCCTTATACATATATGGCTGAGGTGGAGACTTCTGGAGCAGTTGCCGAGCTGGCCACACGAGCTACACCAGCCGTGATGCGTGGTTTACTCGTGCATTGCCCTGCCATGAACATGGGGACACGGGTGGGGGGGACGAGCTACCACAGCTAAACATTCAAACTCCCCGAGATGCAGCAGGGCCGACACACGCTGGACGTCTGACAAGAGCCTGATGACGGCAGCCTGAGCGAGGGTTCACTGCTCCGGTCAACCAGGAGCCCCCACGAAGCTGAAGGGGGCCGAAGCCGGGTACAGAGCCAGGCAGGGAGGGTGCCCGGGGCAGGGGCAGCAGGAGGTGAGTGAGTGGGGACAGGGGTGAAACTTCCCACGTGCAGAACCCTTCACCCAGCCTTCCTACTTCAAGAAATTTTTCAGGCAGGAGCATTAAGAAACCGTTAAAAATCAACTTTACAAAATACTGAAAACCTCAATGGCCACAACATGTCACTGAAAGAAGTGTTGAAGAGAGAACGCTACCCACGTCTCCATCAGAAGTGGCGCTGGCTGACGTGTGTGACGGGGCACCCCGGACGGCAAGGTCAGCGTGCCGGCCACCGCCACCCGTCCTGCGCGGGCAGCAGCCTCCGTGCCAGCCCCTTCCTCCTCGCTCTCGGCTTCGGCGCTCACGTGTGAAGTGATGCCACCACAAGCTCAACCTTTCTCTCCTTTGGAAGTTGACTAAGAACTCAAGCTCAACAGCTTCATAAAGCCCGCTCTGCCCGCGCTCCCTGTGCCTCCGTGGCCTCATCTGCACCCTCGAAGCGGGGGTGTCAGGTGAACAATGCCAGACCCAAATTTCACACCATGCAAGGGTTGTTGGAATCAGCACAATAGAATACAAGATTAGAACTAACGGGAACGAGGGTCCCAAAGACCTATCTGACTGCTGCTTTGTGACTTCACGGTAGTCCCTGGTAAAACCCAATTTGGGGGTAATTTTTGAAAGGAAGAACATTTCTCTACTTACAAAATTTTTATATGCCAGAAATTATAAATTTCCAAGCACTTCACAAAAAAGTAGCTGATTTCCTAAAGTATTGTCTATTACGGTTTCGTGGAACAGCCTAGAAAACACATTTTTAACTTGTGCTAGGGAGTATGTTGAAGTTCTGTATGCAGCACTCTTACAAATACAAAGGACTTGTTAATTTGGGGGCAAGGTCAAGTCTTCTCTCATGAGGCTCTCCTTTCTACTTTGATAGTTCCTAATTGCCTGAAAGACTGGTTCCTACTCTTCTGAGTTCTTTGGAGCATTTAACCGTAGCTCAAACCTTACATGCAGCACAACGCATCTTGAGCTGTCCTCCGCTTTACGACAGGCGCCGGGGGGATTTTACATTACTCGGAGTGAGGCGGTGGCCCACCCACCCGTGCGTCCCCCCGGTGCTGAGTCTGTGTGCGCTGCACACGGGAGGGACCCACGTGCATCTGGGAGGCAGGGTGGCCGGCAGGCTGGGGGCCCGGGCCCTACTCTGCTGCCTACTAGATCTGCAACTCGCCTGCAGAGTTCTGGGCCTCAGTTTCCTCCTCTGCAAAGTGGGTATGACAACAGCCCCCTTCTCGCAGGGTTGTCTTGAAGAATGAGTTAATGAATGCCCAGAAGCACTCCCGGAATAGTGGTTGTGATTAAAGTTAACGGTGAGTCTTTGTTTGTGTTTGATTCGCTGGTCATCACCATACATTTTCGGGGAGGGGAGAAGGTGTGTAGTTTTCTTTTAAAACTTCCCCACAGGCCACATCTTCAGCCACAGCCCCTGAAGCCTCCCCAGACCAGCTCACGCTCTGCTTTTGTCATTACTATGCCAAGCCCCAGCCCTGGGACGGTCTCAGACCACATGTCAACCCCGAGAGCACCAAACTCCTTAATCGTTCAATTCTCATGACGGGTGGGTTCCTAAGTACAAAGTTACAAGGACCAAAATAATTCCCAGGTTCAGCAGAGAATGACAGAAGACCCATTTCTGCAGCGGCCCCTGGTGGCTCCTAACCAGATGGCCCGCCAGGAGGCCAGGGCAGGGCGGGAGAAGCCGGGCAGCTGCTGAGGGCATCTGGTCTGAGGAGATGCAGGGAAGCGGCTCAGGGACGAGAACAGGGCGGGACGAGACCAGGGCAGGACGAGACCAGGGCGGGACGGTTTCACTGCTTCCATCCTGTTCTTTCTTCATCTCCCACCCAGCAAACCTTCCCGGCCTCAGTTCTTCCCCTCGGTGACCAAGCCAACCCCACTCCCTGCCCCCGGCCTCCTGGCATCCTCGCCAGCTCTCCCATGGCTCCAACTGCTTCCCCCACGTAGGGAAGACCTGTCTTCACCGGCTGCCATCCCAGGGCCACAGAGACACCTCCGGGGGCCTCCCCTCTGTCAACCCGCCAGAGCCAGGCCCATTCCTTTCCCCAGAGCCTGCTTCCTCCCGCCCCCACCAGGGTGCCCCCCCCCCACCCCTGCCCACTCTTCTACCTGCCCTGCTTCTAGAACCTGCCTTCCCATACCCTGTCCGGGGCAGGTGGGGGACTCACCGGACCGCCGAGGCCATGCTGGGCGGCTGTCTTCTTCACCTCCGGCTTGGACGCGATGATGAGGTAGGTCTCGATGCCCTTCTCGTCTAGGTACTCACAACGGCTGCCCCCCTCGCCTGGCTCCACGTCGAACTCGCCCTTCAGGCAGTCCAGGGTGCTCTGGGAGATGTGCACACGCCTGGACGGCAGCGAGAGGCCCGGGCCCAAGGCCTGTCAGACCCATCAGGCCGGCAGACCCTAGGGGAGGCCACCCCGCCCTCTGAGCCTCAGCGCTACACCCACGAGGCAGGGAGGACACGTCCTCGGCCACCCGGAGCACTAAGGGAGGTAAGGAATTTGGAGGGCCGCCCTCAATTCTGCCGTGAGGTGTGTACTTCGTGGGTTCCTAGCTGCAACACGGCTGTCGGGGGTAATGAACCCATTTCTGGGGAGTCACCGCAGAGAGATGAATCATGAATGCCCTCAGGGGGTGTCCACCCTGACCGGCCGAGTCCGGGAAAGAGCTCCAGCCAGGTGGGCGGCTGCACAGCCTGCCTCAGCCCCTGCACCACCCCGCTGGGAAGGAACACTTGCTCACCCGGGGATGCCACCAGCCTCCATCTTGTTGGCCACAGTGACGTCGGTCGACCACACGTCGTACTGCCAGCGTTTCTGGCCCAGGACGCCCCCCAGCACGGTGCCCGTGTGCACCCCCACACGCATGTCCACCCCTGTCTTCGTCTTCTCCCGCACGTACCTGCCAGGCACACGTGGAGAGGAAGGGGCTCAGGCTTGTCCGTAGCAAGGTGGCGGGCCCTCTGTGCCCGTGGGAGGAGTTCTGCATGGGCTCTTCTCCCCCAGGCCCAGGGGACTCCCGGGCCCCCCACAGCTCTCTGCCTCCACCTGAGCTGAGTAACCTGCGGTTGGGGGTCCAGCAGGCCTGCGCCCAGACTCCGCATCACAGGCTCGCATGATGGGGAGCAGGCATGAGACGACAGAGCGAAAGCTGCTACTTCCCCACATCCACCTGTGCTGGACACCACGCCGGGGCTCACGTGCAGCTGGGAAAGCTGCCCCCAGCACAGTGTCTGTTTCTAGGCCAATGTCAGAGGAGCTCTAACCCAGAAGAGGGTAACAATGCAAAACGGCCCTCTGGTGGCAAGGTGACCCCTGTTGGCCCCCACCATGGTTGAGGGGAAAAGCTTCAGCAAGGAGCCCCCTTCCCTTTGGGGGGCCCCTTTGGGGGCCTGATCTGGCCAGGGCCTGCCTGGTAGGGCCTCCAAGGTGCTTGTGGTAGGACAGCGATGGGAAATGTGAGGACAAGTGTCATGTCCTCATGCCTCATAGCACTGGAGGCAGGAGCCCTGGCTGGGAACCCAGAGCAGAGGCCAGGATTCCAGTCCCACATGGCCACACAAGGACTTTCTGAGATGAGCCTGGAGACTCACAGTGAGAAAACACCGAGAGAAGGACAGGGGATCTGAGAGGAGAGTCCCAGCAAACATGAGGGGGCGTGACAGACTTCGCCATGACTGCCACTTCTCCAGAAAACCCTGGCGGATGGAGGCTGGGCCCCTCAGAGGCTGTGGAAGTCTTGCAGCCCCTCGGCTGTGACGAATGAGAACCACGTCCCCACTGCCCAGAACCAGACACCGAGCGGCCTGCCGACCAACACGGCACCTGCCTGACGTAGGGGCCCGGGCTGTGCACCAGGAAGGCCTGCCTCTCCCGTGGTCCCCGGCCCTCGCCCCGGACCCCCCACTCACGAGATGGCCTCCACCATGGCGAGCCCCATGAGGATGGAGCAGACGGCGTGGTCCTCCCGGTAGTCGGGCAGGCCGCAGATGCAGTAGTAGCAGTCGCCCAGGATCTTAATCCGCAGCTGGTGGTATTTCTGAAGGGACGGGGGTGGGGGTGGCTCTGAGTCCCTCCTTGACACGGCGGGAGGAAACCGGGCGCGCCAGGGAGGGCCAGGCTCGCGCCCCGAGGGGGCCCCCGACCCCGAAAGCCGGGCGAGCCCGGGAACTCACGGCAGCCAGCTTGTCGAAGCGGGCAAACAGCTCATTGAGCAGCTTCACGAGCTCCTGGGCGCTGCAGGCCGAGGACAGCTGGGTGAAGCCCACGATGTCCGCAAAGAGGATGCTGCGGGGGGAGGGAGGGCCACCGCCGTGAGGCTGCAGACACCGCGCTGGTCCCCCTGCCAGCACCGGCTGCCGGGCGCGGGCAGCCAGGATCCCGGCGGACGGGGCCCTAGTTCAGGCCCCAAAGCGGTGCGATCCTGCACTTCCAGAGCGGATTTGGGGCTCCGCTATTTTGTGAGCCCCTCCTCAACAGGGCCCCCTTCCCCAACGCTGCCTGCTCCTGGCTCCAGGGTGAACCCACCCTTCCTAGAAGGAGCATGGCCATGAGCTCCAGTGCTGGCCCTGAATGGCTGGGTGACCTCCCGGATGTCACCTCCCCGCCCGGGGTGATGTCTGTAGGATGACAGGCTGGACCACACGGCCCAGATGTCTCAGCCCCAGCATCGGCCAGCACCACTGCTCCCACAGGGGCTGAGGCTCACACGGCGGGGGTGGCCGGCTTCTAGACCTGGGGAGGAATCTGGAACCCCACAGGGCACGGCCGACCCCACGAAGTCCGGCCCCCGCCCCGCTCTTGCGGCCCAGGCGTGGGGGCGGCGCACCTGACGTTCTCGTGCCGGTACATGTACATGGTGTTGAACTGCTGCTGGTCCTTCTGGCTCTCGTCCTTCTTCATGTCCTTCAGCATCTCATCAGCCACGTGCTTGGGCAGGATGGAAAGCATAAGGTTCTCCTGCGAGGAGGAGGACAGGGTTAGTGGGGAGGCAGGTCTGGCCTGCATCCTTCCAGAGGCGGGTTCGGAGCTTTTCGGCGGCAGACCTCGGCCAGAGCCCTTCCGCGCAGACCCCACGCGGGGAAGCAGCCAGAGGCCCAGGCAGCAACTTCCTGTGACTGAGCTTCTTCGGGCCCTGACGGGAGTCAGACTCTCATGAAGAAACCCACGCTTGGTTCTGTGCCTCTAGAACATCCTCAAGGCCACAGGGAAGGTGATAGTGCCTACGTCGCTGGGAGCCCCCAAGGGCAGGACCTGTGTCATCCACCCCACATTGAACAGAGCAATCACTTAAGAATTCTGATTTGACATGACTGAAGACCTACCATGTGCCAGGTAGCCCGTTGGGTACCAATGCTACCAAAGGAGTCTTTGTCCTCAGAGAGCTGAGGGTCTCATGGGGGACAGGTAAGTGAGCCCACTGCGGTGCGGTACGGTATGTGCCCAGACAAGCGAGGGAGAGCAGGGGAGTAAGAAAGATGGGTTCCAGAATCAGCCGGGGGTGTCAGGAGCAATCAGGAGGGCTTCCTGGAAGTGAGGCTTGAAGATTAAGATGCTGAGAACATCCTGTCTGAGGGAGCCACAAAAATAAGGCACAGAGACCTAAGGACCCCAGGTTCAGGGACCTGCAAGTCATTGAGTGGAGGCAGAAACAGGGAACTGCAGCTCCAGAGGTGGGTTCGGATGGGAGTGTCGGGGAGGGGGGCGGGGTGGGGGGCGCAGTCAGCACACTGCCATCTGCCGGGCGAATCCCGCCACTGCCTGTTTGCACAAATGAAGTCCCGCCGGCCCAGCCACGCTGGCTTGTTTCCGTGTCCTCCACGGCGGTCTTCTCCCTCCAACAGCACAGCTGAGTTGTTGTGACAGAGAACATATGGCCTGCAAAACTGAAAGGGCTCTTCTGGCCCTTTCCAGAAAACATCTGCTGACCCCCGTTTTGCACCGCAAAGGGCCTCAGGTGCCAGGCGAGGAACAGGACCGCTCCTTCCCGAAAGCTGCAGAGAAGGACCAGGGCAGACGCGGTGGGGCGCGGCAGGGTGACCAGTCAGCTGTTATCCAGGCAGAGGGCGGTTTGGGGACGGTTTGCACCAAGCAGGCAGGACAGGCCCATGGCTTGGGCTTCTGGGTGGAAGGTGCTGGTCTGAGGAGTCAGGACCAGAGAGGCGGAGGGGAGACGTGAGGGGACAGACAGGGCTGGTTTGGGACGCACTGCGGGCAGAGGCTGAGCCGGCTGCGGGGCTGGGAGCTGGGGCAGGAGACGGACCCCAGGAGGAGGTGAAGCCGGACAGGGAAGCCCAGGCCGGGCGCCGCGTCAACAAGGGTGCGCGGCCTCCCCCGAGGGGGGGCAGTGAAGGACGGTGGGGAGAAACCTGAGGCTGCGGCTCAAGCTGAGGTTTGCGGGATGGAAGCTCAGAAGCGTCGACGGCTTCGGGAAGCGTGGCTATGGTGAGGCTCTCGGAGGCCTGTGGGGCGCGGCAGGAAAGCTGAGGGCAGCCTGGGAGAAACGGGGGTCGCGGCGGGAATGGGAGGGGACGGAGAGGTGTGTCTGGGTCTGTCCCCTGTGTTGGAGTGATTCTGAGGGACCAGACCACGTGCTACTGACCAGGTTGACGGACAGGGAGGGGCAAGGCGGGAGGGGAGGGGGGTCCAGGAGCACCGTGTCTAGCCGGCCGCTGCTGGTGCAGGGGTGGCAGGAAACCAAGAGCTGCTCCGCGTCCTCAGCGCCTGGGGCCAGTCCAGGCGTCACAGGACCACAGAGACACGGGGGCTGTGGGTCCTGGTGGGCACAGGAGTGGGGGACCCCGCCTTCCACAAGGGCCTGGGAGGATGCGGGTCCCACTGGCTCTTGTTCTCTGTTGTGTTCAGCGGACCCCGAGGCCAGAGGCCCCAGCCCTGTGTATTAAACACACCTTCTCTGGGGCACGAGAACCATGGTGTGGAGGTTCTGCTCTTCTCCCCGGAGTGAGGCAGCCAAGAGCCCCTCGGGAGCCCGGGCCTGTGCCCCCATGAGGCAGAGGGCTGGGGCCTCACCTGCTCTGGGAGAAGATGGCTGTGTGGTAGGGGCAGCCCCTCCCTTATGCTCCCACGACTGTCTGCAGACCAGAGCCCTGGCCCACTCACCCCTGCACCACAGGAAGTCCCTCTCACCTGTCCCTCCTTCTTGTGGCGAATCACACCCTAAGGACCAGGTGGGCCCTCGGCCCAGCGTGCGGGGCACGGCTCTTGCCTGAAGCACCACAGCCATTACCGCCTTTCTCCCATTTCCACAGCCATGTGGCTCCCACAGCTAACCACCCCTCGGGACGCGCCATTGCTGAGGAATGAGGGGCCAAAATCAGCCCGGTGTGCCCTGCCGTGGCTCCCCCCGAGCCCAGGAAGGAGCACGGGGCACAGTTCCTGTGCCCGCTGCCCACGCGTGGTGAGGGACCTTTGGAAACCGGACTGACCCCAGGCAGGAGCAAGCACTCAGCTAGGGCAGAACGGGGGCCACAAGGGGGTTTTCCGGACAAGCCAGAGACCTGGGGCCCTGCCAGCTCTCAGGGCGGCCTGGGGGTGGGGGGGGAGCTGCTGGAGTCTGGAGGGGTGAAGGTGGCGAGCGCTGGGGCAGGAATCCGGGCTGGTAGGGACGGGAGCACGTGGCCAGGAAGAGTTTGGGCTCTGGGCCCCACAGCCCAGCTCAGGTCCCGCCACTGAGACACACGGGGTGACACCACACAACTCTCACTGTCCCTGGCCTTGGTTTCCTCATCCGTAAAGCAGGAGGAAAAGTGACTCCTCACCGTAGGGCATGAAGGACAGTGCCTGTATACAGTAAGCACTCAATACACTGCAGCTGTTATGTCACCTGAGGAGAAGTGCTCCTGAGGGTGTGGAGACAGCAGGTGTCTCAGAAAGACGAGGACTAAAATCCTTTGGGCCTTGAAGCTGGCCACAGGTTTATGAGAGGTTAAGAGTCCCAGTGGGGTGTCCAGGGTGAGAAGAACGTCCTTGGGGTCACTTGGCCAGGCCTAGGAACTCTGTCTGGTCCAGGCACAACAATGAAAGGGAACTGGCTCCCTCCTTCCATGCATGTCCCAGCCTTGCTCTCCCTCTGTCCCCCCATCCTCTCCAGGACCCCGCCACGTGTGTGTGCAGGTGCTCGCTAAGGGGAAGAAGAGGTAGACGTGTGAGGAGTGCGGGAGGGCCCACCACCCCAGGGAAGAGGGCACGCAGGTGTGTGCGCAGGGAGGGGTCGCGGGACACCAAGGATTAGGAAAGTCCCAGTGTTGAGCTGGACTCCCGGCCAATCTGCCTACCAGCCCCAACAGCCAGCACCCAGCACCCACAGGATCAGGCCTTTCCCACGTGCTCAGACCCCACCTCAGAGCCCCGCCCCTCCAGAAGAGCCTCTCTGGGCAACCTGGGAACCAGTCCAGTCCTGCGAGGTGCTCTGTGCCCCGGACCACAGTCCCAATTGCCCTAAAAACATAGCTAGGCCTCTACAGGGGAACAGGGCTACCCAGAGCAGCTGAGGGCTATGGCTTGGTCTCCCCAGCATAGAGGCAGAGCCTACTCTTCCTCAAACAGAAACTACTATATGTTTTGGAGTCATAAGAATGTTCCAGGCCTCTGGCCCACTAATGGCTCTCCTGGGAATTTTTCTAACAGATATAATCCATGAGAAGAGAAAGACATACATGCCAGAGAGACTTCAAGGCAACATTACTCACACTTGTGGAAAAGACCAGAAGGCCCAAATGCCCAGGAAGTGGCTCACTCAACTGGGACACATCCTTGAGATGAACCTCAGAAATCATCATAATGACAAGTGCCATGAGGCGAACACGACCAAAGGGAAAAAGACCCAACACCGTATTCTGAGGAGGCGATGGCAGACCCAGGTGTGGCCCTGAACCACGGCAGGAGAGCGTGTGCGAGAGAGAACAGGGTACTGCAACCTGACGGATGGAATCCAGAAAAAACGGGAGGTTTTTCAAAACCGCTATATGGTTATGCTGCCGCTGATTTTTCATGTACTTCTTAAACAGGAAATAAACACAAAACTTCCTGTTGACGCCAGCTGTGACCCTGACCCCACTTGGCTACAATGACCAGATGTCTTAGAAAGGGAAGGGCCCTGCAAGTCCACCGGGCTCGCTCCGGACGCCCACGTCCGCCTGGCTGTGAGCTGAGGAAGGAGACTGATGCCCAGGTTCGAAGCCAGGAGGGGACCCCCTCCCCACAGCACAAGAGGAAGGTAGCAGGGGTCCTCTCTGGGGGCCGAGTGACAGAACGATCCCCCCAGGCTGGTTTCTGTCTCTAGTTCTCAAGTCTCGCCACTCCCCAGGCAGATGGACACTACTGGCCAATATCAACACCGTCCCTCTTTGCTAAAACTTCCTCACTTCCCCTGTATTTTCCTGTGTGTGTAATTCTGCTTCCATTTTGACCAAACCAAACCATGGAGGGGATAAATGGTTTCCCCCAGGTTCCTCAGAGTCAGTGACAGATCCAGAACCAGAACCCAGGGCTCCTGGACCGAGAGAACTGGTGGGATCTTCTTTTTCACCAAAGGATGTGCTTTTGACACAGCAATTCTCTCATCCAAATTGGACGCTATTTTGCTGCAAATATGAAGGAACATGACGTACCCAAATCTTCCCTAGTAAGGACCTGACAATGCTGTTCTAGAAACCCGTATGAGGACTCTCCCATGGGTGAGGCACCGGAATGTCCTTTCTGTGCTGCCCCGTGCTCGTGGAGTTGAGCTGGGACGTCCGGCCACTCCTGACGTGGGTCCTCCTTGCAGAAGCAGACCCACCCGACACCTCTGTGGCTGCCTCAGCACGGAGGCCCAGCAGCAGACCAGACCCTTTTTTTTTTTTTTTTTAAAGATTTTATTTATTTATTTGACAGACAAAGATCACAAGTAGGCAGAGAGGCAGGCAGAGAGAGGAAGGGAAGCAGGCTCCCTGCTCAGCAGAGAGCCCGATTCGGGACTCGATCCCAGGACCCTGGGACCATGACCTGAGCCGAAGGCAGAGGCCTAACCCACCGAGCCACCCAGGCGCCCCAGACCAGACCCTTCTGGGACTCAGGGAGAGCAGGTCAGGGCTCATGGTAGCTGCTGGCATTCCTTCTGATGGGTCAGCAGAGGAGAGGAGACAGGTGCTACTGAGGGAGACTCCTGGCTCTCCATGACAGACCCCGGCAGGCCACAGTGACCTCCCTCAGCCTCTGTACGCCCTCCTCACAGGCTGAGGGGAGGAGAGAGGGGCCAATACCATGAGGCCTGGTCTCGGTGACTGGCCGTGGACCCTGAATGTAACCAAGAGGGCCAAATGTGAGGGCCAAATGCTGAGTCACCCTACAGCTGTGACAGAGGCCAGCTGTGGGGGCCCCAGAAGGCCTCCACCATGACACATGCGCAGCATGAGGCCACCCAACTGCCCGCAAGGGGCCCAGTAAGGTTAATGGGGGAAATGTGGCATCGTTTGACACCGCTACCCGTAAGAGCAGAAATCTATGGCAAATCCCTGGACGTCTGGGCTCCGGGAGGTCCCTGCTTCCAACGAACCCATCCCTCAGGACCTCAGGCCCCATAGCCCCGTCTGGCCCTCTGAGTGGCAGCCTCAAGCATCACCCGAGGCCGCTTCCTCATGAGGCCCAGATGCCCTCAGGTAACTCTCGACCACATTAAGGTTTGGAAGTGCCCCTTCAAAAGCCTTCGAGGAAAGAGTTCCTCAAAGAAACTGTTCACCTGGGCCCTCATCGGGGAGGGACCACACGGCACAGGAGCCTGAGGCCAGGGATCAGAGGTGGGCTGAGGGGCTGAGAAGCCACCCAGAGGCGACACGGAACAACCTTCAGGCCTGAGCGTGTGGAGAAGGAACGGCGCTTGCCTGGAGGTTCCCACGACAGGAAGCTGGAGAGGGAAGGCTTTGGGGAACTGTCACTTCTAGAGCAAGAAAAATGTTCTACAAGTCAAAGTAGTTCAAACAAGGAATATGCTGCCTGGAGAGCTAGTGAGCTCTGGTCCCGGGCGCCGGGTGAGGAGGCTGCGGGAGGGGGCCAACCACAGCATGGTCCAGGGGACAGGGACATGCCAGACTCATCAGGCCGAGGCCAGGGGCCCTGCCACATGGGTCCACGCAGAGAGATGGGAAGGTGGGCAGTTGCCTCACGTGGTCTCTCCCCAGTCCCGCTGTGCTTTGTGGGCTGTCCTAGAAATGCGCACCAAGTCAAGGCCTTGACCTGCTCTGGGAAAAGAACCAAAGGAAGCAAAAGAACGAACAAGCCCTGAAAGTTTCTAGCAGACTTTCTGGGTACCCAGATCCCACGGAGAAGAACCAGAGCCCGCCCTGGGCACTGTGTGGAGGTGGGGTGGGGTGGCGACGGCCTGGGGTGCAGCGTGTGTCCCGGGCCCGGGCAGGGATCTGTAAACAGGTATTTGCCGCACTGCTCAGGTGGGCCGTGAACCCCTGACAGGGACAGGTGGTCCGTATGGCCTCCACCACGCTCTGGGAAGGAACCAATCGCGTCCCCTTCTCCTCAGCAGTGACTCAGGCCAGGCCTCGCCTTTGTGAGGCTCAGGACTGAGTCAGAAGCAGGAGGCCCGTGCTACCCCCGGGGGTCCTGGGGTGGCACTCGGGAGTGGATTACAGCATGTGGCCTGCAGGGATGTGAATACCTGAGCTTGGCTGATGAGCGGCTAAGTTTCTACAACATCCTTGTCAAGGGGCGGAGGGAGGGAGGGAGACTTAAAACGGAGAGAGAAATCAGCAGCGCCCGGTAGCTGGGGGCATCTGCACCAAGACGTGTGCGGCGTCTGCACCGAGCAAGCACAGAGTCTGTCTGCATGCTGTGTCCCTGTGCACACCCGTGTGTGTCCTCGGTGTGTGTCGTGCGCGCGCGCACACCTCACTACAACCCATCACAGGCTGTGAGCACACGCACAGCTGTCCACAAGCACATCTGCTCTGGGCCTAATTTCTCCAGATTCTTGGAGCTCCCAGGCCACTTGAAAGCCAAAGAAACGTCCAAGGACCACAACAGGTGCCCATCCTGTCCTGACCAGCTGAGCAGAGGAGGCAGCACAAGGAAAGAAACAAGGAGCGGGAGGACCCGGCCGGCCCCGGGAGGCCAGAGCCCATACAGCTCACCTCTCCCCAATGAGAGGGCGAAGGGTCACGACGCGTGAAATCGGGAAACTCCCGAGCTGCCATGTGCCCGGGGCGTGCAGCCACCATATAGACGAGGGACCCGCACGGGCTGCCCCATCCAAAGACACGGTCACCATGTCCCTCAAAGAACAGTCACTGGTCGTCTCTGCAAGTCCCCAAGCTAAATGCCGGCAAGGTCAAAGGTAAACAGTCCTCCCGAGAGGTCCGACGGCCTGGGCACTCAGGTCCCCCCCAGTGACTGGTTTCATGGGGCCGGAGCGCTTTGCTGTCGTCAGCCAAGGGCTGTGGGCGTTCACAGGCAGCTCAAAGACTGGCATCTCTTGAAACAAGTCCCTCGAATGTGAAAACAGCATCCCCAGAGTCTCCCAAGTTGTCAGCTCGGAGAAGGAAGCAGCGTCATGCTTAATCTCAGAACGGGGGGCGCCAGACGAACAAGTCACCACCAGGCCGTGTCATCAGCGACAGTGCGGAAATCACACAGACCCAGGGGCAGCGCAGAACCCTGACCCTACTAGAGCGGGAGAGGGGACACTTGCCTGGACTCCTGTACGGTCTCCAGAGATGGGGGCCACCGTGCGGGCAAAGGGGACTGCCATCTCAGGAGACCGCCCTTTGGGCCCAGAGACAGCCACGTGTGTGGTGTCTGCAGCCCTCGCCCAGCGTGGTTGACACAGAGCAGGTGCTCCTTAGAGGTTTGGCAAGATAATGAGCTGTCAACTAGGAGCCATGGCCCAAGGGCCAAGCCGTCACCTTCGAGAACAGCACCACCTTTCTGCAATCAAACAAATGCTGTGTGGTCTGTGCTGTCCAAGATGGTAGCCACGAGCCACTTGTAGCCACTGGGCACGGGAGACGTGGCTGATACAACAGACGCACTGATGCTTAATTTTTAAATTTTAATTAATTTAAATGTACATGGCCACATATGACTAGTAACGTCCCTATCAGTGCAGTTCTAAACACCGTAGCAAGCAAGTGCGGCTGACGGGCCAACTCTGGGTAACAGAGAGCCAATGTCTGGAGGACCCAGAGGCCACATCTGTTGTCACTGGGAAAGACCTGCCGTGTCTGCGGTGGGAGCACAACCACGGGCTTCCGTCCTTGCTCAACCCACCCGGGCGTGAAGGTTCCAGCGAGTTTGACAGACCAGCTCTCCACCTGTGAGGGTCGTGGTGGTTTGGGTTCGCTCCCTTTGCTCCTCCCACTGGAGCAGTAAATCTTACCAGTGCTTTTCCCAAACACAGCTCCCCCCTTCTTTTACTCTCTGGGCCTCTGCTCGGCCCCAGCCCAGTTCTGGCTGGGCTTCCGGCCCCAGGCTCTCCCATGCAAGTGACGAGTGATGGGTGCTCTGGGGAGAACTCCGTCCGCCACGTGTCCTGCTTCACCTCTGCACTCAGCCCCCACTGACCCACTTCTGTCCTTCCACGTGGATCGGGACTCCATTTTCCCCAATGTGCACTGGCCAGCACCCACCCAGCTTCTTGAAAAGTCACCCAAGAATCCACACCCATCACGTTACAAATGCAAGTCTGAACACACATCTCCCAGCCCTTCTGACCCAGGCTGTCTGGTTGCCAACTTTCACTGGACTCCCCAGCTTGAGGTCCTGTCTTACAGGACCCCCCTCCTCACCCCTGGAGGGCCCCTCCAGAGGATGCAGATGCAGACCTGGCCCAGCCAGCCTCCCAAACATGCAGGCAGGGCACAGGATGAGCTGGGTGCCATCAATTCTCCTCCTAGATGTCAGAAAGACGGACTCTCCACCCCTCGCCGAAGCTGGGCCTCTCACCGTCCTCCCCCTCCAACTGCCTCCTGGCCCAAATCCTGACCGCCATCACGGACTCCCCCACTCTCCCACCTCCTGGGTCACTCAGCAGTGAATCCTGTTGGCTCTGCCTTCAAAACACATCCAGAATCGTTCCCCTCATCCCCTCCATCCTGGTCTGAGCCACTATCCTCTCTCCCCAAAATTACCGCATTGCTTCAAATTGGTCGCCCTGCTTCCACTGCTCACTCTTCTCCACCAGCAGCCAGATGGATCCATTTCAAACCTACCCCCCTCCAGTGTCTCCCATCTCCCTCAAGGGAAAGCAACGGTCCTTACAAGACCTTGCAGGACTGACCCCCACCCGCTCCCTGCCTCACCTCCTCCCTCTCTTCCCCTTACTTCTACTCTACCTGCAGCCACTGCCATGATGTCATGTGAACCTACCTCAGGGCCTTGGCACTTACTGCTTCCTCTCCCTAAACATTGTACAGCTCCCACCCTGACTTCCGGTCTCTGCTCAAATCTTATTTTATCTGAAAGCCTCCTATGCTCCGTCCCCTGCTTTGCCCACCACCTTCCTACCTGCTAATAGCATATGCTCATTTAATATTTGTCTCCCCACTAGAATCTGTTCTGCTTAAAACCACATCCCAGCGCCAAGGACAGGGCCCACAATATTCGTGTGATAAATGCTCTCTTTTAGACCTTTTAATAAGCTTACTCCATTCCCACTTCACAAAGAGGTTCCGAGGGCATAATTAACGGGCGCAAGGTCATGTGGCAAGTAAGAGGCTAGCGAGGATGTGAATGCAAGTCTGACTCCTGAGCCCTGTGCTCTCGTATCTTTCCATTTTCCAAGGCAGTCGGGTATACAAGTTTTTAAAGAGAACGTCCAAATTTTTAAGCATTACAAATGTTTTAAACTCCAGGCAAGGAGTTTAAAGCATTCCCAGAGTCTCCCAAGTTGTCAGCTCCGAGAAGGAAGCAGCGTCATGCTTAATCTCAGAACAGGGGGCACCAGACCAACAAGTCACCACCAGGCCGTGTCATCAGCGACAGCATCCCCTCTGCTTCAAAGGAAGCAGATCCCCACAGGCCAGGCGTGGTCCAGAGAAGACACCCGTGAAGCTGCCGGTACCCAGAACAGAGGCCCCGGCTGGGAGGGAGGCGCGTCACCTCTCTGCTGGGTTTGCCGGGACGATTCAAGGAGGTAATCCTGTAAAAACGCAGCCCAGGGCTCGACACAAAGTAACCTGCTAATAACTACCGCGTGATGAAACAAAACGTCAGGCCCCTGGCCAGAGAGAGGGTGGGGCTCAGCACAGCCCGGCCGCACGGGTCATGGACATGGATGGTAGTCGCTAAAACTGGGGACACACACGCAGCGGAGGTGGGCAGCACTGCAGCTCTGACCGCCACCACCCACTGCCCCCGGGCCACAGCTCAGGAGCCACGCAGCCCACACTCAGTCCTGGGCTGCCTGACCCAGCAGACGCCTGCCCGCCCCCGGGAGGCCCCATGGCTTGGGAAAAACCTGTCCTCTGTGGGCTCGTCCCTTGCATTATTTAAAACATGGATTTATTCTGCTAAGTCCTAAAACGTTAGAATGAAGAACGTTTTGTGAAATCCAAGGGGTGGGGGGTGGAGCCCACAGAAGCACGAATTCCTGCTTCACACCCCAGGCAACTCACCTTCTGGCTTTTCTCAAACCAAGATATGCTCGTGGCTGAAATGAAACTTAAAAATATCCGATACACTGGAAGTTCAGGTGGCCAGTATATTCGAGCCTGGTGCTGGGGTGCAGGGTCGTCTGTGGCTCTCTGGGGGTTGATGGGTCTGTCCCGCCCACATCAGGGGCTGATGGCACAGCAGCCTGGTCCTGGGCCACCACACGAGGAGCTAGAGGCACAGCTGCTGGGACCACGTTCCTCCCATCCCGCACCTGCCCCCCCGACCCCTGCCCGGCGGCTCCCCGGAAGACAGGTCCCCAGCCCCAACCTCACTGTTGCCAGGACAAGAGCCAGCCTGTTAAGGAGGGACACCAGATGCCCCAATCCCAGGGCAAGAGGTAGCTGGTCTCTCTCTGTGTGTCTTTCTTGCTCTATGTCTGTGTGTCTCTCTCCTGCCCTGACTTCCCTCTCCTCAACCAGCCTCTCGTGAGGCGTGGGCAGAGGTCAGTGAGGAGGGCCATTCCAGAAGACAAGCAGCGGAGCTTACGAAATGACAGCACTCCTGAGTCCCAAGCTCTGGGGCTCCCAGGAGAGAAGTCTGTGACTTTCCTGGTGAACAGGTGGTTCTTCCCTCCAAGACGTCAAGGCAGAAGGTCACCCCCTGGAGGAAAGACTCCAGCATGAAGAAGAAACGCCACCCCCTGGTCACAGTGACCCTGGGTGTTGGCTTTAAGTAGAAGGAAAAGCAGAGAGAAGGGGCTGTTCTGTCCTGCACATGCCCCCAGGGGCTACATGGAAACCACCCGCACCACGCTCCCCAGGGTGCCCCAGACAAAGATGACCTGGCCCCCCGGCCCTCCCTGAGGCCAGCGGATGCTTCTCTGACCTAGAATCAACCCTGCGCAGTCAGCCCTGGGCTCTCCCTCCTCCCTTCTGATGGGTGGGGTCCGGGGCAGTCCTCCCTTCCCTGAGTAAGGACAGGCCCGCCTGCCTACTAGAACATGGTCTAAAGGAAACGCTTGCCGCTGCCACATCCTGTCATCCCTTCATCCTCCCTGGCGTCCTCCTCCAACCTTGTCCCACTCCCTGGGAAGTTAATTCTGAGTGTGAGATCCAGAGAAGCTCGGAATCCTGTCGTCTGCACCTGGCGACGGGTGTGTGCTGCGCAGGTTTCCTGTCGGCCTGCCGTTGCCACACCGTGGTTGGGCCACTTAGCAACCCTCGAGGTCCCCAAGCACACCCTGGAGTATGGCCACACGGGAATACAGAAAAACAACGCCAGTCCTCCAGTCCTCTGGGCTCCCTGCTCTACCCTAACAGGCCCCTGGAGCTGGGGAGGCGGGAGCGAGGCCCCAAGTCCATCCTATGGCCCCGTGCCCCAGGCTGATGCAGGGGCTGCCTCCACAGTGGGACAGGTGCTCAGCAGAAAGAGTGCCCCATGCCTGCCAGAGGTGCCGTCCCAGAACTCCGGCTCCCGACGACCTCAGGGCAGTCAGGACCCCCCGACCCCATCCTGCAGACAGGAGACTGGGGTCAGGGAGGCTGCTGCAACTGGGCGACTAGAATCTGAGAACCCCCATCCCACTCCTTCTCACGACACGGACATGCCCACTTCGGTGTCAGAGCGGAAGGGGAAGCCTGCACACCAAGGCCCGGGGCTGCTCTGCACCTTCCAGAGGTGGGGGTGGGGGCGAGGGGGCCCACTGTCAGGGGTCACCTGCCACTACCAGCAGGATGCTGGCCATCCTCGTGAAGGAGAGTACGACCTCCCAGGTGACAGGGGCAAGGAAAACAGAATCAGAGGAACTGGGATGGGATCCCCTCAGCCAGGCTGAGGAAGGGGAGGAGGGCCAGAGAGGCCACCGTCCTGCTGGAGGCCGCCCAGCCGCCAGGGAGCTCCCCCATCGGTGCACACGCTGCTTCCCCCCCGGCAAGGCTTAGAAAACAAGATAAATACACGTCGACAAAATCCAAAGTGAGACATGAACCATGATATACTCAATTCTGAAATGAGGCCTCCTCTGCAAAGGATCTACTGAGCGTATTTTTAATTGGGAATTTTTCACCAAGGCATCTAAACTCTGTGAGGGACCACAGAGGCCCAGACCTCAGACAGCTCCTCGCACGGGAACCACAATCAAACCAGCTTCCCGGACTTTCTGCAGCCCTTTCTAGCATTTTCACATCTACGATCTCATTTTTTTTTTTTTTAAGATTTTATTTATTTATTTGACAGAGATCACGAGCAGGCAGAGAGGCAGGCAGAGAGAGGGGGAAGCAGGCTCCCTGCTGAGCAGAGAGCCCGATGCGATGTGGGGCTCTATCCCAGGACCCTAGGATCATGACCTGAGCTAACCTAAACCACTGAGCCACCCAAGTGCCCCTACAATCTCATTTTTATTCTCACCAGAGGTCCTCGTGGGAGGACAGCGATATGAGATTGCTGACCTTTCCTCCTCACCTGCACTCAGCCGACCTTCCCAGATGTCAGGTCGGCCCTGCCACCCAGGGAGGGAGGCAGCCGTGTCCCATCCTACCTGTGGTCCCTTCCCCAGCCAATGTCCCCAAGGCAGGAGCCGGCGCGACAGCAGCTAATAGCCTGAAAGGGCTTCACAGTCTCTAGACCCATCTCCATGTTCTTACTTCAGCAATTTCCAGACAACCCCATGACAATGGCATTATCTTTAATCTCACTTTTGCAGAAAAGTGAAGACCAAACAGGCAGAGTGCCAACATCACAAGGCGAGGAGGTGGGAAAGCCGGGTCTCACTTCTCCCCAGAAAATGCTGGAGGAAGTAACGGACACAAATCTCAGGGCCAAGTTCATCAGTGGGACCCGCCTGTGGTGCAGGCTTCAGATCCTGGGGTCGGTCCCAGGGAGAGGCGCACACAGAACGGCAGGTGTGTGCGAGGACCTCAGGACTCAGTCCTGACGGGCAAGGAAAGCAACCAGCTGCTCGGGGCTGGTCTGACGCTCACGCAGTGCCTTTCTGTGCGGTTTTGAAGATCAGGCTTGGGTATGGGGTTTTCTTTCAGAGTGATGAACATGTTTTAGAACTAGATATGGTGCCTGCACAGCCTTGGGAATGTGTTCAACGGCACCCTTTTGTATGGTTAACTCGATGGTACAAGAATTTCACCTCCATAAAAAGGAAAAAAGAAAAAAAAGCAAAATTTGGAAAGTTCTAAGACCTTTTCTAGCAGAGAACTTATCACATTGTAGTTTTTAAGGGTTTTTTTTTAAGATTTTATTTATTTATTTGACAGAGAGAGAGAGACGGCGAGAGAGGGAACACAAGCAGGGGTAGTGGGAGAGGGAGAAGCAGGCTTCCCACTGAGCAGAGAGCCCGATGCAGAGCTCCATCCCAGGACCCTGCGATCGTGACCTGAGCCGAAGGCAGACGTCCAAGACTGAGCCACCCAGCCACGCCTAAAGTTATTTTTAAATATTTCCCAAACACCCAAAGGATGGGAAGTTTGGGTGGTCTTTTCTACGCTTCTCTCTATCTTCAGATTTTTATCCAACAACAACCATCTGATAGGAGACAGCCCAGGTGCACCGTGCAAAATAGACTCTCCGTTCGGCATCCACAGTACCCATGTGACGCAGGCGTCCACGCTCGGACAGCTGGTTCTTAGCCACTATGCTTACCAGCTATCTACAAGAATAACATGTTACTTCTATAATCAGGAAAACATGCTGAGGACACTCTCAAAACACAGAGGAAGAAAAAAAGACTGGTAGGGATAATCCTCTATCAGTGTTTTTTTTCTTTATACTTGTCTGCATTTACCAAATAGTCTACAATGTATGCTAAAATATACAGAACAGGAAAGCTTTTCCCAGCCTCAGTCTACCCGGCCCATGACTTGAGCCAAATGAGTCCTCAGCAGGAAAGAGCTCACGGGACGCCATGACCTCCTTGGGGCCCCCGCCCTGCCACTGGGTTTTTCAAACAGGCATTTCTGGAGGAGCTGCTGTGACCCCATATCAAAGCAGCATTTTCTCAATAAACAAGAAAGATTTAACCGCCCAAGTGCATTCTTGTTCACTGCTGGGAGGAGTGTAAATTCTTTGAACCCCTATATGAGACAGTTCAGTAATATTTCTCCACATTAACCATGAATGTGCCTGGTTTCCTAAAAAATGAGAACTACTACCTAGAACTACCACATGAGCCGTTAATTCTACCTCTGGGTTTACACCCCAAAGAATCGAGAGCAGAGAGTCAAACAGGTCAGCGTCCACCCGTGTTCACAGCAGCACGATTCCCCACAGCTGGGAAGGGAAACAACCCAACTGGACATCCGCAAACGAGGGGATACACAGATGTGGTGTGTACAGGCAACAGAACATTACTGGGCCTTGAAAGGGAAGGACGTCCCGCCACGTGTGGCACCACAGATCAATTCTGAAGACGTTGTGCAAAGAATGAGAAGCTGGTCACAGACGGACGTGATGCCACCGATGAGCGGTACCGAGAAAAGGGAAACTCGTAGAGACAGAAAGTAGGAGGGTGGCAGCCAGTGGAAAGGAAGAGGGAGCAGCTAGTGTTTCATGGCCACAGAGTTTCGGTCTGAGATGATAAAAAAGTTCTGGAAATGAAAAGCAGTGAAGGTTGCACACAACACCATGAACTCAATGCCACTGAGAACAGTACACTTGGAAGCCCAGTTAAGTAAACATTACTTCTCGATCACGGAATATGATATAGTCGTTTACAAGGATAAGGCAATGCAATGTCACCGCAGAACCCTCTAGAAGACAGCAGGTAAAAGACCTGGGGCGGGAGAGGGGTATACTACTTGCCTGTGTGTGCAAAGTCTGTGCCCCAGATTTGGAAGTAACTGGAATCCTGAAAGGGTCTATAAGACATGACGGTGGCGGTCTGAGGGATGGTGAAGTGGATGGCCATGCAGGGAAACTTACTTTCCACGGAATAACCTTTTTCACACCTTCATAATTTTATACCATGTACACTTTGAGCTACTTAAAATTTAACTTCAAGGCATTGAAGAGGACGTCCAACTTTTGCTTCTTGCTATTATAGAGGTGCTTACACCAGATCAACGCTTCAGCCAAG
Source organism: Enhydra lutris kenyoni (assembly GCF_002288905.1). Taxonomy (NCBI): domain Eukaryota; kingdom Metazoa; phylum Chordata; class Mammalia; order Carnivora; family Mustelidae; genus Enhydra; species Enhydra lutris. The sequence goes on along the minus strand of NW_019154119.1, from coordinate 3,711,605 downwards.
ACCAACCAGAAATGCTGGATAAGACAGCTATCTGAAGACCATGGGAAACCACACAGGGAGCTAGAATGAGAAGGGACAAGGTTCTGAGGGCAGGGAAACACATTTCAGTGAGGCCAACACACTCTGCCCCTTTTTGTCCTTGAGGCCAGGGTTTGGAGGCCGGCCAGAGAGCGAGAGCTATATGCTTTCGAGGGGCTGGAGAGACAAGGATTGCTGAGCTAGGATTCCAAGGCGGGACAGAGGGGCGAGGTCCTGGAGAGGAGAGAGCCTTTCTCTACACACACCTTCTTGAAGCATCTGCCGACCCCCAAGCTACAGGAGGTGAGAGAGACCGAGAACCCAAGCAGAAAGTGACAGCAGAGAGGCTGAAGTCAAAGGGGAGTCTGGGCAGTCTCTCAGTGCTGGGAGTTCAGGGCCCCTCAAGAGTGGAACCAACCTTTGACTTAAAACCCCTGAAGGACTCTTTCCCAAGAGGAGGCACAAAGAGAAACCTGCTCTCAGACCAAAACCCAGCCCTAAATCTTCTCGTCCCCACGCTGGACCAAGATGAGCTGCAAGAGAAGTAAATCCTCTCAGGAGAAACATATTCACCACAGCCATGACTACTCTCTGTACATGACATTGAGCATTTAATTTATCCAGCATTTAAAAAAAAAAAAAAGTCCAGAATGCCACAAGAGGCAGAAGTCAATAGGGAAAAACCAAAAATCAAGAGGGAAAGGCAGACCCATTGGTCTGTCAGACATCACAGTTGTCAGAGCCTTTAAAATGTTCCATATGTTCCAAAGAATAGATGACAACACACAGAACTTAACTGGAGAACTGGAATCTGTTCTGTTTTGTTTTGCTTTAAATCAAGTGGAAGTTCTAGAAATGAAAAAATAGTGAAATTAAGAATTCAACAGAGGAGCTCAAGCATCGATTTAATAAAGCAGATAAAAGGATTCGTAACCCAGAAGTTAGGTCAGTAAAAATATTCAGTCTGGAGCCCAGAAAAAAAAAAAAAAAAAAAAAAAAAAAAAAGATGATTCAGGGAATAAAAAAAGAGAGAGAGAGATTCATGGAACATGGTAAAAATGTCTAATAAGGACACCTAGAGTCCTGGAAGGAAAGGACAGAATGAAGCAAAAAGATACTGGCTGAAAATTTCAAAACTGACGAAAAACCTCAAGCCATCAATTCAAGGAGTTCTTTAAATACCAGGCAGAGCAGCTGTAAAGAAAAGTGCTAAGCTCATCCTTAGGAAACTGTGGACACCAAAGAAAACTGTAAAAGCAACCAGAGGGAAAAACTACTGCATTACTTCAAGAGAAGCAGTGTGTGTCTGACAGCTGGCATTTCAACGAAAATAGTGGAAGCCACAGGATATCGGAAAGACACCTTCAAAGGGCTCAGAGTAAAGCAGAGTCAACCTAGAATTCTCCCTCTGAGAACTGAACTTGAAAACTGAAAGCAAAATGGACACATTTCTAGGCAATTAGAAATGGAGAGAATTTACCACCGAAAGACATTCAAGAAAAGTGACACTAAAGGGAATTCTTCAAGAAGATGGAAGCACAAAAAAGAAGAAACAAGAGAGCATCTGAGAGGGCCGAACGGGGGCAAGTGTGCGCACTGGCTATTTGCTGCGGGAAGATGCGGTCATACCATCTGATGGGGCTTCAGATATATGTGGAGTTAAAATATATTACAATTGCCAGAAAGTCTGGGGGAGGGGGAATTGAGCGTTGTGAGGTCCTTGCACTGTGACCGAAAAGGTAAAAGTACTAGTTTGGAGTAGATGAAAATGCACGATTGACACGTACCGACATTATGGCATTGTTGAAAGATAGTTTGATGCATTTTGCAAAATACATGTCATCCTTAAGAGCATCAAAGTCAATAAAAAAATGCAACATCAAAAATAAAGTTCCGACAGATTCGAAAGGACTGAAATCATACAGAGTATGTTCTCTGACTGTACCAGAAGTAAACTAAAAATCAGTAATGAAAAAATGACCTTAAAAATTCCCTGGATCTTTGCAAATTAATTAATGTCCTCTCAAATAGCCTGTGGATCAAAGATACCTCAATGGAAATTAAGACATATCAAAATTTGTAGAAGAAAGCGAAAACAAGTAATGAGGGAAATCTATAGCATCTGGTGCATGTTTTAGAAAATAAAAACGCTAAAATTAATTTGCTAAATTCCCTCTTGAGAAGGTAAAAAAGAACATGATGTTAACCCTGAAGAAAGCAGAAGAAAATCAAAGTCAAAAACAACTAATTATAGAAGTGTACAAAAAAAGCAACAAAAAGGTGGTTCACCAAAAAGGCCTAAACATTAATAAACCTCAATAAGACAGATTAAGGACAAATAAAAAACAGAAGGTACAAACTACCAACACCAATAATGAAAAAGGAACATCACTACAAATCCCACAAAGATAGAGAATAAACATGTCAAAAATGCGATATATATATATATATATGAAATGGATGAGTTCCTGAAAAAAACAAAAGCATTCTATAACTCACACAAAAAACCAAAAAACCAAAAACTTTGTACTTGTGAAGGAAACGGAGTGTCATAAAGGAAACTCCTGAGCCACGGGGCCTCACTGGTTAGTCCTTTTAATCCTGTGAAGGACCCGTACATTCTTCAAGCTCTCCCAGGTTAAAAAAAAAGGAAACACTTTTCAAATTAGTTCCTAAGTCCAGCACAACCACGATGCCCAAACCTGCCAAGGACATGGGAGGAAAGCAAAAATGCAAGCCGCTCTCTTTCATGCATGGCCACAAGGGTCCTAAGGGAAACATGAGCCAACCGCAAGGCACAGTGGTGCTGTGGGGCTGCAGAATTCTGCCCCTCCTGAAGGGGACAGTGCTTTCCTCATTTCCAAGGGATTCACGCATGTTATCCCATCTTCACCAAAGGTTTTATTCTCATGTACGCTTCACACATAGGGAAACTGAGGCCCAAAAGGGGTAAGATGCTGTCCCAAGGTCACACCGGGGCTAGAGCTGGGCGAGCCAAATTCATTCCACGTGATGGGCATTTACAGGCACCTGTGTTGTCCCAGCTTGGCCTGGGGATGTAGGTTTGTGTGTCTCCTCCCCTCCCCCCCACCTCCCTTCTGCCTCCCTGGACCTCCCACTCTTGCAACCAGGGTCTGCTCTGCGGTTGCGGCCCTGGGCAGGCAACAACGTGGAACAGCAGTGTGGCCCGGACAGGCTGCAGCGCCCCCTGGCTGCCACGCGGCATGCGGGAATCTAGAGCGCGTGGTCCCCAGGCTCCTGACACTGACCCTGCCTGGAGGGGACATCAGAAAATGCCCAAGCACTGTGTGGCCCGTGCACTGCAGCCTGATCAGCAGCATGTCCAAGCTCTACAGGCTACTCCCGCCGGGTTCTTACCTGCAGGGAACCCCACAAGTAACAACACTTCTGCTTTGCAGACGAGGACAGCGAGGCTGCGAGAGGTGGGCAGCTTGTCCAAATTATCTCTACGGAGGATAACAGATCCAGGGGAGACACAGGACCTTCCCCAGCACCCCAGGAGCAGCCCCCCCACCCAGGCACTGTGGGCTGTGACTGAAGATGTCCTGGGTTATGCCAATTACACGCTGTGAGACAGACAAGATGAACAGGGATGCTGGAAACTGCACAAGTTCTAGGGACAAAAACTCCTGACCTAGCTGAGCGGGGACACAGCGGTTTTTAACATCGACAACCCAGTGGGATGCCCCCACAGTAGAAGAGAGGAGATGCGAAGATAGACAAGACAGCATAAAAGCCAGAAACTGAAAAACACCTTTCAAGAGACTCCATAAAGCCGGTACAGCGGGATTCTTTACGTCCAAGCAAGCAGGAGCAGCTCCTGGGGAAACACGGGATACAGGGATGGGAGAAGGAGACACACACAGTGAGCTGCTCAGCTTGAACTTGGCCCTTTGTGGTAATGGAGGCTGGGGAGACTTCTCTTCTAAAACCTGTCTTCTGAAGAAGCTGGCCCCCAGGCCCAGCTCAGAAGCTTCTAGCAATCCCTGGTAAACAGACAAAACACATCCTCGGGACTCAGCCAACGACTCAGTGTGTGCCTTTGAAGAGCACCATCGAGAGAGGGTGAGGCCCGCCCACGGGGCTCCCCAGCAAGCCTTCCAGAATGGCCCCCCAAAACTATGTCTCTGTCCACCTGAGTGGCAGGGTCTGTGAAAACACAATTTCAGCGAATCCAGAGCCAAGAGCACCACCTGAGCCCAAAATGACATGGTTCCCAGCCCAGAGAATCCTGTATTTTCAACCTATTGAGTCTGTTAGGGGGAAACAAATCTATGGGTAACAGGAAGGTGGCAGATGTAACTTCTGCAGACCTTCGAGAGGCATTTGAGATGAACCCAGACCAGAAACTATTTAAACGACTGAATCACATGAGAACCGGGTGGGTCAGGCTGGAGTAAAGCCAGTAAACAGACAGCGGGGACAGCAGGCACTTCTCTCCACGGAAAAATGTAAACAGCGGGGTCCCCCGGGTTTGGGCTGGTTGTACTTCTTCATCAATGACTTAGAAGGAGAAGGAAATAGGAAACTGCCCTGAGCCCAAAGGAAACTGAGCACCCTGGGTGGAGGGGAGCAGGCTGGGGGGCCTCACGGGCAAGGCCCCCAGCTACGGCTGGGCCCACCGCAGCAGCAGAGACCCCAGCGCCGGCCAGCCCGTGGCAGGTGCACACAGCCAGTGGGCCAGAGAACCAGAAAGGGCAGCAGAGGAGATGAAGCCCCGGGGGGAAAAGTATTCAAAAGAAACACAGAACTTTTTAGCCTGTGAGAGGAACACAGGAAGTCTCCGGTGACTGCTTGGGTCGATGCAGTTCTTTACAAAGTTTTAAATTACAGGGGAAAAAACACAGACAGAGGGGAGGTTTAGGTCAAGCACGGAGGAGGAGAGAGGAGGGAGGTTCCAGCGAGAGAAACTCCCTGACGTCAGGAGGAGCTCTCTGGGGGCAAGAGGCCGGGGAGGCTGCCAACCCCTGACCCTGGCAGTGAACTCTGGCCACCCCACCCCCGCCGGGTCCCGCCCTGGTCCACCCCCCCACCCCAGCTCCAGGCTGGAGGCCACCCCGAAGGAGACTCGCCTGCTGCTGGCTCTGCTCCTCCAGGTTCATCTTCACCTCCAGCGACTGGCGGGCCTCCAGGAAGGCCTTGCGGTGCTTGCGGTCCGCCATGTAGTAGGACATGATGCCCACGACGATGGCGCACAGGTAGAGGAAGACATTGGCCAGGATCTGTGCCCCGAGGAGAGAAAAGGACAATGATGAAGGCGTCAGCTCAGAAGGAGGGACGGAGGGGAGGTGGCGCAGGGGTAACAAAAATTAACTCCCAAGCTGCACGGTGCCCATGGGGGACCCCAGCAAGCCTATTTGGCTCCTGGGAACAGACCCTGCCCCATTTGCCACCGGTGGGTGAGGCCCAGGCCTGGAAGACTGGTTGAGGGGCTGTTCGCCCCTCCTGCTTCACACCACACTAAACTGGCCAATCCTGTCCACCTGTGAGGTCCCTCCGCTACCCAGTTTGTTCATTCATTCATTCATTCATTCACATACTCATTTGTTCAACCAGCACTTGCTGAGGATGTAGTAGGTGCCCTTAGCTGCTGTACTGATTAGCAGGGCTGGAGAGGGTCCAACCCCCAGATCCACCAGCCAGGAGCGTATGACTCTAAAAGCTGCAGGTTGTATGGAAGGTCACAAGGGACAGGCAGCCACCCCGGGCCGACCCGCAGTCATCACGAGACCTTACATGTGGGCTGCAGGCGTGGAGGGGGCTGGGCTTCACATGCACCCCCTTAGCCAGCCCACCTGCCACTCCCAGTACCTGGGTGCCATGAGGAAGCTACGGGAAGGGGAAAGGGCAACTGTGGGGCCAGACTCCTGCTCTGCAAGCTCAGTACAGTGGCACAAAGGCCTCCTTGGGGCATTGAGAGTCTATTCCTCCCTCCTTGGCCCCCTGCAGGCTCCCCCTGGTGCCTGTGGTCCCCAGCCTTCCACAGGCTACTGGGATCGCAGACCTGACTGCCCAGAGGCAACCTTGGCTCTGGACCCGAACATACAAACCACATCCGATTTCCTAGTGCTTGTGCAAATGGCCACGGCCTTTGACCCTGACTGGGTCCCATCTAGGGCTGGCCCAGGTTCTCGCTCTACCGCTTCTCCAGCTCCCACGAGACCCATTTCCAGGTTGGGCTCCTCCCACGTCCCCTGGGAGGGCGGCTCACATCCTCCCCACCTGGGCTCCCCGATTCCCGCCAGGGGAGGCCTGACCCCTTCTCTGAAGGGTGTGGCTCTTCAGGCAGAAGTTTGTAACTGAGATGTGGGTAGGGTGACAAAGGTTCTTCATTTCTGACCCCTCGGAGAGAAAAGTTCTCCTAGTGAAGTATCATGTTTTCCGAATTTTCTGAATAGGTGATAAATGCAGGAACATCAATTTTAGATTCTTGAACAAGATGGTTTAATAGAATAAGAGAGGTTAACTCTGACGTGAATGTCCTGGGGACTCTCAGTTGTGCCATATTCCTACTTCTGTTTCACCAGGGCTGATCAGTCCCCAGCAGAACGTTCCTGCAGGCCTGGGCACTCAGCAAAGGCCTGCTGAGTAGTGAACTTGTTAGTAGGTGACGTGTGTGTTGCTACTGGTCATCAAACGCAGATGTCCCAAGCTCCTTCAGTGGCTGGTTCCAGCAACTACCATCTTACTGTGTTTTTGGGTCTGGGCAGCCCCCACCACCCACACCATTCATGCGGCGGGGGCAACTTCAAAGTCCCGTGGGACGCCTCCTGCTCTTCTGCTCGGGCATGACAGACCCGTCTCACCTGAGCACTCAGTATCCGTATGGCCGCAGGCTACTTACTAAATACCCAAGAGTCCAAAGAGCCACCGGTTTCTGTTGGGTCCAAGCAAATCACACAGACCATGCTGAATCTGAAAGCCAGTCTGGGCCTGAGGTCCGGCACCTTCTACCAGCCCAGAGGCTACCTGTATTTCCAAGGCAGTATAGCTTTGGACATCTGCCCAGCCCCAAGTTCATGGTACAGGAAGCCAGTCAACAAGGTCTGGCTGTACCTCACACATCCTCATCAAGAGGTCGCACTTTGCCAGAGCCCACGCGGGGTCCAGATACAGGAGTCACCAAGGCCGAGGGTCTCCAGCCTTACAGGGCTCTGGGTCCTAGAGGTCAAGGGAGTAGCTGCACATCAGGAGTCACATGTCTGGTCCTCATAGCTACCAGTGTCCATGACTCCGAACCAGAGGCCCCAGACAAGGCAAGCTTCCCTGGGGCCATAGGCTCGTCTTATGTCCCAGCCACAACTAGCCTAGGCTGCCATACCGGGCCAGGGACAGAGCTTCATGCTCAGGGGTCTCTTTGCCCCGCAACAGGCTCAGCCCAACCACCTGGCATGGTGGATGGAACAGACTCTGTGAAGCGTACTTCGCTGAGGCTGTGTCAGGATTATTGTTGTCATGACCCATCGGGCTGCCCCCTGAGAAAATCACACCCGCTCTGCAGACAGTCAGCAAGTACAGTGGGAAAGCCTCAGACCAACCCCCACCAAAGATGGTTATCCAAGGAGCAAAACAAGATTCAGGCTCGGCTCGCACTTGGTGACCATTTGCATGGAGCCGCACTCCCTTCCTCGAACCATGCCTATTTTAAAATAGGCTCCCCTTCTGCCTTCCACTGTAGGTGCAGACAACAAGTGTAGAAGGCGGACTGGCCAGAGGCGCTGCCCCTCGCTGGACGGGCATCCCGCTAGTTCAGGTACCTTCTTCTGAGCCCCTGCTTTGCCATCTATGAGCTGAGGGGTGAGCTAACTCCTCTCGAATGTTCCTGCCGTCCTGACCCCATCTGGCCCTCATCAGGCTGCACTTGGGAGGGTGAAGGTTGGGCCTGGAGAGGACCCACTCAGAAAGGCCAGAGGGAGGAGAGAAGGCAAGGACGGGTCGTTCACTGAGTCTTGTCCCCGGAGCACCCCGAATCGCAGAGGGTGCGGCCCACCCCTTCTTGACCTGCGCTCTCAGCTCACATGTGCAGGGACATGGAGGCAAATGGCCATGACTGGGTCACACACTGGAGACTCATGTGGATCCTGCAGGTCCCTCCCATGCCAGGGAATTCTTTCCTGGCCTCCCGGGGAGCTTATTCCTTCCTAGAGAATTCTCCCAGGAGTCCCAGGTTGTGGGATTCTCAGAGCTCCCTCAGTTCTCTAAACTTGCCTCGACAAAAGAAAGGGTCCTCAGGGTTGCTGTTGCTCTGTTCCAACCCAATCCCTCTGTTCCATGCAGCCACAGCTCCAAGGCTTGGAAGGAGCTCGGCAGTCCCCCCGTGCCAGGCAGCAAGTGGTGGGAGGATAGCCAGGGCCCTACAGGTGACTCTCTGCCTCCAGGTCCAGGCCATGAATCAGATCAGGCAATGCTGCTAAGCCAAGGAGACTCCAGCCGGGAAGCCAGGGTCCACTAGGGAGGAGGAAGGTTCGGGAGTGAGGAGATGCTGCTCTGCTCATGGGGGAGGCTCTCAACATGTAAAACACACAGCAACACAGTCACCTGGGTAATGGCTGCCCAGCCGGCTCCACCCCGGGGAGGTGGGGGGAGCTCAGGGGTGGGACAGGGTGGGCAGAGGTCTGCCAACGCTGCTGGGTGATCCTGCTGTGTGGCCTGCTGTGTGCCCAGGGCCAGAAACCTCTTCTCATTCTCAGCCCAGCATGGTGCGGGCATCAAGGAGTCCGCAGGGACTGAGACACTGTCCCTGCCCCCAGGGCCGCCGCTGGCAGGAGGTGGCCCCGGTCCAGGGAGGACAAGGTAGGGTAAGCAGGGAGGCTGTCATCTCTCTAAAACACACTGATGAGTCCTGCATCCACTATAGGTTAAGAACTGTAGACCCAAGGAAAACTTGAACCCCAGTGAGCACCTGAACCGTGTCTCTCATGTGACCGGGACAAACGGGCGTCTCCAAGCTGAGCCCTGAGCCCTTCTGTCTTACAGTAAGTCCTGGGGCGCCTTCCCCTCATGCCAGGGTAAGGGGGGAGGGTCTCCTTTTCAGGACTCCTCTCCTCCCTACAGGGCTGCCTTCACCCACCCCCAGCTACACCTGGCCTACCCAGCAGGCCCCTGCTTCTCCCCAAGAGCCCTGCTCAGCCCCCATCCCTCCTGGAGGCCTCCCCCCGCCTCCCCCTGTGCTCCCCAGACCCACCTGAGAGATAGTGCAACCACGTCACAACTCACCCCCCCGCCCCGACCCCTTCAGCCTCTGGTCAGCCGAGTGGAAACCATCACAGACCTGACCTCCCAGCCTCGGGATCTCCCTGGGAGCCAGCCCTCGAGTCAATATCCCCTCCATGCACCCCACGCCTTTCCCACCCCACCCCAGACTCAGAACAGAGGAACAAGCCTTGGTCACTTCCCTGGGGACCATGCAGGCCAGGACAGCAGGGGAGACCGTCCCCTGCAGGAAATATCCAGAAGCGAAGGCTGAGCCTGCAAAGAGTGCCAACAGAGGCCAGGCAGGTGGGGAGGGTCACACTGGGTGAGGGAGGTGTTGCACAGCTTCAGGAAGTCGCCAGTCTTGGAAACAAAGACCGGCTTGGACACCGCACTCGGCGACCCCTGAGCATGGCAGCATGCTCCGGGAGGCTTCTCCTCTCCATCACTGTCAACACGGGCTGCCCTGGGGCGCTCCAGGGGCAGAGTTCGCACACAGGACACATGACCCTGGGAACAGACGGGGAAGATGTTCCCAGCCTGGGCAGGCCCATGGGAGCCCTGATGCGTGGCCTCTGGCTCTGGAGGGGATGAGGGATGGGGTTCAGGCAGGGGACCGTGGTGCCACCGTGAGCCTGTTCCACTGGATGCCCCACACTAGGCTTCAGACTCGGGGTGATTCCCCCGCACAGCAAGCCTGAGAAGTCCCGTTCTGGGGTGCCATCAAGGTCACCTCTTCTTATCCCAGTGGTCCCCTTTCTCCAGTGAAAGAGACTGGGCCTCAGTCTCAGTGCAAAAGAACTGTTTGTTTTTTTTAATGTGAGATTTTTTTAAACAATGAGGAGAATGAATGAATCTCCCAAGTGGGCAAACATTCAGAAGACAGCTTCATCTAACCCATGACAGCCGGATGGAGTATCTGTAATACCCCAGCTCCGAGACGCAGCCGTGAGAAAATTCCTTCACAAAATCCTTCCCCTTGGAATCTGATGAATCACAAAATCCTGCACATTTCTAACAGTCCCCGGGGACACGGGGCCAGGCAAAACAGGGCTTAAAAAAAGAAGTCATCCTATCCGAGGAGGGCTGGTGCCTCCCTTGCCTAGGCTGGCCCCTCCCCATGGGCTCATTCCAGCCTGGAGATTCCAGAACACTCTAGAACTGGGGAGAAGAAACCCAGAGAGAGAAAGCCACTCTGGGGAATCAACATCCTTGCCAGCTGCCCTCAGAGACCTTATGATGCTCTGTGTCGGGGGAAGACCACATTGGAGCCTCTGTTCATTAAAACTAACTTAGATGTTTTGGAAAAAAAAAAAATCTCCAAGGAGCTATAGGGCAGGAAGGAGCGAGGGAGCAGGCCCCTCTGTAGGTAACCAGGCTCCCCAACCCAAGGAAGCCAGGCCAGAGCCTGTGGTGGTCCCATACAGTGCCCGAGAGACACCCCCCTCTCTAGCTCACTGCAGACCACAGGTGGTCCTCATCAGTCAGGTCCCTGCTATGTCCCCTCTTCGCAGAGACCTACCCTGACGACCCCCCCGACTCTAACATTTTCCTGTTTTAGACCCTGCAGAGAAGTACCTGCACTTCCCATTCCCTGATCTTCTTATTTGTCCGCTTACTCTGTTTACTTCACGAGAAAGCCAGCGCCCAGGGGACAGGGCTCTGTTTCTGTTTCCCTGCCAATTCTCCAGCCCTGGGACGGTGAGTCCACACGGGAAGGCCGGTGCCCGCTGGATGAATGCGTGGCAGAGAGAGGTCGGGCTGTATGGCTTGGAGCAAGTCCCTTCCCCTCCCTGAGACTGAGAGGTGGCTCAGTCTCCCCGGTGGCCCTGAAGGCTCCTCCACAAGATCAAAACAGAGGTCACGTGCAAGACCACCCGGTCCAGGGCCGAGCACAGAGCAGGCGCTGAGTGACTGGGAAATCAGTCCCTCCTGACGATACTGTAACAGTTTGCTCAGAGCCTCCACGTTCACTATCCTCATTTGTCACAACGAGTAAAGTTCCTATTCTCATTTTATGGAAGACACTTGGATTCAGAGGCATGAGGCAACAAGGCTGTGGTCTCCTGACGGTGCTGATGCTAGAGCCAGATCTCTTTCCTCTTCTGTCCCCACTCCAAGCACAGAGTTCAAGTTTCAAGACATTAATAAAAACCTGCCCCCAACCCAGGAGACTGAACATTAGAAGGCAGACTGACCAGATCTGTACTGCCCGGGAACTGGTCCACTGCTGGCCTCGCCCCGACGAGCCAGCACAGGACCCGAGCAGGAGTCCAGGACCTGCCCTGCGTTACTCAGCTGAGTTGTGATCAGGCTCAGCAGAGGCTGGGTGGAGTCTGAGGCACCTGCGGCCCATGGGGAGCACAGAACCCAGAAAGGACAACGGGGGCCACTCTCATGCTAAGCATCACTGTGCCAAGAGATGTCCGGGGTCTCCAGTAAATACAACCCTACTCCGCGCCATTCAAGGTTTGAGCCTTGGGGTACCACTGAGCTGTCCTTCCGAGCTGGGCATTTGTCAAGTTTCCACCAGGGGCCTCAAAACAAGAGGACCTCTAGAAGCTTCCATCTAGTTTTATAGCTTGGGCATGCCTCTGCTAAAAAACATTCAATGTCTACCCTCTTCCAAAATAAAAATGACTTCTAGAACAGGCATCCAGTCAACCTGACATGTTACAAGAGGTCTTTCATGATCCACTGGGTTGCCAGAACAGTCTCTCAGGTTGTGCACTGCACAACCCCAGGGGCACCACTCTGCAGACTCTGACCTGACAGCTCCCCTGCAGGTGTGGAACATGGCATTCCTAACAACTGGGTTCTAGTATCACTTATTTATTCTACCTGGCTGCTGCCCGCTGTGCTCCCCTCACCCGAGCCACACTGATCCTCTCTTCAATCTTCCAATAAGATAGGCTATGGTTGGGTGCCTGGGTGGCTCAGTGGGTTAAGCCGCTGCCTTCGGCTCAGGTCATGATCTCAGGGTCCTGGGATCGAGTCCCACATCGTGCTCTCTGCTCAGCAGGGAGCCTGCTTCCCTCTCTCTCTCTCTCTCTGCCTGCCTCTCTGTCTACTTGTGATCTCTCTCTGTCAAATAAATAAATAAAAATCTTTAAAAAAAAAAAAAAAGATAGGCTATGGTTGGGGCTCTACAGCTCTAACCAGAACATCCTGCCTCTGCTCCGCCTGTGGAGGGCCACATGAGACGACCCTCCAGCGTAACCTGGCTCAAACTCCCAGCACATACCTGTTATTGTTACAGTCCCAAGACCCAGCTCCAACACCACCACCCCCATTCCCCAAACAGAACTATTCATTCATTCATTCATTCACTCATTCAAAGGTTTTATGAATGCCCACCCTGTGCCAGGGAGATGCTTGGCATGTCTCAGTGAACACAGCAGAGGCAGTCCCAGCTATCAGGAGTGGATGTTCTGGCGACAGTAGATAGAAAACATAATTCAACAACAAGAGGGTCAGAGCTCAGCAGAGAATAGAGATGATGGAGTGATGGGCAGCTGCTTTGGATCAGAAGGCGAGGGAGCCGGCGGGCCCCATTCTTGACTCCCCCGGACGAGCACCGTACAGCCGCACCCTCACTGAGACTCCTCCCAATTATGGATTCTGACCTTGGGATCCGTTCTGGCCCAAACGGACCTCAGCGCGGATGACGCGAGCGAATGCTGAGACACGCCCGCACGTGCTCTCGCGTTTCCGCTGTTGCCATGAGAACAGTAAGCATGGAGACGCGCGGGGATCCAGAACGAGGGACCCGCGGGAGCCCCGCAAAACCCAAGCTACGCCTGGAGCCCAGCCCAGCTGAACGCAGCCCCAGTCGGCCACGCGCTGTCCACGCTGCATTCGTGCGAGTGAGGAACGTGGGGCTGCGAGCCACTCGGGGTTGGGAGGGTCGTTAGCGCATGCGGTCCTGAAGCAGGAGCCTCGAAGCTGAGATATGAATGACAAAAAAGACCCCGCTACGGGAAAACTCAGAAGAAAGAGCATCCTGGCTGGAGAACACATGCCTCTTTTCCACCGGACGCCCCCACTGTACCTTCTGCTGCTTCTCCCTGCCCGAGACACAGCAAAGTCCCCAAGGGCAGGGGACGTCTCTCGCTTCTGCGGCAGCCTCCGGGGCCGGCACAGTCACCGGCACAGAGCACAATGAATGGCAAGAGAAGGCAGGCCAGAGAAGGGTCACCCTCCCCTGACATGTTCCCCTCCGTAAGAGAGCCAAAATGAGGAAAAGGCTAGGGCTGGGGGCGGTCCAGCCTGCCGGGGGCCAGGCAGCAGTGCATCTGGGGACATGTCTGACCGCAGTGACAAGGAGACACAGGGCTCCCGGCATCTGCTGAGCAGAGGCCAGGGACACTACAGAACACCCTACCATGCACACAGCAGTCCCCACAACATTTAATCACCTAGCCCCCGGTGTCGATAGACCCGAAGTCAGGACACCTTGGCTAGAAAAACGCCTTCTTCCTCTCTGATGCCCAAGTATTCACATGAAACTTTCCTAAGCTTTTTTACTGCACGGTAATGAACTCTGAGGACAAAGATGTGAGCAAGCAGATGTTGATGTCCGTCACAGGCCTTGGGGCTATGAGGAAATCGTGACTGATGCCCGCTGAACGTAAGGACACAGTATCTTGACGAACCCACCCAGGATGGAAAGACAGCCATGTCCCTGGGGGCGGGGCGATGAAGACCAGAGAAGGCCATCCTGCCTGTCTTTCTGTAGGAGGAGACGCAGGAATGAACATCCCACACCTAACATTTTATACTGACCCAGAGATTAGTCACTTGAAGGGGACTAGGGTAGGGGGAATCAGCGAATCCCTAAAATTAGGGGCAAATGTTTCACCCTTTTCTGGGGAAGCAAGTCCATTGCTCTCACCAGATTCTCCAAAGGGTCTGTTAGCCCAGATACGTAAGAACCACAGAACTCATCAAAAGCTCCCCCTTCTCCTCCAGTGGCTTCACTATAGAGACAGAAGACCTCTGGTCCCAGCATTCCGTGTCTTCTCTTACTGATGTGACCCTGTTACTTAGTCAACTTGGTCCTTTTCTCCAGGCCAAATAATTCCGATTTTACTTAAAGGGCTCTATTCTACAACATTTAATCATGTTTGGCTTCAGTTCCTTTTTTAAAAAACTCAACCCCACTGGTGTCTTGGGAAACAGTGGGGTCCCATGCTGGGTCCTTGACAGTAAAAAAAAAAAAAAAAAAAAAAAGGCCTCAAGAGCTCAACTCTAGTGGGGATAAAGAAGCTACTAGAAAGAGAGGAAGCACAGACTGGTCCTGATGGAGAAAAGGATAGGGACGCCTGGGTGGCTCAGTTGGTTAAGCACATGTCTACGGGTTAGATCGTGATCCCAGGGTTCTGGGATCAGGCCCCACATCAGGCTCTGTGCTCAGCCAGGAGCCTGCTTCTCCCTCTGCCTGCCTCTTCCCCTCCTTGTGCTTTCTCTCTCTGACAAATAAATAAAATCTTTGGGAGAAAAAAAAAGGGTAGGTCAGCAAAGGCCCCCAGGAGGGAGTAAAATTTGATCTGGCAAACTTGGTTATGGACTTTCACACACACAACACTGAGCTTTTATAGATGTTTTAATATATGGATTCTGGATGGTAAAGAACATTTAAGCCAATTTCTGATGACCAATATTAAATGGGAAAAAAAAGGCAAAAAATAATTAATTAGACGCTCACGAGAGTGAGCAGAATGACAACAGAGCTCTGTGCCTCCTGCTCTGGTCTTGTTACGGCTGAGCAATCCAGCTGCATTTAATGCATAGACCCTGAATTTCTGGAAATGTCTTCGAATGAACTCGAGAATACATGTACCAGCCCAGAGGAGGAGGAGCACGTAATCTAGAGACAGGAGATTTTTGGAATTCCGGAAACAGAACCATCACATTAACCAAGCATGCGGAAATGTGCAGGGAGACCGCCAACCACACAAAAACATCGGAGCCCTTGCCCCATGGAACAGAGCAAGCTCTCGGGATTCCAGAGCTGCCGACCTCTCAATTCAGAGCGGCTCAGACCTTGAGAGCGAGCCTTTCCGCAGGTTCTCCAGCTGCAGAAACCAGCCAGCGCTCCTCCTCCTTGGGGACGCCATCCCCTTCTCTCCCACCGTGCTGCTTAGGCCTTCCTCAGGGGTTTTTCGTCCCTGCAGCCCCTCGGAGCCCGTCCAATGACAGCCGGGATGGTTTTCTCAGTCACTGGTTCCAACTCAATCCTCCAGGGCTTTCCCCCTCGGTTGCGATCTCTCCAGCTCCGGGCTTCGGAGCCAAGTGCGTTGGCATCCCCAGGGGACCAGCTGAAGAACGGGACTCCCGGGGCCCGCCTGCCTGTAGCACAAGGAGCTGCACTGTACCCTCTCTACTTCTGGTGCGTCTCTTCTACAAGTCACTGTTCTAGGTGGTGTAATAAATACAAAAGCAAAGCCAAGATTCCCCCCACTTTCCTGGTTCTGTAAACCAAACTCCAAACATACATGGCCACTTCCCATCACCCCTCTGGGCCCATCACCTATTTTTCTCCTGTCTGCTGACTCTCTTTCCAATGTTCAACCCCCACCCCAAGACACCAGACCTCCTCACTGCCCTTCCCCGTCTGACCCGCATCTCTTCCTTACATTGGAAGCCACGCCCACGGAGAGGTCTT
The DNA here is from genome assembly GCF_002288905.1 of Enhydra lutris kenyoni. Classification (NCBI taxonomy): domain Eukaryota; kingdom Metazoa; phylum Chordata; class Mammalia; order Carnivora; family Mustelidae; genus Enhydra; species Enhydra lutris. The sequence continues at coordinate 3,695,707 of NW_019154119.1, read as the reverse complement.
CCATCCGTGAATGCCAGTTCAAGGGTCCTGCCTTTAGTCCAGTTCCCCGGTGTTCGCGGGGACCGTGCACCCCAGATGACTAGAACCCAGCACCCAACACTGTGTGCACCCCAGGAAACCTTTCTTGAATGCCTGAACCCACATTAGCCCATTCTCCTTGTTGGGCGGGGGGGGTCCTTTCAGCAGCTCCCATGGGTCACTCATCCCATCTCCTCTCTCTGGGTCTTCCTTCGTCATCACCTCTCCCTCAGGATGGGGCACTCCCTGGCCCCTCTCTGGTCCTGTCCATCCACCCCCTGGAATCACAGAATCTTCCCAAATTGTCTTTTTGCAAGTGCTATCTCCTGCTCAAAACACATAGATAGCTTCCAATCGTCTAAAAGGTAGAAATTAAAAATCCTCATTCTGGTACTCAAAGTCCTACTTTGGCCCCAATCGATTTTTCTAAATTTCCTGTCCTCCAAGTCCCTGACATAACACATCTGCTCCAGCCAAGCTGACATCCCTGATGTGGTGGCCAGCAGACGCATGGGGCTTCAGCACTGGCTATGGCCCCGACTTTGAGAGCTCTTGAACTTTCCCACTAAAGCATCTGGGAGGAAAGCCTCCTCCGACCCTGCTAGGGCACATGGACTTGGCATTCTAGTCCATGAAAGCCCCCTTTGTATTACTACCTTTAAAAGTTGTAAAAGAGTAAAAGAGTAAAAGAGACATGTCTGCCCGTTATATTATACACGCCAGTGTATAATCTGTTCCAATCTGTTCCAGATCTGTTCCAATCACCACCATGTCCCCCGCACTCAGCAAGCCCCGGGCACGCACGAGGTGCTCAGTGACTGCTGAGCAAAGGGAGGGACATATAGAGGGATGGAGAGAGAAGGGAAATGTTGCCTCCATAGCTACGACCCTGACGCTTCAAGTACAGCAGGCAAACACCCCCCCAGTCCCTGATGTGAGAAGCGCTCCATCAGAAATGCCCCCCATAACCCCCACCCCTTCCACCCTTCCCTTACAAATCTAGCTAAGCCCTGCCTCCTCCACAGAGCCTTCCTTGACAGCCTGAGCAATCAGTCTCCCCCATGCTTCTTGACGAGGAAACACCTGCAAGATAAATTACTGGGGTGGGGGGGGGAGTTAAATATGCAGCCGCACTCTGATCTCACAGAACAAGATGGATAGGGCAGGAGCAGAAACACCAAAATGTCAGCCGTGGTTATCTTGCAGGGGTGAGGGAGGGCAGGGCTGTACATTTAGGACAACCTCTGTTGTCCTTTTTTTGCCTTACAGTCTTTCTAGCGCGAATCTCTTCGTGGAACAGCCGGACCGCCAGGAGACGTGGGGACGCTTTGGGACAGAGCCTCCTCTTCACGGACACTGGGAGTGGCCCCCTGTAAACACCCCATGGACGGGGGCTCCATCCCACAGCCTCGGCATCTGGTCAGGGAGCCCAGTGAGCAGCTCCTCTCTGTGCACCTGCTTCTACGCACACCCCCCCGCCCCCCACCCGATCTTTCAAAGGATCAGCTGCGCAGAGAAATCTCTCAAAGGTCCTCCCACGACACACGGGCATGGAGTCCAACGGCCTCGCCCTCTGGCCTCCCGCTCTGCTTTGTGAAAGGCAGGAATTGGGAACCTCAGGGTCACGGCCCCCAGCAATGAAGGGAGAAGGGGGACCTGCCTGCCCCGAGGTCGGTGCGCAGCTTGCTGCCACGTCCGTCATCTGTCCCTCATCATCCAGTGCCAGCGTTTACCGAGGACACATTCACATTATACAGAACCGGCTCAGGCTGTCCCCTGTCACCATCTCACTCAGATGAGCCTGCCCTCAGGCACGAGGGGAAGCCCAGCTGACAAGGTGACGACGGTCAGTACTGAGTGGTTCCACATGGGCTGACAGGCGTGGCTCTGCCGCCGGTCCCGGGGGGCTCTGTCGGGCCACCGCCATCAGCCCAACCGTCCCTCACAAACAACGCCACAGGACTCACTTGTTGGGCTGATCTCCTCTGCAGCCACCCAGTTTCCTTCCTCGTGGCCTCAAATGCTTTTCTACCTTCGAGAGCTGCCATCACGATATCCCTGGGAGATGGGCCGCTGCCACGGAGGCGGCCGGGATTTTCCTGGCCTAGGAAAATGTATTTTCCAGGCTTCCAAAGAGTTCTAAAAACCAGTCCCCGGCTTCCTGAGAAGCTCCGGGCTTTTAACATATTTTCATTGGTTTTTCCCCACTTATCGGTCTTAGGCTTTTGACACACAAGGGTCCTGACCTAGGCTCTCTCAGGCCGGGGGCGGGGTGGGGGGGGGGTTGGGGAGGCAAGCCCCGCGGGTCAGACAGCCAGCTCTGCCCACAGTGGCTGCCGCACCTCTCCCAGCTCACCACCGGCACTCCACGTTCCCATGGCATCGTCCTCTGTGGGCCCCCGATGACCCTCTGTCCCCCCCCACACCCCCACCCTTCCTTCCCTCCATGAAGCACCAGTCAGGGTCACTAACACGGCAGTTAGACATGGAGCTTGAATCCTGTCCCTGTCACTGGGGGCTGGGACCTGCGCCAGTCACTGCCGCTGTGAGCTGGCTCCCTTTTCTGTGAACCGAGAATACACTGCCCCTTTACCCACTCCGACTGGGAAGCCCTTGATGGCAGTGCCAGCAGCTGCTCCAAGCATCTCACACAGTGCTGTCCCCCTACAGGGACATGAAGAACCTCAGCCATTCTCAGCAAGCCCTTCTCCCACCCCACGATAGGAGGCAGTGTGACGCCACGGGGCGAGCAGTGGCTCTAGAGCCCGACAACTATTCTAGCATCTGTTCGCAGGTCCCATAAAACCACCGTCTTCAACTTCCTCATGTGGAAAATGAGGTTAGCAGCTTCAATACTATCTCCTTTCAAGAAATCTTTGCCCAACCCAAGGTCACAAGGATTTTTTTTTTCTTAAAGTTCTATATGTTTTACTATGACCTATTTCAAGTTAATTTTTATATTTGGGGTGAGGTATGGATTATGATTTTTGCCATATGGATATCAACGATTCCAATATCATCTGTTGAAAGATTATCATTTTTCTATTGAATTACCTTGGCATTTTTATTGAATATTAACTGATCATAGATGTGCTCATTTCTGGACTTTATTTGGATTCTATCCTTGGGCTAGTACTGTACTATCTTGATTGCTATACCCTTATATCTTTTTTTTAATATTTTATTAATTTATTTGACAGACAGAGATCACAAGTAGGCAGAGAGGCAGGCAGAGAGAGATGGGTAAGCAGGCTCCCCACTGAGCAGACAGCCCGATGCAGGTCTCGATCCCAGGACCCTGAGATCATGACCTGAGCCGAAGGCAGAGGCTTTAACCCACTGAGCCACCCAGCTGCCCCTATAACCTTATATCTTATAAGCAGGTAGTATAAGTCCTTTTTTAAAACACTGTTATCTTTCTAGCATATGTATCCATATAAATTTTTAATCTTATTAGTTTCTACAAAAAAGACTGATAGGATTTTGATTTGCACTAAATTGAATCTATAACAATTCAGAGAGAATTGACATTTTAATATCTGTGATCTCTCCATTAATGTAGATCTTAATTTTTTTCAGTGATATTTTTATTCTTTATTATAAAGATCTTCATGCATCTTGTTAAATTTAGCTTTAAGCAGTTCTTCGTTTTGGATGCTACTTTAAATGGATTTTTTTTCCCAATTTTTTTTTCCAATTTCTAATTGTTGCCAGTATACAAAAAATGGACATTTTTTTTTTTTTTTTTAAAGAGAGACAGTGCATGAGAGCAGGGTTGGGGTAGTACAGCACAGGGAGAGATAGAATCTTAAGCAGCCTCCATACCCAGCACGGAGCCCAACATGGGGCGATATGACACAACCCTGAGATCATGACCTGAGCTGAAATCAAGAGCTGGACGTTTAACTGAGCCACGCAGGCACCCCCACAAAAGATCTTTCAACACTAATCATGTAACTTCCGATCCTTCTGAGGATTCCTTAGGATTTTCTACACAGATAATCCAATCACATGAAAATACACAGTTCCATTTCTTTCCTATTTGTAGGACTGCTTTTTCTTGCTTTATTGCATTGGCTAGCACCTCATGAAAGAAGTGCTAAGAACCAATTTTCTTTCTTCTCTTGTTACTGACCTGAGGGACAGGGCCAGCTACATAACTACTGGAAAGGGAAAAATGAAGTTTCCCTTATTCAAAAAGCAGGAAAAAAGAGCCAATGAAGGTACTAAAATACAAAGCTTTGTCCTTTCCTCTGTGGTATTTCCTTTGATTTGTCATGGCGATTTTTATTTTTTATGCAACATTGGTCTAAGTTAAATTTAAAAATTATTAGCATGGATTTTCACCATCTTTACATTGTACAATGCCAATTTTAAATGCAAATACAAGAGCACATGACACATATGTAGAACACTGAAATGAAACAGTGAGTAGCTCCGCGTGTATAGGTTCGTATGTGTATTTTATTCTTACCAAAGCAGTGGAAACACTGTACAAAACTAAACGTATTTCATTTGATATGCACACACTCTACTAACACTGTCTACCTTACCTTCAGCTTACTAATGAAGGCCTGAAAAGAAAAGGGACTATGGTTTCTATCTTTCCTTCCATGCCATCAATTTCTGTGTTAAATGATTGGCTAACACAGGGAAGCAATGTGGGTAAAAAGAGATGTTTTTAGAATGCCACTGAACAACTTTCCGCATTAGAAGCAAGCTCTAGTTTGAACAGAAAGCAAAGGCCCCTCAGGGTTGTCAGGATCTCCACTTAGTTGTAGATGGAGCAAGTTTATTTTGTACTTGTTTTGCATCTTGCTGAACTCCCAGACTCTAAGAGTTCCTCCAGAATTCATGCTGTTGGAGCTCTGCAAACACTACAAGAAGATGGACCAAAGAATGGAAGACACACATACTGTGCATATTTCCTCCGTACCCGGGCATGTCCCACTGTCCCAGTAGACTTCAATGACAAAACACAAGGTCAGAGATAACGGTCAAGAATTTCAAGATGGCACAAGTCATGTGCCCACAAAGCCAAGCCTGCTTAGGAGGAGAGAATTCAGATTTTCACTATTAAATAGGATGTAAGTTTTTCAGAGCTGCCTTTTTTCAGGTCAAAGAAATTTTCTTCTATTCCTAGTTTGCTAACGTGTTTTACCATAAATGGGTGTTGAAATTTGTCATGTACTTTTCCCACATTTATTGAAATAATCATGAATTTTCCTTTTTAGTCTAATATGTTGGATTATATCAATTGACTTTAACATGTCAAAACATTATTTTCCTTTGAAAATCCCTAACTGGTCATTATGTGTTACTCTTTTTACATACTGAGTTTCATTTGCTAATGTTCTTTCGAAGATTTTTACATACACAACAAGAGCTATTTGCCTATAGTCTTCCCCCCGGCCACGTCTTTTTCTGGTTTTGATATCCAGGAATGCTGTCCTCATAAAATGAGTAGGGAAATGTTCCATCCTATTTTCTAGCACAGTTTGTGTAGAAGTGATATTATTTCACTCTTAATTGTTTGGTGGAATTTAGCCTTGAAGTCACATGGAACTGGAGTTCTCTTTGAAGAAGGTTTTTTTTTTGTTTTTGTTTCTTTTTTTAAAGATTTTATTTATTTATTTGACAGACTGAGATCACAGGTAGGCAGAGAGGCAGGCAGAAAGAGAGAGAGGAGGAAGCAGACTCCCTGCTGAGCAGAGAGCCTGATGTGGGACTCGATTCCAGGACCCTGGGATCATGACCTGAGCTGAAGGCATAGGCTTTAACCCACTGAGCCACCCAGGCACCCCTGAAGAAGGTTTTTAATGCTCAATTTCTTTAATGGATATAGGACTACTCAACTTCGGTCATTTATATCTCTCAAGTAATTTGTTCAATTTATCTAAGTTGTCAAATTTGTTGGCATATAGTAGTTAAAGATAATAATATTATCTTATTTTTCTGTTAATGCCTGTAGGACCTAGAGTCATGTTCCCATTTCCATTTCTGGTATTTGTAATTTGTATTTGCTCTCATTTCCCTGATCATCTAACTAGAGATTTACCAATATGGGTTTTTCAAAGAACCAGCTTTGGAGTCACTGTTTATTATTTGTCACCATTTTCTGTTATTTTTTTTTAATTACTTCCTACTTTTTACTCTGGATTTTTCTTAAGGTGGAAGCATAATTTATTTTAGACCTTCTTTATTTCCCTCTTAGTACTACTTTGCCTACATCGCACAAGTTTTGGTATATTTTCATTTTACTCAACATTTTCTAATGTCTCTTGTGATTTCTGTCTTGAACCATGGGTTCTTTAGGTATTGGTTTAATTTCCAAATACTTTATGATTTTTCAAGATACAATTGTTATTTCTACTTCAATCCATCATTTTTTTTTTGTCAGAGAACATACTTTGTTGTATGCTTTTAATCATTTTTTTTAAAGATTTTATTTATTTATTTGTCAGAGAGAGAGAGAGGGAGAGAGAGCAAGCACAGGCAGACATAATGGCAGGCAGAGGCAGAGGGAGAAGCAGGCTCCCTGATGAGCAAGGAGCCCGATGCGGGACTCGATCCCAGGACGCTGGGATCATGACCTGAGCCGAAGGCAGCTGCTTAACCAACTGAGCCACCCAGGCGTCTCTTTTAATCATTAATGAACATTTCAGTGCACCTGAAAATAATGCATTTTCTGTAGATGGGTGGAAGGTTCTATAAAACGCTTTGGTCTAGCTGGTTGTTCAGATTGTTCAAATGTTCTATGTATTTACTAATTTGCCTATTTGTTTTACCAGTAACAGAGGAATGAAGCAATCTTCAAATATTATGGAATTGTCTATTCTTCCTTTTAGTTCTGTCAGTTTTTGCTTCATGTATTTTGAAGCTTTGTTATTAGGTACATATGTATTTAGGATTATGATGAATTTTTGATGAATTGTCTCCATCATTATGAATTGTCCCTCTTTGTCCCTGGTAATGTTCTAGATTCTAAAGTCTCACTGTCTTTATGTACTGTCTAACAGAGCCAGCCAAGCCATCTTGCATTTGATTAATATTTGAATGGGATATCTTTTTCCATCCTTTTATTTTTAATCTAGTTGTGTCTTTACATTTAATATGGGTTTCCTTATAATAGCTTATAGTTGGTTCTTGCTTTGTTATCCATCTGACAATATCTTCCTATTAAATGGAGTCTTTACATTGCATATATTTAATATTTTCATCGATATGGCTGAATTTAAACTATCATATTGTCTATTTGTCTCATTTGTTCTGTTGCTTTTCTCCTCTTTTCCTGCCATCTTTTGATTTTATCATTCTCCTTTACCTCCTTTATAGGCTTATGTGCCCTACTTTTTTGTTATGATTTTTTAATGATTGCTCTGATATTTACAATACACATCACTAACTTAATAAAGTCCACTTCAAATATTCCTTTACCTAAAGTATAAGAGAATTACAATAGTCTATAGTCATGTCTCCTCTCTGGTCCCTTGTGCTGTTGTTGTCATACATCTTTCCTCTGGGTTACAAACTTCACAGTGCATTCTTCATATTTTTTGCTTTAGACAGTCTCCTAAATAGATTAAATGAGGAAAAAAGAACTTTCATATTTCCCCACATATTTACTATTTAGTGTCTCCTCGTTCCTTTGTACAGTCCAAATTTCTGTCCAGTACATTTTTCTTTTGACTGAAAATCTTTCATAAATACTTTTTGTAGTACAGTTCTGCTAGTGATGAATTCTCTTTATCTATAAAAAGAAAGCATTTCTTGGGGTGCCTGGGTGGCTCACTCAGTTGAGTGTCTGACTCTTGGTTTCAGCTCAGGTCATGATCTCATGGGTCATGAGACCAAGCCCCATATTAGGCGCCATGCTCAGCAGGGAGTCTGCTTGAAGATGCTCTCTCCTTCGCCCCTCCCCCCAACTTGCACATGCTCTCTCGTGTGCACACTCTCTAAATACATCTTTTAAAAATTATTTTTTAAAAATATATTAATCTCTACCCCCTCTGTGGGGCTTGAACTCATGACCCTGAGATCAAGAGTCACATGCTCTCCCAACTGAGTCACCAGGCACCACCCCCCCAAACGTATTTCACCTTCACTTTCTGAAGGATATTTTTGTTGGGTATAGAATTCTAGATTGGCCATTTTTATCTTTCAGTTCTGTTGTCTTCTGCCTTAGAATAATTTCTGACCAGATATCTGCTATCATTCTTTTTCCTCTCTATATAACATGTCTTTTCATTTTCTTTCCGGTTTTCATTAGTTTCTCCTTATTACTAGTATTAAGCAATTTGATTATGATGCACCTTGATGTGATTCTTTTTTTTTTTTTTTTTTTTTTTTTTTTTAAGATTTATTTGTTTGAGAAAGAGAGGAAGAGAGCACTAGCAGCAGGGAGAGGCAGTGGCAGACTCTCTGCTTAGCAGGGAACCCAGTATGGGACTTGATCCCAGGACCCTGAGATCATGGTCTGAGCTGAAGGCAGTTGCTCAACCAACTGAGCCACCCAGGCGCCGATGTGATTCTCTTTAGTTTTGGTTTTTGTATCTACTTGAATTATGCTGTGCTTCTTAAAATATGGGTTTACAGTTTCAGACACAACTTCAAATATTTTTTCTGTCCTCCTTTCTGGGACTGCACTGCTCCCCACTGACTACAGATTGCAGTCAAGGCCATCTTAAATGTCTGTCCAGGTCTTCCACTTCAGATCCAAAATTACCTTCTAGTTTTCTCTCTTACTATCTTACCCAATTCTCCAAATGATCTCTGTTAATATATGTTTATCCTCTAGACCACTGCTCACCAAAAGTTGCCTCCGTCTCTTAATACAGAGCTCACAGTGGAATTTGCCCTTCATGGCCCAGCTCAGTACTGCCTCCTCCATGAGCCTTCTCCCTCTCGAGGTAGAAAGAAGTTGTATTCTCTGTACTCTCACAAGTCTTGTGTGTCATAGTGGCACTCTGAGGGCTTCAGGACATCCTTTCAGTCAGTTTGGGGTGAGCCCACCCTCATGCCCAGGAAAAGGAAAGGTGCTGGACCCAAATGTCTCTGTCTTGGGAGTAAAAGTAACGATTATATCAAAATGTGCCTATGAGAGACTTTCCTGAGGGAGAAGGTAAGCAACAGTATCTTATGAAGGAGTGAGTCAGGCAGAAGCTCTCCTATTTCCAAAGGGAAAAATGAGCCACATTGCAGATTAAGTCAATTATTCTGAGCCAGAGGAAATACCTCTACAGGTATTTACTGTCAGATCAGTTTCTCTCAATACAGCCTCTCAAGAGTTGGAGAGAAAACCACGCCAGCCTCTGACTTCCTTCTTATTCAGCCAGGGGAGCAGGAGCAGGCAATCCTATCCCAGAAAACCACATAGCTCCTGGCTCCAGATCTCAGAGGAGAGAGCCTGACCCCAGGGCAACAAACCTTTCCCAAGATTGGGAAAACAAAAGCAAGATTAACCATGCAACCAAGAACAATTCCCCAGCAAAAATCTGAAACTTAAGGCCACCCCAGTTTTACACTGGAAGCTCTTTCAAGGCACAGAACTCCGGACCATCCCCTCCAAGTGTGCCCACCCTAGGTCATCCGCCTTCCCTTGACCTCCTGTTCACATCTTCTTCACACAACCACACACTCAATACCCTTCCACTTGAGTAAATTCCTCATAACACCCCACTAACCCCTCATGTACCCTTGTCACCCCATATCCCAATGCCCACCTACCCCTCCACCCCCAGCCCGCTGAGGCTCTCTTCTCCACATAAGTTCCTAGAGGAGAGCCACACAGGATACGCACAAACAGACCCTCCACCTCCCATTTACTGTGCCTGTTACAGGTCCCTGCCTCATCACATCAGCTCCCTTCTTTGAGGGGATGGAAGAGAGCCGGCTTGAGAGCCAGGAGACTAGCGTTACCCAGAGGGGCCAGGACACCATCTCTCATGTGATCTCAGGCAAGTGACCTCCCCTCTGGGCCTCGGCATCTTCTCTCTGGAAACAGTAACCTCTCCAAGGCCATCCCCACCTGGCAGAAGCAACATACGAAGCAAGGGACAGAAAGCGGAAGGAACAAGGTCCTTTTAGCTGCATATTTGTAAATTTGTACTCAGCACTATTTGTAAATTCCACGCAAGCAAAATGCAGTTTAGCACCTCTCCCTAAGGATACATTTTCTGGTTTAACATGGTTACAGATAAACGCAAAGTAACACTTGCATGTGAGCAGGGCTTGGTGGTTCACAAAGGACTTTCACTCATCGCCTCCTACCCTCCTTGCCACAACCCAGCAGGCTGGTCCCCAGCATCTCAGCAAACCTGTGAGGCCAGCGCTGCTCTGAGAGCTTTACCTATGATCACTCACGCAGAGGCTTAACATGGGCGGCACAGCCCGGGCTGAGCAACTTGATGGAGACCGCAGAGCTGATGAATGGCAGACCCAGCCCTGGAACCCCAGCATCTGGCCTTGCATTTGGCTCTTACTTATCAGGGATGCACCCCTCTAGCCTCCACACTCAGGGAGGAGCCAACCAACCCCTGGAACATCAAAGGGCTTGCCTCAGACGCCGGCACCCACAGAAGACCAGTGTGGGAACGCAGCTCCCGTTCCCTGACGAAACAGTGATGAAACAGGCAAAGCGTGAAGAATGTCAGCACAGGCTGGAAAGGTGGGTACTGCGGGGCCCCGACTCTCCAGCAGTGCCCTGGGTGGCCAGCTCCCAGCTCAGCTCCCCTCCACCTGCACAAAGTGCCACCCTCTCTCTCTTCTGCCCGGCAAGTTGATTTGTGCTGATGCGGGTGCCTCTGAGTGTCCCACTTGGGACCAGGGCCGCAGCAAATGCCAGGACTCATGGCAGCACCTCACCCGCGGCCAGGGTGCTGCTGTCCACCTCCCCGACCCCCTCCGCCCCCCCCCCCCCACAACCTCCGCCCTCAGCCAGCTGGGCTGGGCCTGCACTTCCTGCTTCGTGGGAGTCCCCCTTGCTGTCACATGGAGGCATGGAGGCTGCAGGAGCAGCTCGCCATACCAACCCGGCTCTTCCTCAGCTCAAGGAGCAGCCACAGCTGCACACGAGAGACACAGTGTGGACCTCGGGTGGGAGCCTCTGGCTACTGGAGGCCGCAGGTATATGTCCCCACCTTGAGAGGGAAACCAGGTGACAGAGAGGAGCGGGTGGGCATTAGCGCGGAGTTAGTTTCAGTGATTTGCATAAACGTACGAATAATCTCTCAATCCTAAATGTGCATATACTCACATAAATACGCAAATTCATTGGAAGTTCTCTGGAAGTACACACACACACACCAAACACTTGGCAGTGGGGGCCTATGGGAAGGGGAGCAGGGGCAGGAAGTGTGTGTGGTGGGGGGGCTTTTGCTATTAATTTTTATAACTCCTGCCTGGATCAAATCATTTCTTACAACAAGCACTTCACGCAACACAGAAGAAAATCAATCTTCATATCTATCGATTGATAAAAAGGGGCCCAATGTTACCAGTAGGCATCCTTGAGGGGTATCATGGGCAATATTTTTCTATACTATTTAGTATATTCTGGGCTTTCCATAATGGGCACGTTTGTTACTTTTATATTAGATTGAACCATAAGCAATGCAATTACTTTTTTTTTTTAACAGATTGAAAGTGGTTGGATATTGGTGATTTCAGATGATTCCACCTAATCATTCATGCATCAACATTCAACAAATATTTATGGAGGCACCACTCTGTGCCATGCCCTTATTCAGACAATTTTTTTGGTGTTAAGTAAATAAAGCAAGCTGGGTGCCCCTTGTAGGCAGGACCCCAGGTCACTCATCTCTGTAGCCCCAGCACCTTGCGCAAACATGGATCCAGAGCCATAGGTGTTTCGCTGAGCAAAAAGAAGAATGACTAGCTAGATGGACCACAGGTGGCCAGCAGCAGACATACGAATGAAATTATCCAGTCCAGGTAATCAATATCACACGCATCATCCCTGCAGGAAACGACAGCAAAGAAGGGGATGGGTCCGGCTCTGGTTACCTTGGAAGTCACACTCATCTTGGCTATTCTGGTGGGTCACGGGATCAGAGGAGCAACAGAGAAAGGAGACAGCACAGGGGCGTGCAGGCTACAGAATCAAGGCCAGGGGTCGTGGGCAGCCCAGGTTAGCTAACACACCCTCCAGCCATGAGCAGCAGTCCCCAGCTGCACGGTCCCTTGGAAGGTCTCCTCTGCCTCCCCCTACTCCCTTAAACAGCACAGCCAGGCAGGGGAACATTCCAACAGTCTCCGCTAAGCAGGCATCCAGCAGCAGTGGGTTTCTCTACGTTACAGTAAATATTTGCGGAGACTATAATTCTTTCCCGAAGGTTTGATCCCTTAATTGTCCAAGAGCAGAGACCACCCTTGGCACCAAATGTTAAAGAAGAGCTGTAGAAGGATGTATGCCACTAGCACATGTGTCCTGTGACAAGGCAGGCCGGGCAGGCTCTTAGCAAGGTTAGGGGACGATGTCTGTCAGACAGGAGCCAGGGCTCCCAGGCACTGCGTTTCGATTTGCAGGTAGAAAGTGCCCAGCACCCTGTAAGGTCCAAAACCCACGTCACCTGAGGACTTGTTGGGAAGGTGAGGTGGTTTCAGCTGAGAAGACTGAGGGGAGCCAGGTGGCCAAATTCAAACACTGGAAGGGCTGCCGGACAGGAAGCAGGACGCAGGTGCACATCTCTCTCGGTATAAACTACAACCAGGAACAGACGCTAAGAGAGGGAAGGAAGGGGCTCAGAGAGAAAGGCCGGGAGTGCAGGACAGCCCCAAAGTCCTCTGAACCAGTACGCCAGAGGAGGCAAGACCATCTGTCCCTCTCTAAAACTTACTGGCCTTTCGTAGCTGGCAGGATCATCTCTGGAACTCGCCTGCATTTCTGCTCCAACTTTTGGAGTGTTTCCCCAAAAGCCGTTGTGTTTAGTCCCAAACCTGGGTCTGTCCACTGTTTTTTTGGTATCATATTTATATAATTTAAATACAACCTAAACAGATAAAATTTGAGTTTTTAAAAAAAGGTGATTGTTTCTAAGGAAAGTAAAGTGAATATTTTGGAAAATTTTGAGTGAGCAGCTAGAAGAAACTGCTGATAAATTAGAAGTGAGCAAGATACCAGCAAAAATTTGACCAAAAAAAGATCCTAAAAATCTAAAACTCCAGGACACCTGGGTGGCTCAGTCTGTTAAGCATCTGCCTTCATCTCAGGTCATGACCCCCGGGTCCTGGTCAGCAGGCACCTGCTTCTTCCTCTGCCTGATACTCCCCTGCTTGTGCACTCTCTCTGACAAATAAAGTCTTAAAAAAAAAAAATCTAAAATTCTGTATCTGGATTATTTCCAACTGACCCTCAATCCTCTCTCTTAAGGAAACTGGAAGTTACAGATGACTTACCCTCGCTCTAAGGAACATCAGCTGGACGGAAAGGAAAGCTCTTCCCCTCAACAAAAGATGAGCAAGCGATGATACAGCTAAATGTGTTCAATTAAAATAATAATGTTAAATACATATAAATGTATCTGCATATGTACAATTGCTTTGTGATCTCTGGATTCTACTTTTTTTTTTTAAGATTTTTATTTATTTATTTGACAGAGAGAGATCACAAGTAGGCAGAGAGGCAGGCAGAGAGAGAGGAAGGGAAGCAGGCTCCCCGCTGAGCAGAGAGCCCGACGCGGGACTCGATCCCAGGACCCTGAGATCATGACCTGAGCCGAAGGCAGCGGCTTAACCCACTGAGCCACCCAGGCGCCCCTCTACTGACTTTTTAAAAAAAATTCTACCTCATTGCATTCTTCTTTACAATCGGCAAGTGTGTATTTTGAGGAGTGTTGACAAACAGCTATGGGACTCCATCCACAATCATGATCCAGAACATTTCTTTTCACTCCAGAATGTTCCATTAGGGTCCATCCAAGTCTGCGCCCTCGCCCCACCAACAGCCCTGCTGAGGTAGCGTGTCTCCTACCGCACCATATTGAGGTCATCTGTTGACCCCCAGCCATCCAGCCTGGGCTTTTACTCCTGTCACATACAGTGGGATTCACTCTCTCGGTGTATAGTCTATGTGCTTTGGCACACAGTTGTGTGGCCACTATCACCGGAACTTTGCACACTCACTGGCCAGCGACCCACCCCTATTTTATCAGGCAAGAGCATTTTCACTACATTTGGATCTAGAAGACTTGAGATGAGCCTACACTGCATTTTCGGTGCATGGTCCTGGGCGCTCATCTACCCTCCATGCCCTCTGCCCTCTTCTCTTCCAAAGATGAGAATATCAACTCAGAGTAGGTATGAGGACTAAAGACATTCAGCAGATTAAAAAGTACTCTAAAGATCTATGTAAATGTCCTTTAGAACTAGTTTGAACAGCGTCTTCAGACCAATTAGTCTGTTTGTAAAGAAAGGGAGCTCCCCCGCCCCAGAGAAAAGGAAGCAAAGACTAGAGAATGGATTGGGGCATCCACAGCCTGTGAGCTGGACCGTGAGCCCCACGACTCTTTCCACCCCTAAGTCCACTGAGAAGTCTTGGGTGGTGTGTGTCACTAATGCTGGTGGAGAGGAGCATAGCAAGGCTACCCAGGAGCAGGCAGGATGTCCCCCAGCCCCCAGGGTCCCCTTTATTCCCAATAAAGAAACCAAACACCACATGGCTCAAGTGATTTGACCCCAGGAGAATACATTTGACATGACTCCATCCAAATCTGTTCTGGAGACTTTCTTCACCCACGCATGACCTACTCTTAATTCAGTCCTCTCCAAATAGGGAAAGATACTAAATGAAAGGCCAATGCTGTGAGGCAAATCCAAAAACCCCTGCATCAAAAGTACAGAATTCAAAAAAAAAAAAAAAAAGTACAGAATTCTTTGTCCTCATGGGAAACTTCAGCTGAAAACACATTCCCTCTAACACTTACAAGGCAACAACAACAACAATGACAACAAAATGGTGGCCGAGCTCCCCTCCCCTCCCAGAAAGGGGGTTAAGTGTCCAGTGACCAACCAAGATGCCCTCCAGACATCTGGAACGTGGAGCTGCTCTTCTCTCCCCTGGGACTGGCCCAAGCTGCTCGAAATTCCTATCGGAGCCAGGAACAAGGCCAGCCCCAGCCGGAGCAACAAGCATGGCTAGCATTGGCAGTGAACCAGCCCTGTGCTGGAAGGCCACGGACACTGGTCACAGAGATAGATGCTGGACAGACAGATTAAATGATGTACCGAAGAGCTCACAGCTGGTAAGCTGGGGAACCAGGAGGTACTCAGAGTCAAATATGGGAAGCCAGTTACCTTTACAGATTCCCGAAGCAGCAAGCTCATGGGCAGGCCAGGCTCCCAAGGCCCCTGCACCAGTTTATAACTGTAGAGATCAGCTGGGGCGGAGACCAGATGCTACAGAAAAGAGAGGAAATGCTCCCTAAAATGGCCAGGCTATACTGGATCCTTCCTGAAATAAAGAGGCAGGGTCCCAGATTTGTTCCCAGAGGTGGGCAGTATAATTTACAATCCCAATTTTTGAGGTGAGGGGGTAGTGTTTTCCAGAATGCTCATGAAGGATCAACTACAATCACATGTTCAGAAAAAGAGCTGAAGAGGGCATCATGCCCCTTTGCCAGCAATCAGAGGGAGGCTGTGTCTAATGGAGTCGTCCAACGCTGGGAAACAAGCCGTAGGGACAGCAGGAGCAGAAGGAACAGCTCCCAGCCCCAGCCTGAGAGGATGACCTGCCCTCAGCAGCGCTGGATGCCCTGTGCTCAGATTCCCCTTCAGGAAATTACGGATTTGGTTTTTTAGGAATTGGCAGTCAATTTGTACCAAAGAACAGACATACACAGTATTCTCCTCCTCGAGAGGATGGCAAGGTCCATCTATCATCATCACGCTGGTGAGCAAGCCCTGGGCTTCTCAGTCAGTCTCTTCAGAATCTGGCTGGTGGGGATCAATTACCCAGGGCCCAGTCCCACTGAGTGGAAAACAGCCTTCCAGAAGCAGTCCAGAAGCCCATCTAGAGCCAAGCAGAGAACTGGGAGAGGCAGCTGCCTGGCCTTATGCTGCCAGATCTCACCCAGCTGGGCCCAAGTTACACTGCATAAGGAGCAGTCTTGAAAGGACATGGGAACAAGAAACCACAACCATGGAAATCTTGTAAAGGTTCAAATCCAGTCACTTACTTTGGGGTTTTGAATGGGGGTAGAGGGTGGGGTGGGAGTTTTTCTTAAACATGTCATTTTCAGTTTTGTTTACAATAAAGAAAGGGTTCTTGAAGAGAGAAAAGGGAAAAAGAAAAGCCTTCGTTATTAATCAAAGGAAATTTCTTAGCAACCACAAAGAGGAATTTTGCTGGAAGAAATGGTTAAAAACCTGAACAGAGAAAGGAAGACGCGTCAGATAGAAAATGGCCAGGAGGGAGCTCAAATAGTCCAACTTTATACCTAAAGGAACTAAAAGAAGAAGAACAAAGCCCAAAGTGAGTAGAAGGAAGAAAATCATGAAGATCAGAACAGAAATAAATGACAGATTCTGAAAAACAAAAATCAATGAAACTAAAAAAACTGGTTCTTTGAAAAGATTAACAAAATTGATATACCCTTAGCCAGACTCTTCAAGGAAAAAAGAGAAAGGACCCAAATAAAATCAGAAACAAAAGTCATAAATGATACCATAGAAAGAGAAAGGATTGTCAGAGAACACCCAGGAAAATTATATGCCAACAAATTGGCCAACCTAGAAGAAATGGATAAATTCCTAGAAATATACAGTCTTCCAAAACTGAATCAGGAAAAAATAGAAAACCTGAACAGATTGCTAGTAACAAAATTGAATCAATAATCAGAAAACGACCAAAAAATAAAAATCCAGGGCCAGATGGATTCACAGGAGAATTCTACTGAACATTTTAAGAAGAGCAAGTACCTACTTTCCTCAAACTATTCCAAAAAAGTAGAAAAGGAATGAAAGCTTCTAAATATATTCTTATTCTATGAGGCCAGCATTACCCTGATGCCAAAACCAGCCGAAGACACAACAAGGAAAGAACTACAGGCCAATATCCCTGATGAGCATAGATACAAAAATCCTTAACAAAATATGAGCAAACCACATTCAACCATACACAGAAAAGATAATCTTTCACAATCAAATGAAATTTATGCTAGAGATCCAAGGACAGCTCAATATTTGCAAATCAATCAACACAATACACCACAACAACAAAATGAAGGATAAAACACATACAATCATTTCAATAGATGCAGAAAAAGCATTTGACAAAATTCAACAACTGTTCACAATAAAGACTCTGAGTGGGTTCAGAGGGAACATACGTCAAGGTAATAAAGGCCATACATGAAGAACGCACAGCCAACACGCTACTCAATAGTGAAAAACTGAGACCTTTTCTTCTACAATCAGGAACACCACAAAGATGTCTACTCTTGCCACTTTTATTCAACATAGTACCGGAAGTCCTAGCCATAGGAATCAGACAAGAAAAAGAAATGAGGCATCCATATTGGTAAGCAAGAAAAATTATAGAGGACACAAAACAATACATAACCAGGGACCTCGGTAGGAAGCAGGGAGGGGCATGGATGCTCTGTGCTGGGGACTCCTCCTCTGACTATTCCCTAGAGCTAGGTCCTAGGCCCTCTCTTGATTCTACACACTTTTCTTGGGCAAAACTCACCCTCCCCATGGAGATGGGTGCCATTTAAATGCTGATGATTCCCAAATCTGGAACTCTAAATGTCTCTAAGCTCCAGATCTTGAATATAGGGCCTAGTGTTCAATAATTACCCACTGAATAAGCTGATAATTCTATGTGGATGTCCCATGGGCACCTCAAACTGAACTTGTCTTCTCCAGCCTGTTTCCATATTGCTGGATGGCCCCCAAGGCATCATGCCCGTATGACCTCAACAGTCTTGTAATCAATCTTGGCCTCACCCAAGTCCACCAAAATGATTCTTCAGAATGTAAATCAGACTCCACCTGCCCCTGCTTAAATTCCTTTGATGGACCTCACCACTGTAGGAACAAAGCCCAAATCTGACTTCTCTACACCCTGTCTCTGCAGCTCCTGTCACCCACTTATGTTCCTGTCACATAATGATGCTCACCAGTCCCAATCAAGTGCGAAACTCCTATGACTCTGCCTGTGAAGCCCCATTCCTATTATTCCCCCTGGCAAACTCCTACTCATCCTTCAAAACCCATATCAATGGCCAGCTCCTTAGAAGCCTTCTTGTTTCCCTAGGTAGGTCCTCACTAACAGGACTTGTACCAAGAGGGAAGATTCTAGAGGGAAGGAGCTTCTAAAGGGAAGAAGCCAAGTTTTCCTCTCCGTATACTCTCACTAGATCACTGCGTGCAGTCCTGATGAAATATTTGAGAGGTGGTAGAAGGAATGAAGTTTCTCCTTAAACTACAGGAATAAGCAGAGGAGGTGAGATGGTAAGAGGTCTAACTCGGCTGAGCCATTCTTCTGTATGATCTCATACAAATCACATTTTTGTCCAAAAAGGAGATTAGAATTAGGCCAACAGGATCTAGGACTCATTTTGGGGGCTCCTAAGAACCCTCCTTTGTTGCTACTTTTCTCCTCAAACAAACAGCAAGGGAGTATCAATCAGCACCCCCAAAAAGTAATATAAATCTTGCTTTTAAAAATTCTCAAATCACTTGCATTAGCACTAGAACATTCCCACCTTGGATCGAACCAAAAATTTATCAAACTCTTCACAAATTGATAAGGAAGGAAACAAAGGTAAAAGCAAAGCAGGAATGTATGTATTCAACATTTACAGAGTGACAGTCACAACCGAGGCACCACAAAGAGCTGAAAAGGAATTCAATCATTCTTAATCTCTCCTTGAAATAAATGACAACCTGCTAAGACAGATGAATCCAACATGTTTCTGAAGCACATACCTGGGCAAACTCCCACCTTCTGGTAAAGGAAGACAAACATCAGAGCCAGGCTGCCAATCTAGCCGATGCGTGGAGAGAAAAGGACCAGGGCTGGAGGCAGGGACAGCTTCCCCAGGAACTGGCACAGAGCCCTGGACAGAGCGGGTCTGCATGTTTGACTAGAGAACAAAGTCTTCTCAAGAACATAAGGCAAGGCATAGCCCATGCAGATGAACTATGAACCACTGTCTCTTTATGTGCAATGCAGTTTCTGGAACTTTCTGAAAATCTTAGAAATGATGGGTTCACAGAGAAGCAATGCCTTAAAGTTCTCTATGCCTTGCCTGGACCACATCTCTAACTCTGGAAGCATCCTGTGGTCACATGGTATTTTTTTTTACCCTGCCCAGACTCATGGATTTCTTTCATCCCTTCTCCCCAGCACACCCCTGGTTTGTGGGCAGCCTCAGAAGATGTCTGGCCTCCATCCCCTCCCTCCCAATATGAACATGCCACTCTCACATCAAGGGGCAGAATCTGTTTCCCCTTATCTTGCATCCGGCTTAGTCTTGTGACCTGCTTTGACCACTGTGACCAGTCTAGCCTTGAAAACATTCTAGTAGCTTCCACGTTCTCTCAGAGACCACCACACCTGTGAGGAAGCCCAAGCAGATCACACAGAGAAGTCACCTGGGGGAGCTCCGAGGCTCCAGACATGAAAGGCTCCCTAGAGCATTCCAGCACAGCATTCTGCTGGACGCCGAAGGCTGAACGCCACAGTCAAGAGAGCGACCCCAGCTGGTGCCTCGGAAACAGAAAAACTGCCCTGCTGAGCACAGTCGACCCAGAGAATCATGAGACCGTAGGCTCTCGTGTTGAGATTGTCACAGCAAGGGGTAAGTGAAACACACAGTCCGTGAGCACATACATGTGCAGGAAGGCCACTGAGAAATGGGCCATCCCACACTGAATTTCCTAGAGAACCAAAATATCCAAACAAGTCTTTGCCTGATTCTGACCCAAAAATGTTTTTAGAGCGCAATACCGCGCCCCAGCTTACACGAGATGTAATCCAGCATTTCCCGGATGAGCGAGTCAGCCTGGCGCACATCAGTTAGACACGGTCCTGGAACACAGCAAAGGCTCCAGCGGCCACAGAAGTGCACAGGCTCTTGGCTGCAACCCCCATCCGACTCCCAGACCACAGCTCTTGACCCGCGGTGCCATGCCTGCCCCCAGAAACACCTCCTCCTCCACGTTGCTCCTTTGAAGGATTGAGAGTTAAGAAACCAAGGATCCTATCCCGACTGGAACAGGGCTGAGGATAGCTAATCCAAGGGGTTCTTTTAGGACTGCAGAAGACAAGGAACGTTGTAATCCGACCGACCTGAGTTCGAATCCTGATCTGCCACCTGCTAGCTATATGGCCTTGGACAAGTCACGTCACTCATCATGCATTTTAGTTTCCCGATCTGTAAAATGAAAATGATATCCACCTCCTGCTGGGAGCTCCTCGACAGAAACCCAGCAGGAGCTCAGTAAATTGAGGGCACCCGTGTATACTCCACATTCATGGGCCTGGTCCTGAACATGGGTGTGAGCCCTGAGCACACACATCCAAGTGTAGGTCCGGATGACACCCACGGACGCCTACCCCCAAGAACGCATATCAAGAAGGGACAGGGGAGGGAGGGTGAGGGGGAAGGTCCGAATATTTATTCAGGCTTCGAGCACCCTAGTGGGATTTACTGCACAAAGAAACTGCAGGATGAGGGTAACCTTGGAGTCCCGGCAAGTCCATCTCAAGGGACTTTCAGGCAGGCTGTCAGGCAGAGACCACGCCTGGGTGTGCAAGCATGTGTGTGCGTACACATGCATGGACAGACGTACAACATGTACCTGCCCACAAGGCGGGCCTGGCGGGGGGCAAAGGGAGACCGCAGCACGGACACTGGTGTCTAATCTAGCCTGCTGCTACCTAGCTACCCACCAGAGGCCCAGCCCTGGGCTCTGGTTTCCTCTCCAGGGAAGCCCACTAAGGATAAAGCACAGATTTAAAATAAACACGAGGGATTGGACACTCACGGCAAAAGCTCCGAGAGGCAATGCAGCGAAAGGCAGGGCCCACCGCACGCACAGGACAAGGACATACTGGAAAAGCTGTTTCCACACAGGGAAGGACCCAAAGAGGCCACAGAGAAATGCAACCCAGGATGGGACTGAGGGGGAGACTTGCTGCAAAAGTGTTTATGTGTTCGTTAACTGACTATTCTTCCACCGTTGGATGTTATGCCTCCATGTCCCCTTCTAGGCCTTTCCTTATTATTCAGATGCCTAAAAGCTGCCCACCTGCACACTCTGAGGGGTGGGGGCAGTGGATGGTCATTTCTGTCCCGCTCTGCGATGGTGGCAGGGCTGATCCGGGGTTGGCCTTGCTGCCCGCCCCCCCACATTGCCTGTACCCATCTCTTACCTTGATGCCTCTGGTGGTTCAGGCCCTATTCAGAGAAAGAGGCCTTCAGGGAAGCCCCGGGATCCATCCTGCCCACCCTCTGCACCCATTTCTCACTCCCCAGTTACCCGGCCCCTCCATCCCTCAACCTCCTTGGGTCTCGGTTTCCTCATCAGTCAAATGGAACCGGTAACAATGCAGGATTGAATGGGAAGATGTGTATAGAACCCTAAACTCCAGCTTGCCGATGAAGGCGTCTGGAAGCATCAGCCCTCCCGCAACACCCCTACTGTAGCTGCCTCCAGCCCCTCGGAGCCGAATGTTCCTTCACGGGGTGAACAGTCTAGGTCATCGGTATGGGTGGCGGGAATTATACATCCACGGCTCTGTCATGTTCTAATTTGTAAGGAAAGGTCTTAACAGGCTATTAATTCCAAGAGGAAATTTAGCTTCCAAATAGCCTTTCTGCTATGAAATAAAGCAACAAGTGATTTTGTAAATGTTGTTCCTTGTCCCCTAACCTGTCACAGACTCTTTGCTCTAACACCCACATCAGATGCTAATAGGTCCTGAGTGCATCAAGGTCTCGGGAATGGTCGCTGGTCTCAGGAATGCCCCCCATCACCGTGGCTGTATTTTCTGCCCATCCCCCTCCCCATCTTCACCCACTGGCTGCTTACTGGTCCTGCCCTTGACCCCCTCTTGCTCCAACACATCACGTGGGGTGGTGCAGGGCAGCAGAAGGCAAGTTGTGCCATAAAAGACCTAGTGGTGCCAGGACCCAGGCCAGGGGAGGGATGTAGGGAAACCCTGCCAGCCACAGCCCAGGCTCCCCTCCACCCCAGTGTCTGACTGTGATTATCGGATTCCTGTTAGTTGCAGACCCTGCAGGTTAAGGCCCATCCCTATTGCCCAGTAATATTATTTCACTAATAAAGTCCCAGCAACACCCCATCCTATACCCCACCCGACAGCCAGATTTCACCTGCTCTTCCTATCGGAACCCCAACCTGCTTGCCTCCCATGAGAAGAGCCGGGGGCGGCTGCATGACTTGCCTGTGACATGTGGGCTACTGTAAGGACCCACCCCCATCCCTCTGTTGATCCCCAGCCCCCATGAGAGCAGAGCATGGGTTTGAGAGAATGAAGGGTGCAGAGAAGGCAGAAGCAACAGAAGCATTCCCAAAGCCCCGAAATCCAGGGTCTGCTTCTAACCATGAAACTTAGTTCATACTCCCCCGCCCCACAGGCCCAGGAGGGAATTCCTGGCCGGAACCAACAGGTGGTGGGCAAAGAAAAAGAAGACAGGAGGGGCGCCTGGGTGGCTCAGTGAGTTAAGCCTCTGCCTTCAGCTCAGGTCGTGATCCCAGGGTCCTGGGATCGAGCCCCGAATCAGGCTCTCTGCTCAGCAGGGAGCCTGCTTCCCCCTCCCTCTCTCTGCTGCTCTGCCTACTTGTGATCTCTCTCTCTCTGTGTCAAAGAAATAAAATCTTAAAAAAAAAAAAAAAAAAAAAGAAGATGGGAGGCTACAGGCAAGAGACAGAAAAGCAAGGAGGGGTGGGGGGTCTGGAGTGCGTGCTTGATGTCACTCTAGCTGGGCATCTGGCTCCCCCAGCCTCACATCCCTGCCCCCCAGCCCCTGGGCCATCCTACCCTTGATGGTGCTCCCATCCCAGGAGGTAAGCTGGGCCCACAAGGGCAGCGGGCAGGTGTCGCTTCATTCCACAGCTGGAGGACAGCTGGATACAGTGTCCTCATAACACACACACACACACACACACACACACACACACCTGGGCTGTTTCCACCCCATCTAGAAATACTGAAGGCGGCGATTCTGTGACTTAAGGAAAACTTTGGTGAGTGGGCCTGGGAACCCAGGCACCTTTTAAAAAGTCACAGTAGTTCCAAACAAGTGACTCAAACTTCTGGAACACAGCCCACTGAAAGCCGGGGCCTCCTGCATTCTATCTCAGGCTCCCAAACGGACCTCGAGAGCCACCTCCTCCTTCCCCACCATCCCCCAAAGCCACAAGGAGGGCCCTGCCTCCACGTCAAGGCCATGCTCTCCTGGGATGCTAACATGGTTATCTTCTATTTATTTATTTCTTTTCCTGTTTCTTAATCTTTTTAGGTTTTTGTCTCCTCTTAATAGTGCCCAAAGGACACCAGCAATCTTGGGTTTAGCATCTGAGGCCCCAAAGGATGGAATTTTTGTTTTGCTTCCTTAATGGACAGTGAAGCACATGGGAGACTCATGGTTCAGGGGCTCCAGCAGAGAGGAAAATGCCCGCAGGGACTGTTCAGCAGCTCGGAACGGTTCGGAGTCAGATCACAGACCCCAAATACTGCCATGTCCACCTGCCTGTCTGCCCCAGTCTGTGCTTCTACTGATTCCAAGCAGAAGGGTTCCCACCATTCTTCCCCAGACAGCTCCCAGCAGGGCCCTTGACTGGCAGAAGCACAGGCTGAAGTCGACCGACCCAGAAGTCAAGACAGCGACGGCAGACCCAGATCGGGTCGTCACTTTATGTGAACGGGGTGTTCAGAGAAAAACAAAGGACCTGTTGCTGTACCCACAGGGTTCAGATGCTGCCCCAGCCCAGGGCGAGGCTCCTGCAGAATGAGAACACAGAGCTTCCCGAGTGAGCACAGTGTGTGAGCCAGAATGGAGGAACAGGAAGAATTTGGGTCCAAGAACCAGGAAAAAGACAAAACTGCAAACTTGTGTTTTCCCTCTAACCGAGTGGGAGGCGATGGGACAAGCCCCACAGGGTTCTTGTGTCAACGCCCCACAGTCCCGCGGGGCCCCTGGAGACTCAGCCCTCAAGTCCAAAAGACCAGGATGATGGCTTTGGCCGAGATGCAGCCAGCATCACAATAAAGTAGGAAGATCACTGAAACTGGAAGTGAGAAATGGACGCTCCAGGCACATGACTACTGTACCGACCGATGGGCCTTAGGTCACTTCCCATCTCTCGAATAAAGGAGGTAGCAGGATTATGGAATTTATTAAGCCCCCCAGACTCCTCCCAATGGGTTACCAGATAAACACGGAGGCCGAGAATCACATCTCCCAGTCTCTACAGCCCCGCAGCACCTCCAGGCTCTTGGGTCCTGGGCAGAGCACGGGGCTCTTAATTAAGCTGAGGCCAAAATTCCACCCCTTCCAGCAAAACACGTCCTCAAAGAACTAGCAGACCTTTCACCGCCGTGGCCAGCACGATTGTCCCCGTTTGTGTCCCCACACCACACCTCACGTCATCTAAGTACTCCACACACCCTGAGCTCCCTGTGGCACAAGCAGGATCTAGGGCCATCACACCTTCAGGTCTCCTAGTGCGTCTTCACCCACATTCCCTCTGATCTTGGTAATGAGCACTAAGACAGACAGCCCCCACTTGACAGAGGATCACTGCATCCGCACGAGTTAGACAGCTGCTGAAGCTAGCCCGTGACAGGCTGGAGATCAGAAGCCAAGGGGGCTCCTTTCCCCACAAGAGGTCTTTCTGGAGGGATCAAGGGCAGGGACTGTCTGGGACATGGCTGGGATAACTACCGCCCCAGAACCAGGCCTCATGGGCCTTCCTGCCACCCACTTGGGCAGGACACCAGTGACACAATGGCCCTGAGGCCCAATGTCCGGACATCCTCCACTCCCTCAGGCCCAGCACAGAAAGCTCTAGTGCCAAGCCAGGGGGTTGAGGGAGAGACGGTCTTCCTGCACAAGCAGCTGAGATCCCCAGAAGCACATACCCACCCCAATGCATGTTGACTCAAGGGCCAAGAAAACAGTGCCATCCCACCCCAGAAACTGTGGCCACCCTGGATGAGAGCTGGCGGGAAGGGAAGCCCCAGGGCGGACCGAGGCAGGACTCACCTCCCTCAGCAAGTGCGTGCCCTTCAGCCCGTCCTGCTGCTGCTGGGCCACGGTGACCCCCAAGACGAGTGTGTGCACAACACAGGAGACCACGGAGATGATGACAATGGGGCTGAGGCTGAGCGGCAGCGTGATGAAGAAGGAGAATACGAAGAAGGTCTGCCAGCCCACCGTGTCGCTGGCTGCATGGGCTCGCGAAAAGTTCAGGCCCAGGTAGGAGAAAATCTGGGCGGTGATCAGCAGCCACAGCACGTAGGGCACCACTTTCCGGGTGACCCGGTCGGGGAGCAGCCCCTTTTTGCAGAGCACGAAGAGGAGGAGGTCCAACAGCAGTCCCATGGCCGCCACGAGGAGAGGAGCCAGCTTGTCGCTGGAGAAGACCACGGCGCACATCACCACCACGTAGCAGTCAAAGAGGGCCGCGAACACCACCAGCACCAGCAGGGTCTCGTGACGCTGCCGTTTGAAGTAGGTCTGATACAAGTTCTCCAAGGACTCGGGCACGAAGGTCAGTCGCATGAACCGAGGCAGGCAGAGGCAGGATCCCGAGTTCCGGACCGAGATTTCGTGGGTCCGGCCCACTCCGCGGTCAGGGTCAGAGGGCAGGCTGACCGAGTACTCCGCGGAGTACTCGGCCGAGTACTCAGGTTCGGAGAAGCCCTGGTTCCTCGGCATCCTGGCTGCCGGCTGCTTCTACTGGCCCAGGAGAAAGGGACGGGGAACGGAGGGAGAGCTCCGGACTGGGCCACCTACCAGGGCTCTCGGAGAGCTGGGGGAAACGGAGGGCCAGCCACTTCCCGCAGCAACGCACCGCAGATCTCCAGGGCACAGGTAGCGCGGGTCATCTGGAACTTAGAAGGACATCGCTAAGTAGAAACACCTCTGCTTTCCTGCCGGTGGTTCCGCACGACCCACCCTACCCCTCCTGAGAGGATCGCTGCGCACGACGCTCCAGGACCAGGGCCTTCTCCAGCCACCCCCACACTCAGGCCACCGCCCGGACGGACACGGACGGACGGACACACACACACACACACACACACACACACACACACACACACTCCTGTCCTCGTGGAACAGCTTCTTGTCTCCGGCTGGCCGAAAGGCCTGGCCACCCCTCCACCCCTCAAACTCCGGGTCCGTCTCTGTGTCATCTCTGCTCCCTCAGTCCCTCACTTCCTCACCTAAAACGCCGCCAGGCCCAAGCCTTAGAAGCGGGAGATAAAACATGCCCGAGAGCAGCTGGAACCATCCTCGGGATTCCCGAATCTTCCTTCTGTTTACTTCCTTTCCCCACCCGACCCCTGGAGGCCCGGGCTCTCCACCTCGGGGCACTACCTGCCCTCCGGAAGGCTGGCCTGCCCCTGCGTTTACCTGTGCGGGAACTCGGGAGCCGCGTGCTTCGGCCGGTCCCTGCGCGAGCTGCGGGGCTGGGTCACGCGTGTGGCCGGCGGGGGCAGGAGGGCTCAGCACGCCCGGGGACCGCGCCGCCGCCCCACCAGCGCCCGAGTCCCCGGTCCCTGGCCGGAGCGCGAGCACCCCCCAACCCCCGCCGTCAGGCCTGGGATCCGGCAGGGAGAGGCGCGGGGCTGCCCCTCAGCATCCGCGGGCGCCCGGCGGCAGGAGGAAGGAGGCGGCTGGGGCTGGGAAACCGGGGAGCGCCCGCCCTGGGGCTGCGGCTCGCGGCGCGGTCGGACCCCTCCCTCTCGCCCCCGCGCTGGCGGCGGTGGCGGCGGTGGCGGTGGCGGCGGCGCGGCTAGGGGCGCACCCGGGGCCCTCCCGGACGGGAGCGCGGGCCGAGGCCGGGGCAGCCCGCCAGCATCCTCTGGGCCGCCCGCGCGCCGAGCCGAGCCAGCGGAGTCCGGGCGCGGCGCGCTGCACTGTGAGTCCCCGCGCGGCGCCGGCGGATCCCGGGCCACGCGCGCTCCAGGCCCCGGGAGGCGGGCGGCGCCCCTCCCTCCCCGCAGTCGCCGCCCTCTCGACGAGCGCGTCCGGGAGTGGGGGGGGGGGGGGGGAGCGCCCAGCTCCAGCCGCGCGGCCGGCGGGGAGAAGGAGGGGAAGGGCGCGGAGGAGAGCGGGCGCGAGCGGCCGAGGCTCCAGTGGCCCCGCGCTCTGACCCGGGGCGGCGAGCAGGCGGCGACCGCTCGGTGGAGGCGCCGCGGTGGGCGGCGGGCAGGAAGGATGGGCGACCCGACACCTAGCTCCGCGGCAGGCCGGGTCTCTGGAGAGGGGAGCCCGGGACGTGTCCTCCCGCCTCCCGCAGGTGAGGCGCGCTCGCGGCACCCCAGCCGCCGCCTCCTTCGCCGCGGTTTCCTTCTGGGCCTGGAGATGAGAGGCCGGGGCTGAGGTTTGGGGACGCCTGCCCCGCCGGGCGCGCCGGGCCTAAGTGTCCCCGCCCACCCTGGCAGCCCCAGCCTTCCGCAGAGGGGCCCGCAGCCGAGCTCCGTTCGAGAAGGAAAAGGGGAGGAGGGGCCCGCTGGGCACCTGGCACGTGAAATGAAGAGACCTGGCTTCAGAAAGATCTCCCGTGCACATTCCACCTGCGATGGGTTTGAATTTACGAACTCCTATAAAAACTCAAATGCTCCTGTGAATGGTTAAGCCTATTAGTCTCTTACACCTTAGTATAAATTCCTTTCCTTGGCGGGGCTCCTGGGTGGCTCAGTGGGTTAAGCCTCTGCCTTCAGCTCAGGTCATGATCTCAGGGTCCTGGGATCGGGCTCTCTGTTTAGCGGGGGAGCCTGCTTCCCTCTCTCTCTGCTTGCCTGTCTGCCTGCTTGTGATCCCTCTCTCTGTCAAATAAATAAATAAATAAATAAATAAACAAAACAAACAAACAAAAAACTCCTTTCCTTGGCTTTGTCAGAACCTTGCCAAGCGCCACCACAGGCCACAGGCTTTAAGAATTAAGGGAAAGGGGATGGGGCGCCAGGGTGGCTCAGTGGGTTGGGCCTCTGCCCATAACCCAGGCTCGGGTTATGATCTCAGGGTCCTGGGATCGGTGCTGGGATCTAACCCCGAGTTGGGCTCTCTGCTCAGCAGGGAGCCTGCTAACCCCCCCCCCACCCCTCTTTGCCTGCCTCTCTGCCTACTTGTGATCTCTCTCTGTCAAATAAAAACAATCTAAAAAAAAAAAAAAAAGAATTAAGGGGAAAAAAGCATGGGGGCTGGGGGAGCAGGGGGGTGGGTTGCTGAGGACAGCCAGCAGCATCAGGGAGAGCAGAAGATACGGATCAGAAAGGAGAGAAAACTCACCATCCAGGTCCTGGAAAGAGTGATCCCTTTCCAGAGCCTCAGTTAACTCAGCCCTCAGGAAGAAGATTCATCAGGGAATGGATCCTATCACAGCTGTTTCTCTCTGTCCCTCACACTAATTCTGAAATGCAGCCAACATCAGTCCAAACTTGTCAGGGCTCTGATTACCAAGGTTGGGGGGCGTCAGGTCAAACTTAGGAGAAACATAATTTGAATAAAACACCTTTTCCCATTGTTTTCATTTGTTTGGAGTCCCAGCGTTTTTTATTTTGAATTGTTGCGTGCAGTTAAAGGAGGCATGATTTTTATGTTTAACAGAGAGACACGTGTTAATAAAAGAGGATGACGTTTGGGCCTTGATTGAGGGATGGAACGATAGGGCGATGGGCATTAAGGAGGGCATTTGATGTAATGAGCACTGGGTGTTATATGAAACTAATGACTCATTACACTCTACCCCTGAAACTAATAATACACTATATGTTAACTAAATTGAATTTAAATTAAAAAAATACTGTTTGGGTCTGCGTTGGCACAAAGGACACCCCCCCTTCCTGGTACATGTGACTACCATTGGAGTTCTCCTGTGCGGCTTCCTACTTGGCAAGACCATGCCCAGCTCCTGGGCCGTGTGTGTTCCTTGCTGGGTTTTTGCCCTTGTGCCCCAGCCTCAGCTCCAAACCCCCCTAGGGAAGGGAGAGGATTCCACACAGTTATCTCTGATAAACAAAACAAAACAAAACAAAACACACACAAAATAACAAAAAACCAGTCTCCTGATGCTCCTGCCCTATTGCTCTTCTATACTGCTCCAACTCCCTGACCTTCCCTACTCTTCCTCTCTTTGCTGTGGGCACCTCTTCAGCAGCTGAGCCAGGCTGAGCCAGGCATCAGAGAGCCTCCTGACAAAGACTGACACCCCCTCCACCCCCGCTCGGCATTCTGGGTAATGGGTGCAGCCCTTCCCTGTGGATATGGGAAGCTCCGTGGACCTCCCTAAGAGCCAGAGGCAACTGAGTGAATATTCCAGAGCAAGCAAGCTGCTCGAGGTCCTGTGCACAGAGACTGGGGAAAACACAATATTGGGAGACAGGCCGTCAGGCCTGAGAGCCTTCCTTGTCTGTCTCGCTCTTGGCAACGCCTCTGGCACCTGGAGCCAAACAGTCATGGAATGAATGATTCCCTAAGAAGAAACGACACTTTAGAAGGGCATCTCCTGCTGATGAGGGAGCCAATAGACCTCATTCATTGATGCTGAAAATGCCCTGGACCAAGGATATTAAAAATAACTCCATTCAAGAATAGGATAGTAGGTGCCTTCAGTTCCCAAGCTATACATTTTCTATTGCTGTAATCCGGACAACTGGCAAGCACTTGCTTTCATAATCCAAAGATACAGTAAGTCTATCTTAAAACACACACGTTACACACATAGGCACGCACCCACGCAACCCAGGACTATGAATGGTTGTGTGGGTGACTTGCCTAGGACGCATGTTCTAAAGTGAAGATGGAATCTTGGGCTTGGGTAGAAGCTTGGTGGGCGTCCTGACCCCCACCCTAACTCAGGATCGGGGACAGGATATCTCTTTGCTGAAGACACCTCTTGTTTGTACAGCTTGAGACTGGAGATGATTTCCGAGCAGTAATTGCTGTTGCGTAAACAAGAGTGGTTTGGCCCCCTGGAGAGATGCGGTAGCTCCTGAACCCTGCAAACAATAGATCAGAGCAGAGCCCTGGTGTCCTGGGGAAAGAGAAGGGGGAGGAGAGAAGGTCTTTAGCTCCCCAGGTGCTGGGCGCCAGGAGGGCCCTGTTTGGGGCCTTAGCTAAAGGCAGAGCCTGAGACCAGGGCCTACATGCAGTTGGCTTGACTGGACAGGTGATTGTCAGGGAAAGAAGAGAGGAAATCCAATAAAGACAAGGGTGTGTGAACAGGGGGCACAGTGGCTGGTAGGGCTCAATTCCTTCATGCACAGAGCACCTCAGAACTTTCCACTGCAGGACTGGGCGGGGGGGGGGGGGGGGGAGGGGCATCGATCCCTGCTTCCTACCCCGTGGTGAAGGGGTTGTCGAGTGGCACATTCACTCTGGAGTACTGGCAGTTGTGAGCTAGCTGCAGTGGGCCGAATGATGGGCTCAGAGGCGGGAAACAGGACAGCACAGAGGACCTAGATGCCTATGCTGCAGGGCGGAGGAGCGCAGTGGGCCAAGAGGATGGGGCCCAGACCCTGCATCCACTCCCACCGTCTTGGAGGTTTGAGCCCTGTCACTGGAGGAGAGCGCCACGTGGTCCAGGAGGAAGCCGGCCCTCCGCAGTCCGAGAACTCAGCCTGGGCCCTGGCTAAGCAGCTGAGGCCGCGGGATCTCAGTTACTCACCCTTCCCAAACGTGGGTCCTGGGGGTGCGATGACACAGCACTCACACCCAAGTGGGGTCACTGGGAGGAAGGAGGAACTTAATGCGAACCAAAGTGGGTGGCAAATCTCCACAGAACAAGTCAGTCTGAGGGAGCTCGGATCCACCTCATGGTGGGATCCCCATGGCGCTCTGGCCTCATCTGTCCCTGCGTGACCCATGCTGGGCTAGGCTGCCACCTCCCGGGAGCCCTCCCTGGTTGCATCTGGGAGCCTCTCCTGATTCCACTGCCATTTTCCTCTCCGACAGCATTGGCCTATCCGCCGATGTCCTTGCTGTCCTCCATGTCCCTTGGTGCCTCTGCTTCTGGGACACTGACTGGGCCACTGTGTGTGTTTGTGTATGAGGATAAAGGGGAGCATGATAGGAAGTGCATGTGTGTGAGTGCTGCGTGTAGGAGTATGTGTTTTGTGTGTGTGTGATCAGTGTGAGTGGGAGTGAATGAGGTCGGTGTGCACGGGAATGTATGTGTAGTTGGTGTGCAGTGTGTGTGATCATTGTGACTGAGCATCTGTGATCAGTGTGTGTGAGTAGGTGTGGTGAGTGTGAGCACGTATGCTCAGTGTGGTGTATGTTCCGTGTGAGCAAATGTGCTGAGTGCGGGCGTGTGTGATCTGTATGTTAGCACGCGCGTGAGTGAGCACGTGTGCGGGTGAGCTTGCGTCCCGCAGGTGTGGCTCCGGCCTCCCCTTCGGGTCCCTGTGCCCCACTTGTGCTGCCCACTGGTACGTCCTGCTCACTGCCTGCAGGGACTTCCACAGCCTCTCACGTGGGCAGAGGGAAGCGAGTAGAGAGAGAGCACAGCACCGGCCTTCCGGGGCAGGGCGCGTTTCTGGGTCTGTCCTGTGCCTAGGTATGAGCATCCCCTCGGGAGCAGGACCGGGTCCCCTGGTCCCTCCTGCTCAGTACTTGACACAGACCAGCTATTCCTTAACTTGCCACCAAAATGACATCAAGTAAACCCTAACCGCAGGTCAGTGTTCCTGTGCTGGACTTGGGTCTCCCAATGGGGTCAGCAATGAGGTCAGTATCCGCAGCCCCCATGCTGTGTGAAGTGGGCCTTATGGGCCCAGTGGTTTGTGGCTCTCCTTTAGCTTAACGAGATAAGCACCAATGTCCCCAGGACATGGTGACCTCGCAGCTAGGGGCAGCAGAGAGAGGCTGGGATGCTGAACGGATGCCGAACATGCACTAGGCCACACAGAAGTCTGGCTCAAGCAGGAATCCTCAAGAAGCTTCCTCTGGTCATTTGCTGCTTCCTTAACCAAGGTTGTACTCGATCTCAGAGACCTGGCGTTTAGTTGACAGCCAGAGGCCACCTGTAGAATCGTGGCTCCCCAGATGCCAGAGGGGACACGAGGCATCATCCTGTTCCAGCCCAATGAGGAAGTCGAAGCCCAGACAAGTTAGATTTGGGGAAGGCAAGACCCATGCCCATGGAGCGTGAAACAATGTGTGAATGCTGAGTAATCCCGGGGCCTCTGTGGAAATGTCACGTTTCCAAAAGCACTCAAACCAGGGCCCCTCTGGGAAGAGGCACCATAGAAATCCGTGCTAACGAGCCTCTCCCCCGGCCTGCTGGGGATAAGAGAGAGCAGACACAGATCTGAGAACAAGAGATGGCGAGACAAGGTCCAGGCGGGGAGGAGCTGGGGGCCTCCACCTTCATGGTCCCTCTCACAGCGGGAAGGTCACAACACCCAGAAGAGCAAGGCTGAGACCGCCACGGGGTCAGGCTGAAGGGGCAAAGAGAGGGCTGGTCTAGGGCTCTCCCAGCAGATGAGAACAATCTCCCATCCCCCTAGCCTCCCCTCTCCATGGGTGCCACGCCCATCTCGGGAATCACCCTTGACCCTGCCCTTCTCACCCTGCCAACCAAATCTCTACCCTGCAACCAGGGCGATCCTTCCAAATTCAGATCTGATCTCATCGCTATCTTCTTTGAAAATCCGGTCCCTAGCTGTCCCTGTTCCCAGGTAGGAGGACTGCCCAGTTCCCACCTGCTGGGGGATTAAATAAGAAAATACTAGGAAAATGCTCAGATGTCACCTTCCCTTTCAAGCTGCACTAAAGGAACTTCAGTGATATTTTTACTTAGGTTGAATGGTGACCCCCAAAAGGGGTCCAGATCCCTGGAACCTGTGACTGTGACTGTTTGAAACAAGAGTCTTCGCAGGTGTAATTGAGTTATGGATTTTGAGAGAAGACCATCCCGGACTGCTTGGATGGCCACAATCCCAAAGCTTAGCGTCCTTTGGAGAGACAGGCACAGAGCAGATCATGTGAAGATGGAGGCAGAGTTTAGGGGATGGGGCCCCACGCCAGGGAGCCCCTGGAGCCACCAAAAATGCCAAGTGGCAAAAAGGCGCTCTCCCCTTGAACCTCCAGAGGGAGCGCAGTCCTGCCAACCATGCTGATTGCAGGCTTCTGGACTCTGGAATGGCAAGAAAATAAATTCTGCTGTTTTAAACCACCCAGCTGTGGTTGTTATGACAGCTGCAGAAACCTGAGACAGGATCCAACAGCACATTTTCTAGGCCTTTATTGAATGCTTATTAGGATTTGGTGTAATTTTACCTGTCACCCCATTTACTGGACTTTGAGCCCAGGTTCAAGGCCTTGATTCACCTTCACACCTGGAGTGCCTGCCCTGCAAGGTTATCAGTGAGCCTCACTGAATTAAAATAACTGATCTGTTGGGTCCTCTTTCCCAATCCCAGAGCTTCTTCAATTACTCGGAGATGTGCCAGGAGGTGGCAAGATCCGCCTCCTGGTTATTCCCAGACTTCAGTTTTACCGGAAGTGATCCCCCACCCCTTGGCAGGAAGTGGAGTGATTTAACTGGCAAGTAATTTTAATCACTATTTTTATCACGAAACCAGGGATTGATTTCAGGGCTTGACTGGTGAGTGGAACCCATGGATTTGTATCTGTTTGGTCATGCAGGACTGCAAGAAAACAGACACAAGGAGCTATCTCTGGGTCATGCCTCCAGCTCTCATGGGGGCTCGTTCTCTCTACACCTGCAGGAATGCTGGGGATGCCCACGGTCCACGCCACTCCCCGGACCTGCCCCGCTACTCCTCCTGAGCCCAGCCACTTGGCGCTCCTCACCTCCCCAGCACACTCTTCATGCCCCCATCACTTTGCATATGCCATTCCCTCTGCCCAGGTCTCTCCTCCCCCACTGTCCACCTGACACACTACTCCTCATCCTCAAAGACCCCCTTCCCGTGTCACCTGATCCGTGAGGTCTTCTCGGATCTCCAGCAGGGGCAGCCCTTTGGGAACCACTGCGAGGACAGTCTGCTCATCTGTCTTCCACTTGGCCGAGGCCCTCAGAAGTGGACAAAGTGTTCCCATCCGTCCCCTCACCTGCTTCGTTTCTTGATGGCACGGTCTGCCTGGAACAACAGTGTATAATTATTTGTTTGCTCACAAGTTTTGTTTCTTCCCCATAGAATGTGAGTTCTGCTGGAAAAAGGGCCCTGTTTCACTTTTTTTTTCTTTTAAGATTTTTTAATTAATTTGAGAGAGAGAGTGAGCAAGGGGAGGGGCAGAGGGGAAGGGAGAGAGAGAGAGACTCTCCAGCAGACTCCCCGCTGAGCATGGAGCCGGACATGGGGCTCCATCCCGCAGACCTGAGATCACGACCTGAGCAGAAATCAAGAGCTGGGCATTTAACTGACTGAGCCACCCAGGTGACCCTTGTTTTGGTTTTTTCAACTGTTGATTTTCACGTGCTTAGCATCAAGTCGGCCCAGAGTGAATGTCCTCCTTTACTGAAGCTCCCATAACAAATTACTACAAATGTAGGGTCTAAACAGTATAGATGTATTATTTTACAGTTCTGGAGGTCAGAAGTTCAAAACGGGTCTCATTGGGCAGAAGTCATGCCTTTGGCAGAGCTGTATTCTTTTCTGGAGACTAGGGAAATCCAGTTTTTCCTTACTTTTTCCAGCTTCTAGAGACCACCCATATTCCTTATTTCATGGCCCCCTTCTTCGAAGCCAGTGACATTACACCTCTCTGCCATTCTTCCATAGCCACATCTCCCTCTGACCAGAGCCTGGGAAATTTTTCCCATTTTAGGGACCCATGGCATGAGGTTAGACCCACCTGGATAATTTCCCCATCTCAAGGTCCTTCATCATACTTGCAAAATCCCTTACGCCATGTAAAGTAACATTCTAGAGATTAGGATAATGAGCTTGGGGGGGGGGTCATTGTTCTGCCTCCCCCGGTAAGCGCCTGCTAGGATGTCCAGGTGGTGCCCATTAGAGCAAGGACCCATGCGAGCTCATTTCTCCTAAACAAATCTTCCCTGGATGTTTCCAACCTTGGTGTTGTGCTCAATGGTATTAGCAGGTTAAATGTGGAGATCATAAATCATCTTAAAAGTCTGTAAAAGGGTGCTTTTTTTTTTTTGACAGGGAAGAGGTCCTTGAAATCTTTTAATGCAAAAGCAAGCTGCAGAAGGAACTCATTCATCTGCCTGAGATCTCTGGGGCTTCCATTCCGTGTTACCTAATCTGCATTAACAGGACAGATCCGATGTTCCAGGAAGGCTGGTTGGGAACAAGAGGTGATCCCAGCAGCAGAGCGGACACCTGAGGTTCATGGGATTCATTCCATGACTCTCCAAATCCCCGTCATGCTGCCGCTGGAATTGTCTCCCAGAAGCCCAGTTTCCATTGTTGCGCTTCCTCAAGAAAGTCTGTGGTTTTCTTACTGTTTTCAGATTTGATTCTAAAGTCCTTAGCATCCAGGATATTATTCCTTGGTTGGGTCCCAAGCTCCTTATCTCCTGCAATCTTCACAATAGTTCTGTGGTGTAAAATGATTATTATGTCCATTTCACAGATGAGAAACCTGAGACTAGGTTCAGAACTTACCTAAGGTTCCCATAAAGGGCACTGCCGAGTTTATACCCATGTACCTGACCTTAGGGCCTGGCACCTATGTACCAAGCAATTTGATCTGCCCCGCCTGCCAGTCATTGCTGCGGGAATGACCGGCTCAGTAACATTCCCCCACTGCTTGGTGGGGGTCAAGTTAGTGCTGGACCACAGGCGGGGGAAGCAAAGCAGGAGAGAGGCTGAGCCTTTGCCTTCAGGCGTGTCTGTTCAAATCCAGAGTTGTCCCCCAGCCTGGGAGGCAGGAAGGCAGCCCAGGTCGGGGGGCTGGAAAACCAGAGAGCAGGCCCACAACAGGCAACACCCAAGGGGAGGCCTGCGTTCTAGCCCAGGAAGGACCCAGGTCAGCTTAATTTACATACCGCTGACCCATTTTCAATATCTTAA
Organism: Enhydra lutris kenyoni; assembly: GCF_002288905.1. Taxonomy (NCBI): domain Eukaryota; kingdom Metazoa; phylum Chordata; class Mammalia; order Carnivora; family Mustelidae; genus Enhydra; species Enhydra lutris. The sequence continues at coordinate 3,659,454 of NW_019154119.1, read as the reverse complement.
AATAAGACACACTGAGTACAAGCTTTAGTGATTGTCTTTATCAAGTCAGCACACAGTGAGGCCCAGGACTGCAGAGCTGAGGTTGATTGTCTCCCTTGGTCTTTAAGGGCACCCTCCCCGCCCTCACCCCAGTGCTGGGGCCTCTCACCTTCTCTTCTTGTCTCTCCCTCCTCAGGACCAGACCCCAGAGGGTGATCCGCCCCAAAGCTGGAGCGATTGATGCTACTGCATCAATCTCGCTTCCTCCTGTAGGAAGCAGACCCTGGCAGCAGGCAGATGGGACGCACAAATCCCTAAGGATGGAGGCGGAGCCAGAGCTTGGCGCTTAGACATGTGGCCACAGCCCGCAATCATGCTTCGCTCTGGACCCCTTTACTCAGTCCCAGGCCTAGGGGCTGGCCAAAGGTCCCCCCAGGGGGACAGAACCTGTCCCAGGGACACAGAAGGGGGAGGACAAAGTGCACGCCATCTCTCATCCAACCTGCAAACAAGAACAGAGTGAGAAGACCAAGAAGATGGGGGTCAGTTCCCATTCTCCATTTCACCAGAAGAAAGTTAATGAGGCCAGGAGAACTCCCCCAGGGATCTCTGTAGAAGCAGAAGAGGGAGAGGTAGCCCACTCCCAGTGATCTCTACACACACACACACACGCACACATACCTGCATACACACCTTCAATTGATGGTCAAAGGAATAAAAGTCAGATCGATGGCCTTTCCGACTGCACTAATAAGGTGAGGGAAGACAGCAGTCTACAGGCAGAGTGGCCTTCCAAGCACCCCCACCTCCACTCCCACCACCATTATATCGGAGTGTATATGATCCGAAAAGTACAGTGGGGATTGTAGAGAGAAGTCCCTGCCTCCTGTCCAGGGCTGACCCCTCCCCTTGCCCAGGAGACCATCCCCTACACCCCACTCTGGACCTTCCCCTTTTCCCCTTCTCTCCAGGCACTTCTCTCTCAACAGACAAGGCTGCTCCTATCATCGATCACAAACAAATGACAGCCCTTCTATGTCCTTCATTCCCTCCGGCTGCCGCCTTGACTCCTTTCTTCCAGGTCAGGCTTCTCGTGGAAATCTACTAAGCCGCATTCATAATGTTTACTCAAAAAAGGCAACCAGGAAAGGCTGTGTGCAGTAGGGCGCCTCTGGGAAGGAGAAAGGGAAAGAGCATTTGCCCAGAATGAGGGAAGGACAGCCCGCCCAGTGGGAGCCTCCGTGAGTGCAGACAGGTTGGCGGGGAAGTCCAGCCAGGACCTGGGGATGAGGAATGCAGGTGGAGTGTAGAAAGGGAGGTCGTGGTGAGGCACGACCCATAGAATGGGGCCAGACCACCAGAGGCCTTGAATGCCGAGCTAAAGCAAGGGCTTCCCACTTGACAGTCACTGGGGATTCATTTAGACAAACCACAGGTCGTGACCCGCTACGTTCTCTCAGAGGATTGATTTGGAATGAAAGATGGTTTGGAAAAGGAAGAGACTATCAAGGGAAAACTGGCAAGAAGGCGCAAAAGAAAAACTACCGGAAGACAGTGGTCCAAACTAAGTAATGCTCTCTAGGATTCATTCCACAAAGTGCTCAGGTCTTGCTCGTGAGCTGTCATGCTGACTTACACCCAGACGCATGGGGTTTCGGGTAAGCACATTCACGTGTTTTTACAGTTAGTAATTTTTATAGCTGTTAAATAATTCATGCTGGCATTGTTTTCCGTCTTGAGTTCTTAAAAAAGAGGCTGTTTACTGCGCAAGGGTTGGCGGAAATAAATCAGCTACCCACTTTGTCATCCTTTTTTCAATCTTGCTGTGCCACGTGGGGGAGGCCAGGCACTTTCCAAAAGTGTTATCTTCAGTGGACCCCGTGCTGAGCTTTCTCAAAACCAGATCAAGAGCTTAGTCCTTTTTTTCCTTTATTGAGTGTTTTTAATTTACTTTTTCGTTTGATTCAAACTCCTCTCAGTGAAACGGGTTCAGAGTGGGTTTTAGCAGTTTGTGTCTCTCCCCCTCCCTCCCCTCTAGGATGCCCCTGGCTTTACGTGCCACCCACCCCGATGGCTTTCCTCGCAGCCAAGCGAGGGCCCAGAACTTCCAGTGGGAGGCATTCAGGTCAAGATGACTCCAGCCCTTCCCTTTGTTAGGAGCCCCACAGAGCCCACGCTACCTATCAGCTTTAAATCTGTTTGCACAGGAAAGCGTATAGCCCTGCTCTGCTATTTTTAGGAGCTACCAGCATTGACTCAGTCTCTCTGCTGGCTTGCAGCCCTCTGCTCTCTCCTTCCCGCCCTGTCAGGGACTTGCTCCCATCTTAGAGTGCTGAGCTCATCTCCTGTCTCCCTGGCTTGCTCAGCTTTGGCCTGCATCCCCCTGTTTGTCATTTTCATGGGGTAGGGGCACTTCAGGAGCTGCATTTCCTTGCTTCTCCATTTTTTTAAGTAGACTCCACACCCAGCATGGAGTCTGACATGGGGCTTGAACTCATGACCCTGAGCTCAAGACCTGAGCTGAGATCTCTTAATAAGAACTCCACAAATCACGCACTAACCTGGATGGAACTGGAGACTTTTCATCTTGTTCATAATTTTGTATTCATGTAGCTCTAAGTGGGAGTTAGGGTTTTTTTGTTTTGTTTTGTTTTTTATTTTAATGAAGTCTAAGTGCCTTTAAACAAAAATAATTTAGGGGCGCCTGGGTGGCTCAGTGGGTTAAGCCTCTGCCTTCGGCTCAGGTCATGATCTCTGGGTCCTGGGATCGAGCCCCACATCGGGCTTCTCTGCTCAGCAGGGAGCCTGCTTCCCCCTCTCTCTGCCTGCCTCTCTGCCTACTTGTGATCTCTGTCTGTCAAATAAATAAATAAATAAAAATTTTAAAAAAAAAATAATTGACAGTTGATCCTTGAATAACACAGTTTTGAACTGCATGGATCCACTTATACATGGATTTTTTAAAAATACAGTATAGTACTATAAATGTATGTTCGCTTCCTAATGATTTTCTTGAAGATATTTTCTTTTCTCTGGTTTACTTTTTCATAAGAATATAGTAGTAATACATATGAACACAAAATATGTGTTCAAATCTTTATGTTATCACTAAGGCTTCTGGTCAAAGGTAGACTATCAGTAGCTAATTTGGGGGGGAGTCAGAAGTTATACTCAGATCTTCAAATGCTTGGAGGTTGGTGTCCTTAACCGCTCCCTGCCATTCAAGTTCAGCTGCACATTAAAATAACTTCAGAGAGAATGACATAAAGGAAGATTTACATGCTAGCTATAGGTTGATACTTACTGTTCATTATATCTTCATCCGAGAGTCTAGCAAAGTGACTGTCATAGAAAAGACACAGTGTAAATGTGCAGGGGGAAAGGCTGCTTAGGAATCAATAAATACATTCTGAAATGTTAAGAGCTCAGTGGCCGATCCCTCTCCAGGGTACACTTGCTGTCTGACATGCAGAACTTTTCTTCAATAATTTGAAAATGGTGGAGTTCTCAGACTTCTCTCCCAGGGTGGGCCTGGAGATATTTTTGGCAGTTGGGTTGTATGATAGTTGTTGGAATGATTTCTGTCTTAAGTAATCCCAAACTCAGTACAACATGTCTTAAACGGTAGAGAAAAGTATTACCTCTATGCTGTGTCTTCGGATAGGACCTCTACCCAGTCTTTGGACAGCGCAGGTCTAAGGTTAGTTATTCAGTGGTAAAATACCGTCTTTAAGGTCCATGTGACTTTCCACCTCACACCGTGCTGCCCTCAGCGTATCTGCGTCACCATCCTAAGTTATCACTCCCCATGGCTACAAGATGGCGCCACAATCCAGCATCATAGGCAGGTCGGACATTGTACCACAGAAGAGGAACAGTTTCCTCCAATGCCTCTTTTTCCAGGAGTACAAAATTCTTCCCAAAAGTTCCCCATAAGGGGGACCATGGGTGGCTCAGTTGGTTAAGCCTCTGACTTCGGCTCAAGTCATGATCTTGGGGTCCTGGAACGGACAGACACTGTGCTCAGCTGGGAGTCTGCTTCTCCCTCTCCTTTTGTCCTCCCCCAACTTGTTCTCTTCCTGTCTCTCAAATAAATAAATAAAACCTTAAAAAAAAATGCCCATTATGTCTTTTTGGCTAGGGCAGGGTCACATACCCATTTCCAAACCAATCATTGGCCATAGAGCTGGTCCCACTGTGGACAGTTCGAATAGCTCCTGAGTCACCACTGAGCCAGCCTGTGGAGGGATACGTTCCTGGGTAACATAAGAAATCTGCCAGCGAGGAAGGAAGGAAGGAACGGCGATTGGACAAGCCATCAACAGTGCTGGTGCCCCTCACAGGCCAGGCCTGATGCCCAGCAAAGTCCCCTCTCTTGTCATTTTTTTTTTTTAAGATTTTATTTATTTGACAGACAGAGATCACAAGTAGGCAGAGAGGCAGGCAGAGAGAGAGGAGGAAGCAGGCTCCCCGCCGAGCAGAGAGCCCGATGTGGGGCTCGATCCCAGGATCCCGGGATCATGACCTGAGCCGAAGGCAGAGGCTCTAACCCGCTGAGCCACCCAGGCGCCCCTCTCTTGTCATTTTTGTAAGGAACTTCCACAAACCAGGAAGACACTGAGACAAATTTCATCAAGAAAATTACACCAAGATTTGATTAGTTAATGAGCAACATATTGGGGGACAGTAAGAGTTTGCCAGGCCAAGAGGAGAAGGGAAAGAGGGTGTGCCTTCGAGGCTGTTAGAACAGGGGGGCTTAGACAACAAGCATGTATTTCTCTCAGTTCTGAAGGCTGGAAGTCCCAGATCAAGGTGACAGTGGACCCAGACTTCGGTGAGAGCGCTCCTCCCAGCTGGCAGATGGCTGCTTTCTTCCTGCGTCTTCATGTGGTGGATAGAGGAAGCTCTGGTGTCTCTTCCTCTACTTAGAAGGACACTAGCCCCATTGTAGGGGCTCCACGCTCATGACCTCCAAATAGTCCCACCTCCGATACCATCACACTGGGGATGAGGGCTTCAGCATAGGACTCTGGGGGGCTAGGGAGGGGGGAGGACAAACACTCAGTCCATCACACTGTGTTAGGTGGAAGGGGCAGGAGTTACAAAGGCACAGAGCCATCAACAGTACAATGTATTCAGAGAAGGCCAAGTTCAGTGTGCCTAGAGCACACAGGAGGGTAAGGAGATTAAGTGCAGAGATAGTAGAAGGAGGCCAGATTACACCAGGCCAAAGCCGTGTCGTGTGGTGGCAAAGGGTATGGGCTCAGAAGTCAGGCCCCCGGCTGAATGTGGGTTCCGCTCCTAGTATCTGTTTCCTGCAGCTGCCATAGCAAGTTTTACAAGCTGGGTGGCCCAAAACAGCAGAAATGTATTCTCTCACAGTTCTGAAGGCTGGAAGTCCAAAATCAAGATGTCATTAGGGTAGGTTCCCTCTGGAGGCTGAGGGAGAATCCATTTCTGCCCCTTTCCTACAACCATTGGCCTTCCTTAGCTCACAGCTCTGTAACTCCGTGTCTGCCTCCGTCTTCACATGGTCTCCTTTTCTCTGTGTGTCTCTGTCCTCTTCCCCTTCTCTTGCAAGGACCTGGCATTGGCTTTAGGACCCACCCTAATGCAGACAGTTCTCATTTCCTTACCTTAATTACTTTACCTTAAGTACCTTAATTACATATAAAAAGACTCTATGCCAAATAAAGTCATATTCTCAGGCTCTGGAGGGACATATCTTTGGGGGACCATAAGGCAACACAACTATGGTATTAGATGATTTACTTAACCTTCCTGAGCACATTTCCTTTTCCATAATATGGGGATAAAATGTTCGTCCTGGGGGCACCTGGGTGGCTCAGTCGGCTAACTGATCGTGATCTCAGCTCAGGTCTTGATCTCACGGTCATGAGTTTGAGCCCTATACTGGGCTCCATGCTGGGTGTGGAGCCTACGTAAAAAAAAAAAAAAGTTTCTCCAAAGGGTCATCGTGAGTTTGAAATAAAATGCTTTTAAATGGCTGAAGAAGTGCTTGGTTTACCGTAAGTGCTCAATAAATGGTAGGAGCGCCGATTTTATGGAGCGAGAGTAGGTGTGTAAGGAAGGAGGAAAAGAAGAGTCACTTCCCAAATCTGTTCTCCTTTTGACTGCAGAGGTGCACCAGGCGAGGCAATTCCCAGCTCGGTCAGTCTTTCGGGATAAGGGAGGGGGCAGTGTTGCAGCTGCCAGTCAAGGAACCGTCAGGCCCGGGGCTGCTGGTCCCAGACCCGGGGCTGCTGGTCCCAGACCCCACTTCAAGAATCATGGTCCTACACATTTCCTCAGTTCTTTTTTTTTTTTTTTTTTTTTAAGATTTTTAAAAATTTATTTATTTGACAGAGAGAGAGAGAGATCATAAGTAGGCAGAGAGGCAGGCAGAGAGATGGGGGGAAACAGGCTCCCTGCCAAGCAGAGAGCCCCATGTGGGGCTGATGTGGGGCTCGATCCCAGGACCCTGGGATCATGATCTGAGCCAAAGGCAGAGACTTTAACCCACTGAGCCACCCAGGCACCCTACATTTCCTCAGTTCTTAAAGCACTTTCTTTGCAAATATTAAGTGTTCAATCAGTCCTGTTGCAATGACTCATACACTTGCGGCTAAAAAGTTGATCAAAGATTTAACACCGATTTGATAATGTTGACTGGAGGCTGCTAGTGAGTTAAGTCAGGTCTTTCTGCTTGGAAATTTAAATCACGATATAAATTAATTTGATTTCTACCAAATCCATCCCACTAAATACATTTCACGAAACCGCACACCTTGCTGTATTAAAAATTCCCTGGGTGGGGCGCCTGGCCGGCTCAGTTGGTGGAGAGACTCTTGATCTCAGGCTTATAACTTTAAGCCCCACGTTGGGTGTAGACATTACTTAAACAATAGAATCTCAGAAAAAAAAAAAAAAAGTCCCTAGCAATGTGGCCGGCACGCTCTCCATGAGCGTTCAGGAGCTATGGGGCACTGGATTAATTTCATCGGATCTGCAGGGAAAAATCACAAGGAATGAGCCACCTCCATGCCTCTAACAGCAAAACAAAGAGATTTTAAGTCCTTAGCAGCAGATGGTAACTAAACCCATCACAGGGATCATTTCATAACGTATAAAATTATTGAATCACTATGATGTACACCTGAAACTAATGTAATACTGTATGTCAATTATACTTTAGTAAAAAAACCAAAATGTAATTAAAGAGTCTTTAGTGGCAATATTGTTAAAGAATGTAATCAGTCAACGTAAGCACTGAGAGCCCCCTGCCAAGCCCCTGGGAGAAATGCTTTGGGAAATGAGGCTTTGAGATGTAATCTTGACCCAAAAGAGCTAACAATCTAGCGGAGGAGATGAGACAAAAGGGGAGTCTCTCGAGGGGAGGGGTGTGGGGAAAGCTGTGTAAACCCCCCTGCCCACCCCCTTGCTTCCCAGGTACAAAGAGTTGGAGTTTGCTGTATCACAGCTCACAAAAGCTTACTGGTGTGCCTCCCAGCTTGAAATCAACCATGAGGACAGTCTGGATATGACAATGGGGCAAAAGCTGCAAATCAGGATTACCTTGTCCGCTCCCTGAGAGCCAGTTTGCCAGCACACCAGTAACTCCGAGGGCCAGAAGAGGAAATCTCAAGGTGGCTTCCAGGGTATAGCCTGGAGACTGTAATTTCCAAGGACTCCTGGTGTGAAGTTGCACGGGAGCCGGACTGGCCAAGACCTAGAGGGCTCCCAGGGGCTGGGGCTCAGGGCAGGGCTGGGGAAAAGTGGCCTGGAATTACTGACCCTCAGGGTGAACAGGCTGCAGAGGAGCGAAGAGGTCAAGGGCCAGCCTGGACAATCAGGACAACCAGGAGGACAAGCTCTTGGACCTGGGATCTGGAGGCCGTGGCGCGCCCGTGATGTCAGCAGCAAATGGCAGAGCAGGTGGGACCAGCGAGAGGCCAGGGAGGCCACTAGGGTGGGGGGACAGAAAGAGGGCCCCAAAATACTTCTCTTGACCAACACAAGAGGTAAGGCACCCTTTGCCCCCAGTCTAGGTCTCCCCTGGCAAAGAAGGGGGTGGAAGCGTCAGGAGGAGGGGGTCTTGGATTTACTGGGTTTTAATCTAGAGTTGATCATGTTTCAAACCAGAAGTGACTAACTTGCCTCAAGAGGTGAATTTTAAGTTTTCCCACCTTTGGTGGAAAATGTGAGCTCAGGGCTCAAGATGACTTCCGTTTTATAGGAATAAAGAATGTCTTTGTACATCTGAGTCTTGTGGACTTGTTACTAAAAATTTCCAGCACCATTTGCTTTTGTAAAGCGAGCTGCTGAAATCACGACTGCGTGTAGCAGGAGTTTAAGGTTTATTAAAAGAAAGGAAGGGGTTCAACAATGCCTATTATTCCTAAGTTTAGCACAAGCCTAGTTCACTAACGTTTTTTCTAACATCGTTTTTCTTTTCCTTTCCTTTTTCTGTTTTTGGAGTGGTGGAATGGCAGCAGGATTATACAGAGATGTTCGTGACCTTCCTCGGATTTCAACAAGGGCTGGTCTTTAATCAGGAGCCTTATCTAATAACAGAGGAAAGTGCACCTTGAAAGGAGGACCCCCTTGCCCAAGGCTACTCTCTTAATTACGAGGAGAGAGAAGGGCCCACCCTGGGTCCTCCCCTCTCAGTCCTACTGCTTCTGTGTTAGAGCTTGCAGATATGTAACGTCGGTAAGTGAATTTGAAATTCCAGTCGGACAGCCCTGATTGCAAGGTTAGCTTTTCTTTTTCTTTTTTAGTATAATTAAAAATCTTTTTTTTTTTAAAGATTTTTTAAAAAAAATTTATTTGACAGACAGAGATCACAAGTAGGCAGAGAGGCAGGCAGAGAGAGAGAGGAAGAAGCAGGCTCCCTGCTGAGCAGAGAGCCCGATGCGGGGCTCGATCCCAGGACCCTAAGATCATGACCTGAGCCGAAGGCAGAGGCCTTAACCCACTGGGCCACCTAGGTGCCCCCAAGGTTAGCTTTTCAAACAAACTTGTGAGAGACTAAAAGCTTTTTCTCTCTTAGGATGAAGTTTCTACTGAAGTAAAGAAGCAGGATTTAATTACAGCCCAGAGCTGCCCTTAGAGGTTCCCACAGTTTGGAGTCTCTTTTTTTAAAAAACTGGTACCATATTTAGTTTTTATTGTTGTTGTTTCATTTAACTTTTTAGATGACTAAAATAGTTTACATCCATTGGGAAAACACAAATAATATGGACAAGTATAGGGTCGAAAGTCAAACAATCTTGACCTCGTCCCCTAAAACCCTCTCCCCAGACAGTTTGGCGAAAATAAACCACCCTTCCTCCTGCAGTGCTGGTGATTCGGACACAGAAAGCCAGGGCTAGGCTTTGCGCGCGGGAAACCACCCTTTTAGGGCTGGATGGCTTCTAGCTATGACAAGAGAATAAGCTAAGGGTGTAAGAAACCACCCAGAAACATAAGCTGTAAAGCATCTATCTCTCGGGTCCGCAGGCTTAATTGCCCCCAGTTGCTGACCTGGCTGGATATCCCTTAAGACGTGATTTCCAAGCTGTTCGAAGGCATCAGAGGTTTGGCAAGGGCTTGTTCAAAATCTCACTGAAAAAAAAAAACAACAACAACAAAAAACTTGTTGATAAATAGATCCAAATGTATTATATTTCATATTTTAAATATTTTTTAAAAATTTCTTTGAGATAGGGGCGCCTGGGCGGCTCTGTGGGTTAGGCCTCTGCCTTCAGCTCGGGTCATGATCTTCTTAAAAGTCCTTTGGTTGTTTCTGCCACTAGGTACTTCTCTATGGCTATCTTTCTGTTTCCTAACATCTAATAATTTTTATTTTTATTTTTTTTTTAAAGATTTTATTTATTTATTTGACAGAGAGAGATCACAAGTAGACAGAGAGGCAGGCAGAGAGAGAGGAAGGGAAGCAGGCTCCCCACTGAGCAGAGAGCCCGATGCGGGACTCGATCGCAGGACCCTGAGATCATGACCTGAGCCGAAGACAGCGGCTTAACCCACTGAGCCACCCAGGCGCCCCATCTAATAATTTTTAATGTCTACTATCCCTCCACTTGTCCTTCTCGGGACCCCAGCTTTCTGCCTCATCTTATCTGGTCTTTCTTCCCTTTCTTTTGGCAGCCCTCACCCTCAGAAATCTTGTTCGTTTCTTAAGAAGAGCAGCTCAGGTCTTTGCCTCCTGACACAAAGCCATAGTATTTTCACTTATGTCTAAAATGTCATCAGGGCCCTTCGTTACACAGAGTCCCTGCCCAGCCTGCCCGCAATACCGAGCGCCTGCCCGCAGCTCATAACAAACGGCGTTTCCCTGAGCCCTTACTCTCTTGGGTGACCAGTGCCTGTGGGCAGGAGGGAATGGCATGGGGACTTTTTTTTTTAGATTTTTATTTATTTATTTGACAGACAGAGATCACAAGTAGGCAGAGAGGCAGGCAGAGAGAGGAGGAAGCAGGCTCCCTGCTGAGCAGAGAGCCAGATGTGCGGCTCGATCCCAGGACCATGGGATCATGACCTGAGCTGAAGGCAGAGGCTTTAACCCTCTGAGCCACCCAGGCGCCCCGGCATGAGGACTTCTGACAGAAACTCTGCCATCAACCTTGGGAGGCAGAACTGCCTGTAGGTTGCTTTTATAAGGAATGATGTTGAAACTGTCATCTTACAAATTCATCCTACTAAAATGTTGCTCTTAGCCGTTTTACATACAGGGTTCCCATGTTGGGAACTAGAAATAATGGGTTCTGTCCATAAAGAAACATTTGACAAATGCTGACTTGGGGCTTTTCTCCTTGCTCCCTGTAACTCAGAATGGAAACGGTTTCTTTCATTGTATTTTCCTTTTGAACCACTAAGAGTCTTTGCTTTCTTTAGTATTTCTTTTATTAAACTTTTTGTTCTCTCTCGTGCTCTGAAACTAGCAGAATGTTCGCATTCCGATATCAGAGGCCTGTAGACACCTCACGTCTTCATTTCCCTCAATCGTAGCAAACTTTTACTGTCTCTCCTGTCCATAAAATGCTATCATGGGCGGCACTTGCTGGCCTTATAATGACCTCTGACAACTGACTGCTCTGGATGCAGAGAGGATAATTTTCTTGAAGTCAGCACCCTTTACCACTGTCTACTGAACAAAATCTTCACTGGATGGTATCAGAGGTACAGATTATTGTTTTAACTAAAACAACCAAAAGTCTAGGTATTTCCTCCAAATAAATTCAAACTTATCAACTGCTTGGGAAAAATACATTAATTATAAATATAAAACATATATAAAGAGACTCCTTAAGTCTGGAACTATTTTCTCTAGGCCAATATGAAACATGGAGCTTTGGATAATAATAATGATTAAGTTTCCTGAAAAAAACCTTGATACAGCATTTTAACAACCCCCATGATCTACAGTATATAGTAGCAATCAGAGTATTCATTCCAAATTGTGTATCTTAAATACTCAAAAAGGGCAAACTTGCTTCTTTGGAAATAAACCTATAGGAAATAAGAAATAAGCCTATAGAAAAATAAAAAAAGAACTGGCATGCCTGGGTGGTTCAGTTGGTTAAGCTTCTGCCTTCGGCTCAGGTCATGATCCTGGTGTCCTGGGATGGAGTCCCACATCAGGCTCCTTGCTCAGTGGGGAGTCTGCTCCTCCTTCTGCCTGCCACTCCCCCGCTTGTGCTCTCTCTGATAAATAAATAACTCTTAAAAAAAAATAAAAGAAAAAGAATTTTTCTTCAAAACTACACACACAGAGACACTAGAATGTTAAGAGGCACAGGGCAGGGATTTTTGTTGGTCCTGAGCTCGGTTGTATCCTCCATGCCTAGAACGGGGCTGGCACAAGTAGGTGCTCAATACATGCGTGGCAAATGATCACTTTAACAATAACATTTAATTAGAAACTTAAGAAGTTGCAAGTATTTGGATAAATGGACCCTGAAACAAATTGAATAAACCCAATTTTGTTTTTCCGTTTACAGCTTGCGACTATTGGGTTAAGACATAGCCAAAGACTCCAACTGAAAAACAAGTAATTGGATATATTATAATATATAAATATAATAACATGCCTATCAGATGTCATTCCAGTCTACAGACCGTAGCTTTCTCATCCTTGCTTACAATCTTAAGGTCTACTATCATCTAATATCCCTTTAGTTTCAAGTAATGGAAAGCAAACTCCAACTAAACCAAGCAGAAAACAGGGGTTGGAGGTTTGTGAGAAGGATTCTGGGGTGGCATATGGGCTTGCAGAACAACCAGCTCAAGGGATCTCAGGAACCAGAAGGCGAGTCTTGGCCATCAGGACTCTGTCTCTTTATGAATGTCTGCTGCATTCTTTCAGAATGTTTTCCATGGCATTGGAATCAGGTTGCCAACATCAGCAGGACTCCTCCCATCTTACTTCCTCTCCTGAGAGGAAGTTTTCTTTCCCAGCTCCGGTGAGAAAGATCCCAGAGAAGGATGCCAATTGGTCAGTTTGGGTGACACTCCCAGCTCCTGGGCCATTCTGCGTAGGAAGCAAAGGAGACTTCGGCAGCTTGTCTTGAAAGCATGTTTGGAGAGAGTAGAGCAGTTCCCCAAAAGAGTGTCATGCCTTCTCAGGTGAGAACATACTTCGTTCATAATGAAAATTACAGCCCTCACATGAAGGCTTCCGAGAGACACTGCCTTCTGCGGGTTGGCCCTGCAAGGCTTTCACTTTCAAATTCTGGGTTCCCAACAGTCTGTTACTTAAGGATTCTTGTTTCCAAGGACCAGTAACTGAATGAGTAAGCTGTTCAGCCGAGAGCTGCATTATTAAAATAGGATGGTAACATCCTATCATTTATCTGAATTAAAAAAGCAACACAATATTAGTTATCTTTAAGAAATCAAGACACGGGGTGCCTGGGTGGCTCAGTGGGTTAAGCCTCTGCCTTTGGCTCAGGTCATGATCCCAGGGCCTGGGATCGAGCCCCACATCGGGTTCTCTGCTCAGCAGGGAGACTGCTTCCCCCCACCGCACGCCTACTGTGATCTCTGTCAAATAAATAAATAAAATCTTAAAAAAAAAAAAAAGAAATCAAAACACTTTCACCATGACTTAAGAAGGTTAGAATTACCTGATGGACTGAGAAATAAAATTTCCTCCATTTCCCAACTGTAAACTCAAGCAAGATATCCTCTATAAGGCCTCAGTTGGTGAGGGCCTGGGCTGCTTCTAGACTACTACGTTTTACATTAAAGACCAGCATCTCAACAAAGAAGTGCAGCCCACAGGCCGGTGTTCGAGTTTTGGCTTTATTTTATAAAAATACACAACTTAAATACATATGACACTCTCTATACAAGACATAAACAACTGTTAGATTTAACATTTTCAGTTATTTCAACAGAACACAAATATGCAAATTACCTCGTAAGAGCGAAGGGTATCATTAGAGACTCTGCATTCACAGTCAGAGGGGACGATCGCCCTACAGGATGCCGGACGCTAACCCAGACCGTCCAACCTGCCGACAAGCCACTTCACACCAGGGCCTTTTTGGCACGGCTTAATATTGCACTGCTTGATAGACACACTCTAATTTCCCCATGTCACAAATCTAAGCTTTTGTCTTCTCTAGAAACGTTTAACGGAAAAACCAATGTACAAACGTTACACTTGTGCTAATACCAAACATGAGAAGTGTGAACCTTTTTTCACTCTGCAAAACTTGCAGTGGAAGGTGGGTAGCTCTCTTGTGCAGCTAAACTCATTTTCCAAAAGTTTTGCAAAAACGTTGGCAGACTGAGTGAGCTAGGGAGAGTGCGGGGGGAAAGGGAGTGCCATGCCAGCGCCCACTGAAAGTACCTCTGAGAATGGCGCTGTGACGGTCACTGCCAGCGGCAATCCGTGCGCAGATCCACCCTTTCTAACTTGGGCCTAAAATACCTCCCTCTCCCTCGAGATTCTGTCACCGTTCCAGGAGGAAGTGTGGTCCTGATACAGGGCTGACAGGGGCTCCTTACTTACTCTGGCTTTCTTTCAGAAATTTAGCTGCCTTATCTATGGCTCTTTTAACTAGCAGTGAATTAGACACTGGTTTATGGGTAGAAAGAAATTATTTACCAGTTGGGAATTCAATGCACGAGAACACACTAGAGTGAGTTTCCTGAGGTAAATGTGAGCCTCAAGAAAAGTGTGCCAGCGACAGGATCTCCGCAGCTTTTCCTGGGTGGCAGCACAGTGCTCGAGGCCTGGACTTTGAAGTTCACAGGCTAACAGAACCGAGGACACATGTGTGGGGAGACGCGAGACAAAGAGGCTGAAGGAGAACTGTTGACAGGCGAGAACATCAGTTCAGAAGAAGCCTCAAAGGGGAACAGGGGGAGAAAAGGACGGTGTATTTTAAAGTGCTTAGGTAGGATGGGCAATTAGTTAGAAATACCTCAAGGGATTTCAAAAAGCTTTAAAACTGCTCGTTCCTGATAACTCAGACATGGAAGTAATGAGTTTAATACGAACTGTTCAAACTTCTTATTCTTTCCTGAAAAACAAGATTCTCCATCAAATATTTTTAGCCAATGGCATGATTCTGCTAGTTGTTAATCTCACCAGTGTATTCTGAGATCCTAACTGGCTGAAGGAATTTCATAAGTTGAACTACAAAGTACATGTTTGCACCCAGAATATAAATTTAATGCACAAAGGTCTACAAAGCTTTGTATTACGTTAGTACCAAAAAACTTTGCATTGCAAATCATGCTTTATTATCCCTTAATATTCTACTCAAGGATTATGGCACTCGGACAAATTCCAGGACCCTGAAGCTTAACTTTCTTCTTTTCTTTCTTTTACATAAATTCATGGCCATCCTTAACATTAATAATGAAGGTGTTAGGAACTGAGTTCTAAGACCTAAGAACCAAAATCAGGATAAATTTCTACAAGTCACTCGTTATATAGGAACGGAAGCACTAACAAATTCTGTTGTAACTGTTCATCTGCACAATGTAGTTGAATGAGGTGACCAACCTGGTCGTTAGCAACAGTGATGAAAACTAGCATAGGCTCCATGCAGGGCCACATACTCAGTGGGCTGTCAGGTCAATTTGGGCTGATGCTACCATGCACAGTCCCTTGTTTATTTGACTCTAGTTCCTTTACAAGAATAGACCCACATTGTTAATTACTTTAGGCATGATGAAGGCCTTAAGTAAAGTTTAAATTCAGAAGCACTTTGGGTTGGAGTTTTATAGTCCCAGAAGCTATTTAAAATTACAAGTCCAGAGGAAAATCCCCAGGAAATCATGTATTAGACTCAATTCGTAAAAAAGAAGCATTTTCAGTATTACCAAGATGAAAAGATATACTAGAAAACAATGCTCTGGTTTCCTGACAACAAGCTCAATGCGGCCCAAGGGCAGACACGCAAAGGGAAGCTGCTTTGGAGAGGAGAATCCAGAAGACTAGAGAGGGCTGGAATGAAACTGAAGTGGCTTTTCTTTTTGGGTAGGGGAATGCTATTTGGTGATCAGTATGGGATAGCTGCTTGAAACTCACATTTCACGCACCTTAAAGCCCAATTAGTGCAGGGTGGTTGCAGCTAAAAGATGAGTAATGTACCAAGATTCACAATACAATCGGTCAAACAGCAAGAACAGTTCTGAAAGCTCTGGAGGAAGGGCCAGTCCTAACATACTTGATCTTCATCCGTTCCGTGGATATGGAGGAGGAGACTATGGCAAGAGAATGGATTTCTCTACATTACATAAGCTTTCATAATCTAGACTGTAAATATATTACTGTTTAGAAATATGGAGCCCAAGCAAAAATTAGAGATTCTTCCCACACAGGCCTTATGATCTCTCCCTCCACCAACACCCAAAGGATCCACACTTGACCCCAGTCAACCAGGGCTTGTACGGGAGGACTGTAAGGTGAAGCCTTGTAAGGGAGGATGGAAGAGGCAGTGGCCAAAAGCCAGACAATCAGGAGAAAAATGACAGATGTGGTATATTTAAAAAATAAATAAATAAGGAAGAGAAAAGGAAAAGGAAGGAACTCAAGTAGGTAAGTGAATAGGCCAGGCGGTAGAGGAGTGCCCCTGCGTTTCCTACCTACCTGTGGCCAAGGATGCAGAAACAAGAAAAGGCAGAAGCCTCATCCACAGGCTCTCTGAGGGGCATCGGACAAGTCCAAGCCAGGCTGGTGGTGCCCTTGGGCCTTGCCTCTGGCCTTGCCTTCCAGGATGCGTATACAAGCTCTCATGTGACCTGCAAGCACGTCTGTTGTGGAACCTGACTCCTGCTTCCTGGGTGCCCGATGCTCCCTACTGCTACCGGCATTGCTTCTGCGGCTGGAGAAAGGCCTCAGATCTAGGGGCAAGACGAGCAACAGCCAGTGTTCCAGAACTCGTGGCTGCCACTGCCTTTTCTCTCCTAGAACTAGCCTGTCTCTCCCCCTGGTGGCTGGAGAAGGGGACAGAGTAGAGGTCCACAAAGGACTGCTCAATTTGGAACGGTATTACCTTGATTCACAAACTTCCAAAGGGCTCTCCAGAGTTCATTAATTACAGATGGATCGATGGTTCAAATCCTACTAAGGAACTCGTAAAAGAAGTGACTTGCTTGTGAGGTCCCACCACACTTTTGGGGGTTTTGTTATCGTTTCCTTCTGTTTCTGCTGTCTTCTTCTCCAATGAACTTTTAAAAAAGGAAAAGAAAAGCGAAAGGTCCTCCTGTGCCCCTTCCTCCCTCCAGAAACCTCCTGGACTGTCCTGAGTCAAGTGCGTGAGGAATGCTACCATTACCGAGCTCACAAATGAAGGAGGAACAAAATTCGGATTATTTGGAAATAGGAAAGGAACTATACGTACAAGTGGCGCTTGGTTGTCTTCACTGCTCTGTAAAATGTCTGAAATGGTCACAGGCACCTGAATTTCTAATTTACAAATGACAACAGAAGAGAAAAAAGCAGTAAGATTTTTGTGGAGAAAGAAAAAAAAATCCATGGTGGTTATTTCACTTCTAGGGACAGTCAGTTTATACTTGAGGGCCGCACTTGTCTTTTTCTCTGACTTCCTACTTGATGTTTTTCAGGAGGGCTGTCCGGGCATTCACCACCGCTTTGAAGGCATCTTCACTACCGGGCGCCACGCACTTGTCGGGGTGAAGCAGCACAGCGAGCTTCCGATAGGCTTTGTTGACTTCATCCCTACGAGAAAGAAGCCAAGCTCTATGTCAACGACAGGGTCAGCCCCCGCCCACGGCAGTTTGATGTCTGGACTTACATCATATCTCTTGCATTACTACCTTTTCTTAAAAGTGGGACTAAAGGACTCGGAAACAAACAATAAACAAGTAAATAATACATTATAGACAAGTAGAGAAAGAAATATAATGTGAAGTATTGAAACACCAAGAAAATGCCTGGTAAAAGAAAGATCCACAGAAAGGCCCTTGGCACAGAGCAGGCATCCAGCAAATCTTTGCTGTCTGAAGCGATGAGGGCACGGGGTGATCAGGAAAGGCCTGTGCGGTGGGGTTCTGAAGGAGATGAGGAGACACTGAGCCACCGGGAGAGAGCCAGCAGAAGCTAGGAACTATGAACAGCATGGCCGTGGCATGAAGTTCCACGAGGACACTGCTGGGGGTAACAAAAACAAAGTTGGCCAGGAAGCACTGACCAGTAAGGGAGGGGCCTTGAAATCAAAACAACAACAAAAAAGTAGACTTGATAAACAATGACATCAGTAAGAGTTTCATGACAAAAAAGGTGCTGAGAAAGCTGATTTTCGAGGTTAGGAGATTGTTACAAGAAGCCAAGCACGAGTACAAGAGTCTGGATCAAGGGAGGCTAAGGGATGACACACAGAAAGAATCGGCAGAAGCAGGTGACGAGCTGGACATACAGGTAGAGGAGACGGAAGAAAAGGGGCTGAAATGAGTTCGAGGGTCAAGGGGATGCTGAGGCTCAGGGAAGATGGTGACACCATTGACCAAGAAAGGGACACTGCAGATGGGGGTACCGGAGAGCTCCAGCGAGCTCCTGAGACCAAAGAAGAAAGAAAAGAGAAGGGAACATTACCCATAAAGGAAAGGGGCAGTAAAGTGAATCCCAAAGACCAGGAGAGCTCTGGGAGACCACCTGTCCCTCTCCCTGCTCTTCATCATCCTCTGGTGTTAGGTCTCCAGAAGCTTCTAAGTATCCAGCTCCTCCTCTGGTCAGGTGTAGTTCTGTCCTTACCGGATAGTTTTATTTCCCACCACCTTTTTGTAATTCAGGTTTCCAGTTATGCTATTAGCCTGGATATGGTGCTTTTCCCAAACGTTCTAGTTTTTCTCCTTTATGTTTTATCAGAAGGATTTCTACTCGGCTCTCTGAATTAGAGAGATGGTCTGTGATTGTCTCGCAGGTGATGGAAAGTCTTGGGTGTCTACTTGGAAGGACTGAGGTCACAGGGCCATGTTCATAGTCCTCTAGGCTTGGGGCATGTATTCTAAGGCTTTTTCTGCTTTCTGCTCTTAAACAAATCCTGAATTCTCTTATTCCCTTTTTTTTTTTCCCCTTTAAAGATTTATTTATTTATTTAACAGAGAGAAAGACAGTGACAGAGGGAACACAAGCAGGGGGAACAGGAGAGGGAGAAGCAGGCTTCCCGCTGAGCAGGGAGCCCAATGCGGGACTCAATCCCAGGACCCGGGATCATGACCTGAACTGAAGGCAGACACCTAACAACTGAGCCACCCAGGCACCCCTTGAATTCTCTTGTTCTAAAACATGCATGGGGCTTTTTTACATAGACAATTCTGATATTAGCTAACAAGAATCATATTCTCCCTCTCTGAAGAAATCCGAATTGCCAGAATTCTTCACCAAAATAACAAATGTATTAACAAATACATTTACAAAGTAACAAATACATTAATTCTGCTGAAGATGAAGATTTTCTTAAAGTTCAAGAACAGTAAACATGACACTGAACAAACATTAAAACTCTTTATAACTTCAAAACACTGTTTCTAGGTTCTGTTCAAGTGTGCTCACTGACATACAAAATTAGTTCGATTGACCCAGAGAAAGAGCGGTAAGAGGAGCACATGTTTATATTGGTCAGTGATAGAGAACTTGTGGAAGTCCTGTATATTTTGGTAGATTCCAATTAATACAGATAGTAAATAAATAAGGAACCTGAAGTTTCTTTTTCCTTAATAAACACTGTACTAAGTTAACTAATAAGTTTCTTTCTTTTAGAGCCAATCTCCCTTGGAGGTAAACAGAAGATGTTAGAATGAGACTATGGACATCTCAAAGGACATTTAAAAGACACCAATTAACTGTGCTATTTACACAAGATCATCTGAAATGTTCGTGTGTTTAAAGTCTTCTCTGTAAGGCCTGGCAAGTCGAGGTGACCAGTAACTGTTTTCTTCTTCCCTTGCCCTCTCGCCTTCTGGGCCTGAAGACAGGCTAGGAGACCAAACTGGAAAAGAGAAACTTAACGCCATTGGTATCAACAAGGTGTTTCAACATGCACTTTTGTGTGCGTGTGTGTGTGAATCAAGGTGACAAAGTAGAAAGGGACAAGGTTGGGGAGGAAAGTTATGGTGCAAAATAAAAAGACCTGAGAACGCTTACAATTACAATAAAAATCATAATATGTACAATAACAGAAGCATTCTATTGTTAAAAGTTATATAATCATACCGAACAAGGATTTATTCTTGCACAAGCAACAAAGAATAGTGATTGTATTTGTCTTCCTCCCAAATATTTCTTTTGGCTAAAAATAAAACCATTTAACATAAATTCATACACAGACGAGGACCTAGCAGGATTCTGAGGGCCATAGAAAGAGACAGAGCCAGGCAGACACACAGTGTTCAAGGTCAAAAACCAATTCTACCACTAACTCCTAGGGTCCTTGAACATGTGTTTAGTCTCGCTGAGTTCCAGTTTTCTCACCTATAAAATGAAATGTCTGGAGAAGCTGCTAATATCCTTTTCCTCTTCTAAAATTCTATGATTTAAGATTTCTCTTTTGTAAGGTATTTTTTTAAGGTTACATTTGCTTCAAGGCTCCTATTCAACATAGACAAAAGCAGAACACACCATTACCGAAAGTATTCATGCAAATACACTGCAGAGCTCCTTCATCAGGCCACTGTGTCCTCTACTTTGTTTCTCTGGCATTCAGTTAATTCACTGAAGAAAAGTTATTACATAAGCTAATGCATTTCCACACATCTTCATATTTCCAGTCAATGACAAGAAGATATATCAGACCTATGATGTTGACAGCTGAGTTTTTCCCCAGGACAGAACTTGGAACTAAGATCCTAGAGCACCGCTTACCTTGAGGCCCCAGGTTTGACTCCCAACATGTCCCAACTGTCTTTACTGTTTCGAATTCTGCGAATGGTGTCTGCTTGTTCTTTGGTGAAACTAGCATTGCTATTCGTGATAGGACGTTTCCCTCCATTTTCACATAAGTCAACTATGGATACATAAAAGGTCTGCAAAAAGAAATCATCCCAGAGGAGAACTGATTTTATGAAAATAGGAATTTCCTTTAAGCATAACTTAAAGAATTTTAATATATTACAATAACTTAAAATTCACCATAAAGCAAATATATAGTCTGGAAGGTTTTTTTCTTTTACCTTATATGTGTGTTTATGTGTATATGCACACCTTGTGTATTTTTTTAACACACAAAAGTATAAGGAATAAACTTCAAATGGCTCATAATCTTCCTCTCAAATAACACTCCTGAGGTTAAAAGGTAGTAGGTGAACACTGTTAGAAAAATTCAAATAGTAAATAAAAGTGTAAAATGAAAACTGTCTTCCTGCCCCTCGAGTTCCTCTCCTAGAAGTAACCATTGTTAATATTTTTTGAGTATCTTCCCAGAAAAATTTTCTATCAGAATACCAGTATATCAGAACACCTGGGTGGCTCAGTGGATTAAAGCCTCTGCCTTCGGCTCAGGTCGTGATCCCAGGGGCCTGGGATTGAGCCCCGCATGGGGCTCTCTGCTCAGCGGGGAGTCTGCTTCTGCCTGCCTCGCTGCCTATTTGTGATCTTGGTCTGTTGAATAAATAAATAAAATCTTTAAAAAAAAAAAAAAAAAGAATACTGGTATATCCATCCCTACACTAAACACTGACATAAGAGAAAGCAGATTAAACATACTGCTTAGCTCCTTAAACTTTTTCACATAAAAATACAGAGGCACCTGGCTGCTTTAATTGGTAGAGCGTGCAACTCTTGATCTTGGCGTTGTGGGTTCGAGCCCCATGCTGGGAATAGAGATTACATTAAAAAAAAAAAAAAATCTTTAAAAAAATATACCTTGGACTCTTTCTCTAGAGAGAAAGTGCATATAGACACTTTCCTCATCCTTTTTAATGACTGTTCAGTATTTCACTATGTGACTGTATCTTAATTTATTTAACCAACTCCCTAGTTCCCCAATTGACAAGTCAATTATTTCCAGGTGTTGCTATTACACACAGTGCTTTAATGAATACTGCGTGTGTGTGTGTGTGTGTGTGTGTGTTTGCACACTTGTGGAGATGCTGCTTTCAGATAAATTCCTAAAAGGAGAAGTACTAAGTAACAGTGTACAGGCATTTTAATTTTTGATTTTGACAACTGTCCTGCAAAATGACTGTGCCAGTTTACACCCCCATCACAGTGTCCGACACTCTATTTCTCTGTCCCCTTGTCACTATGGGGCATTCTCACGCAGCTTCACTTTTGCCAAACCTATGTGTAGCACACAGTTTGGATTTAAAGTTTCTGTAAGTGAAACTGAGTGTCTTTTCATATGCTTAGTGCCTTTCCTTTTTCTCTAAATTGTTCAGATTCTTTGCCCATTTTTTTTATGTTTTTCAAAGCGAAAACTTTTTTGATCCTGCTCATAGTTCAGTTACTATTATTGGATAACTTTGCTCAGAAGATTCATTTAATACACTATACTGCTCTCAAATTGACACATCCCTTCTTCCCTCCATCTCCTTTTTAATCTCTCTTCTTTTTCAGATATGTCTATAATTCCTGTCATTGTCCAAAAATTTTCCATTTCTCTTAGACTCCTCCTTCTTATCTCCAGTAATAGCTAATAGACTTGACAACCTAAACAAGAAGGCTGATTTGTGAGGACGGTGCTGATTTGTGAGGAGGTTTTCTTCTAGTTTATCAGTTAAACTAAAATATAAACACTCCCAGATCTCTGAGGACACAAGCATTCACTCGTAACACACATGGTTTAGAAGCGCCAGCTGTGGTGTGGCGTACAGAATAGGAGAATTGAAATCAAGGGTCTGTTTACATTCCATGTCTGAGTTCCAGCCATGATGGAGTGACAGGGACTGGGCTAGAACTCCTGCCATAAACTACTATGAAAATGGACAGACAGAGGAAGAAACTATTTCCAGGTAGTGGACAACAGCAAGCACAGTGCTGCCCCTCAGTTTCTACCTGGAGCCCATTTCCTGGCCATGTCTCAGAGAGCTGGTCTGAGCAGTCCCACAGTCCCACTGAATGAAAGAGAAAGAGATCAGAGTTTAAGGATCCTGAAGGGGCTGGAATCTGCAGAGCAAGGCATTGGAGAGGAAGGAGAAAGGCAGGATTGGGCCCCAGAAGTCCATGTGACGGTTCCCCACTAATCTGTAGTTGTGGTCTAGGCTATAAATGCACAGGGTGAGATCACCTGAGGCTGACCATGCGATTGAGAAGAGAACCAATATACTAGGAGTCTAGTGGTGCTTTAGGAAGAGGCATTCCAGGAACAGTACAGTTTGACCTTGCTAGAGTGCAGACATTGCTTACTATTTCATTAGTATCCCGAGGATCTAGCTGAGATACCACAGAAAGACTATGGCTTGGTAGTAAACTCATCCTGACAAAACTGAAAACCAAGAGCTGACAAGGTCTAAAAGGAGACAGAATTTGAAGGCTGAGTTCTACCAAATTAGAAGGGCTTAGACAACAATTTGGTCTTCCTTCAGATCCTTGCTATGAAAGCAAAAAACCAAACCCATGCAAATTCAATGTAATCTGTTGGTAACTGCCCGCTGAAATAAGAACCAATATTCTGCTGAGGAAAATAAAGAATCTAGAGCCTCTACAATGCATTATCCACAGTGTCTTGGTATTCAATCAAAAATCACTATTCATACAAAGACACAAGAAAATATGATCCATAGTCAGGCGAAAAAAAAAAAAAGCTGTCAACAGAAACTGGGCCCAAGATGATTCAGATATTGGACTTAGCAGACAAAGACTTTAAAGGAGCTATTATAAATATTTCAAAGAGATAAAGGAAAACTTAAGAAGTGAACAGATAGAGAAGCCCAGCAGAGAACCAGGATCTACACAAGAAAATCAAATGCAAATCCTAGGACTAAAAAGTATCAAGTTGAAAAATTCACTCAGATTTAAAAGCAGCTGAAAGACCATTAGAGACTATGCGATCCAAAAAATAGAGAAAAAGGAAAGAAAAATAACAGTCTCAAGGACTATGGGACAAAATCAAATGGCCTAATACACATGTAACTGGAGTCCAGGAAGGAAATGAGTGAAAATAAACTAAAAAATTTTTGAACAAATGATAAAAAACACCCGCTTAGCTCTCCAAGAAACTCAACAAATACCAAGCAGAATAGATATAAGGAGAATCACATCTAGTCATACAGTCCAAAGCCAAAAGCCAAAGATAAAGAAAAACTCTTGAAAGTGGCTAGAGGGGAAAAAATCCCCAACACATTATGAACAAAAAAACGAGTAAGAATGGGTACTAACATCTCATGAGTTGCAAGAGAGGCCAGAAGAGAATGGACCAACATCTTTAAAGGGCTGAAAGAAATTTAATCTTCAACAGTCGTTATTTATACCCTTGGACAAGTCACTTCAGTACTCTTAGAAGTTATAAAATCTGAAATGAGAATAAAACCTGCTACACACTAAACCTCAAATGAGATGAAACACGCAAACTTCTCCAGAATAGTAAAACACTATTCAAATGATCAAGTACCGTTATTGCACATAAGTAGGTACAAACTCACACAGGTTCATGTACTCAATAGAACAGGATGTGGCAAGCCAACATCAACCCTATTTGGTCTTGAAACAGAAGCTATGATGCCCGATTCAAACTGTCAGCCAAGGATGAAACCTGTCTTCTAATAGGGGCAGTGACATCTTAAGAGAAAGAAATTCAGCATAAAAGATTAAATAAAATCCCACTCAATAATCAAGAACAACTCTTTATAGTATAGCTACATTATTTGAAATGCTAAAAATTCCCAAAATATCAAGATATATTCATAAGAGAAAAAATGCATAATTCATGTCACCACTTACTTCCAAATGTATCTATAATCAAGAGTTGACTTTATAATTTATTATTTTAAAAAAGCCTTGTTCTGGGGGTGCCTGGGGGCACGGTTGGTTAAGCATCTGAATCTTGGTTTCAGCTCAGGTTGTGATCTCAGAGTCATGAGATCGAGCTCCACGTCAGGCTCCCTGCTCAGCTCGGGAGTCTGCTTGAGTATCTCTCTCTCCCCGTCCCTGTGCCCCTCCTGCTCATGCTCTCTCTTTTTCTCTCTCTCTCTCTCTAAAATAAATAAATAAACAAACAAATAAATAAATAAATAAAATCATCTTTAAAAAAAAAAAAAAGTTCTTGTTCTGGGCGCCCAGGTGGTTCAGTTATTAAGTTAACTTATTTTAGATTAATTAAGTTAACTTATTAAGAATTTAGTTAATTAAGTTAACTTATTAAGAATAACTTAAGTTATTCAGTTATTATTAAGTGTCCAACTCTTGATTTCAGCTCAGGTCATGGTCTCAGGGTTGTGAGGTCAAGCCCGCATTGGGCTCTGTGCTGGGCATGGAGCCCGCTTCAGATTCTTTCTCTCCCTCTGGCCCTCCCCACCCCTTCTCTAAAAAAAAAAAAAATAAGTAAATAAATAAACCTTGTCCCTTAAAATTATTAAAGATTAGTAATTTTTTAAAAAATCACCATCCATTCAGGTTGCAATATGAGTACATCCTTCCACTGTCTACTTGGTGGATAAGACCTTATTTTTACGTGTGATTGGCTGGACTCTGCAACGCCAGGCTCCTATTCTCTAACTGCGCCCTTGCAATACAGGATTATATCAGCTACGGCAAGGCAATTTCACCAAAGTAATCCTTCCATCTACCTATTCATGCAAATGTAACACCATTAACCAAAGGTGGTTCTCAAGAAAATCTTTGTTCTATTATAAGTAAATATATAATAACAGTTGTTAAACTTGATGATCATCAGAATCACCTGGAAAGCTTTTTCAAAATATAGATTCTCAAGCTCCAGCACAAGCACTAAGCTTCCAGTAGTTTTGGAGCCTGGAAATCTGTATTTTTAAGAATTTCCCAAAGTAATTCTGATGATCAGCCAGGTCTGGTCTCAAGTACACAGCAGGCAGATACCACACACACACACACACACACACACACACACACACTCTCTCTCTCTCTCAATCTTTTTCTCACCAGCTTCTGAAAAGAACAAGCTTGTTCCAATGAGAAATTCCTATTACATTTTTGCTTCTCATAATTTAAACTAAAATTTGGCAGGGTCAGCCTCGGAACAAACAAAACAATGCCAGCTTACCTGGAACATCTCATTGATTCCCTCTCCAGTCTGTGCTGAAGTTTCGAAGTACAGGAAGCCTTTGCTTTCGGCCCACAAACGCCCTTCACTTTCATCTACACAGCGGTGCTTGGTACAGTCAATCTGAAATAGAAAGTCGGGGGACAGAGAGAAGACCCCAACATTGACCCACTAGCACAGGCCCTGTGAGGTCTTCGTCAATCTTTTACTGAGGCAAAAACTACTCTTACATGAACTCCAGCACCAGTATATACAATTACGAGGACCAAAAGAGACCCAAAAAATTGCCAATATAGAACATAGACTGATTTTCTGTGGCAAAATGACAAATGCCTGCTCCCGCACTTCCCACTTTATCCTCAAAGAAAACTGCTCACCTCAAATTCACCTCTGTGAAAGTTGGCTTCATGATGACTCCCACACTCAAATCTGCTTTCCATTCCTTTCCATAATCCACACTGCACACCTAATTACTGTCCCTTTTCTAATCAAGGCCAGAGTGTAATTATTAGGATCCCCTTCTCCTGCTCTGTCACTAATACCCTTACCCATGTATAGCACCAGAAAAAAATGGATAAATACCCCAACATATGGGAATTTATGTTTTGTTTTTTTTTTTTCATTTGTTCCCCAAAACTCAGAGCTGCACTCTTCCCATAATGGATCCGGAAAGTTGAGCATACAATGTCCAAAGCAGTTACCTTGTTGGCACACACTGCAAATACAATATTTTCCATGTTTCCATGAGGTCCAAGATCCTGCTTCATCTCTGCCAGCCACGCATCAAGGGCGTCAAAGGAATCTTTCTGCCCAACATCATAGACCAGTATTACACCCTGTGTATCCTTGTAAAACTCATTACGAACCTTCACATAAAAGAACAGATGTGCAATTGGAGGTTTTGTGATTTTATAATATATCTCACAGTCATTAACATAACAAAGGGCATTCTTTTGTGCATACATAGTATTTGCTATTGTATCTCAATATCTAGTGGTCTTTAGAGGACTTTTTATAAAATCAAAGTAACATGATAAGAAAAACCCTATGAGGACAAGGTCTTGTGATGAACGTAACAGCTTCCTGCCTCAGCCCTTCTCACCTCCAGCTCCACTCCCTAGAGGCAATCCATCTTTAATTCTCGTTAGTAGATCTTAAAATAACACAAATTCTATAGAAAAAAGCTCTTCTCAGGAAGAACGAAGAACTTCAGGCAAAAATGACACGAGCATCAGCAAGACGTACGGCCATTTATGTACCAGAGCCTGGAGCAGGCTCTCTGGGATGCTGGGTAGAGTTTCCCTGACTCTAGGGTCTCCACACTAACTTCAGAACTCCAAATGCAGAGCCCCAGTGGTGTAATGGCTCTAGAGTCAAATCTGGGGTCACTATTACTTAGTAGTTGTGTGATTTTGGGCAATCACTTAACCTCTCTGCGTCTCAGTGGCCTCATCTATCAAATGGGGACAGTACTACTTCCTTCACGGGGTAGTTCCGAGGATTATATGAGATGATGAAGGCAAAGCACCTAACGGTGCCTGCGAAACAATGTCTATTTGCATCTTCTGCCTTCCTTTCTCACCCTCCTCTGATGGTCCACCTTCGATATTTTGGCTAGAAATGGCAACTCGCTTCTGGGGCATATCTATAATTCTAGGAAGAGGCAGCCCGAAGTATAGGGCACATGAAAGTGGCAGAGGAAGGATAAGTCGAGTGGGTGAGGAGTAACATTGACAGACCGGGGGTTTCAGGCCAAAATTCCAGTAAGAACCTTGACAGAGGCCATGTATTACTCATTCATCTCAGAGATTCCAGTATGCACATGCCCATACCAGTCTGTTGCAAGAAATGAAGACTTCTTACACACATCAGGCATGAAATTTAGGTTTCTGAGTATAGACAGACGCCTGGGCCAAGAAGGCAAATGTCTATTAATTTGTAGAAACAGAAGCAGTTATCTCCTAAATTAAAACCAATTAAATCAGAGAGAATTAAAGTGATGAACAGCAGGAGTCTTCTCCCCTCAGTCCTCAAGGTCCTCAGCCTACCTGCAGAAGTGAAAATGGGCCTCTGCCTTCTTCCCTGAAATTCTTGCTGCCTTGGCTCCCATACGCCACGCTCTCCAGGCTCTTTCTTGTCTGGTCTCTTACCAACTCCTCCTCTCTCCATTGCTCCCACTCCAGCTGGCTGCTGTAATTCCCCTAATCCCATCCCAAACCAGCAGCCTTTCTCTTTCAATCCTTCCTTCCAACTCAGACAACATAACCACCTGCATAATTTCAACTGGGAGAAGCTCCAAGGTGAGCCTTTTCATCTGTGCTTCCAGACCTGCGTTTCTAGTTAACTCTAGACTCTCCCTGCTCAATGTCTTACTGGAATCTCAAATCCAATATGTGCAACAGGAAACCCTCCAACTTATTCCTTCCCAATCTTTTCCTTCCCTTGAACTTCTAGTGATGAAAGGAGCACACCATTCTCTGAGCCATGTGGATTGAAAGTCTAGTGTTAATCTTTGCTGCTCTCCTCTCCTTTTTCACTCTGCAGGTATAAACAATCCTGTAGGGCCTGCCTCTGCCAGATTTCCTGCACCTGTCACTTCCTTTCCATTTCCATGTGCCAACATTACACTACCTCTTGACTACTACTGCAAGAATTTTCTAAGTAACCTCCCCAGCAACATTATACACATTACGTATTTATCTTTTCAAAGCCCTGGTTCAAAAATTCTTTAGTGTTTCCCTACTGCCAACCCCTTAAATTTCAAATTCTTTTAACTGGTGTTGAAAGTTTCCGATCAGTCCCCCACCAGCTTCCCAGTCTTATCCTCCTCCTACCTCCTGTCCTTCAAAGTGGATAATCTCTCATTCCCTAAACCTCCCCTGTGCCTCTCTAACTCTGTCTCGAAACAGACACCTCTTTATCTTTAATCTTTCAAGTTTAGCTATGACACTGCATCTTTCATGGAGTTTTTCCTGCCCCACACCTTATCATCTAACCCCCAACCCCTGCCAAACAGAATCTAACCCCTGTATCCCTGAAATACCACAGCCTTTGTGCTTCTAGTAGTGCTCATATTACTTCCTGTCTGGTTTTATAGTTGGTAGCATACACAGCTGCCTTTTCCAGTAGGCCACAAGTGACAGGCATGTGTCTTGAGATGTCTGTCTTTGTGTCAGCCAACAGGCCCACCAGGTGTAAGTATTCAAGACATTTTAAATCAAGAAGAGCTGAATGTAGAGAATGTAAGCAAAAGCCAAAGAATTTCAAAGTGCAAATTATGCTATCCAGAGGGAGATTTGCGTGTAAATAGAGGTTTAGGCAAGCCTCATGGATTTCTCTTTCAACTGACTCAAGTTCAAGTCTAGGCTCAGCAACTGGCTCCCTCTGTAATCTTGAGTAAGTGGTTTTACCACCTCCAGCTTTGGTTTTCCCATCTGTAAAATAAAAAAGGAGAAGCCTCAATGGTCCCCCACAGCTCTCTTATTCTCAGCTCCCAAGACAGCTCTCTGATGTTAGTCCTGGAAGTCTTGCAGCATCCAAAGTTTAATTAAATAGGATGCTAAGGGAATTGGGATTATTTCTTAGAGCAGGGATGGCAAACTTTCTAGCTTGTAGGCCACAGAAAGCTGTTAGTTTAATATCACTCGGGCCTCAAGAATTTTCTACAGACTGTCTAACTCATACCAGCAAGTCCCAGAATGATGTGTGCATCAGTGGAAGCAAAATCGCTGTTAAGACACAGGCCTGGCATTCCCTCGCAGTCCTCTCTTTGACACTTTCCTCTGAGAGTGCTCTCTCACATGCTAAGCAGACAGGCCTCTCTCAGTAGGCCCTTTGGGTAAACCTGTCGAGAGGACAGATGACAGTAGTAGCTTCAATGGAAGACAGGCCTCCAGGATGGGGGGAAGCCAGGGAACATGACAATGGCTATGGACACTTCACCCGCTGTGTGCCGAGCAAAAATATACTTTGGTCAGTTTGGGGCTTAGGGAGAAGACGGCTTTGGTCTTGTCAAAAAAGAGGGTTTGAGCTATGGACAAGTAAATATTTGACAAAGAAGAAAAAATCGAAGCTATTCAGAGAAAAATTACTTCAGAATTGGTGATTTCAAGAAGCTTCTATTAATTATACTGTTATCTTTTTGAGCTGCTGGGGGGAAAAGCTATTGTAATTTCAGTTTGCATTGATAAGACGTCTAGTGTCTAATGACAGAAAGTAAAGGAACACTCAGTGTTTTTCACTAGACAGTATCTGGAATGTTGTGCTCAGTTGTCATCTCCCCATTAGCTAACTAGAGGTTATCTACAAAGGATGTTGAGAAGCCTAGCTGGGGCAGGACTAGAAAATATTTTACCTGAAAAGGAGCGGATTAACAAATATTAGAAAGGTTCCATTGTAGAAGCACAGACTCAGTCTATGTTGTTCTAAAAACAAGGCCAAGATCAATAGTGAAAGTCAAAGGAACGCAGCCTTCAAAAGGGAGTTGTTAATCTAAAGTTTTTAACAGTGAAAAGGATGAACTTGTGAGGCAGTGTGAGCCCATCATAAGAGACATTCATTCTCCAAACTATTACAGTCTGTATCACTCAAAACTATCCTGTGTATCACATCATCCCTGGATTCCCACCCATCCACGTAATTCTTACTTATCCATCAAAGCTTACTTTAAATGTTGCTTCCTTCAACAAGACTTCCTGTCCTCCCAGATACTAGGCTAGATGTTAAATGCTCCCAAGCATTCTGTCATTTGTTTAACATCTGTCTTCTTTGACATATTTATGTTCCACGAGGACAGGGACTGTGTATTACCAGCGTCCAAACTGGCACACTGCTATGCAGTGAATGAATGGCGGCCATCGATCAGGAAGGTATAAAGCATAAAAGCAACAGTCCTTTGAAATTTAAAATGTCTTATCTAATTGTTTGAAACATTAGCAATGGAATTTCCTACCACTATCTAAGGGGATGGAACAAAAGACCAACAAGTTTCCATTCAGTTAAGGCTCAGAAAGGAAGCCACACCCACCAGCTAAATTCACCTAATTTTATACATGATTTGCATACTGGTAGTTTCTACTAACTCGGGATCTTTCCCTAACCCACTGACAATACTGGACACAGATTTTCTCAAAAAGTCTTTCTTACCTCATAGAAGAAGGGATGGCCAGCCATATCAAAGATGTTAACTTTGATTTCTCTGTCTCTGACTTGTACCCTGAAATGTTCAAATGGAAACAATTCCAAAGAAGGTTATGGCTTCTGTATTCCCATTGAAATCATCTATGTCATTTATTAATTTTAAAAAGGTATGTGTATGAAATTTAAAAGAGGCTTTCTTAGTGCCTCTTCTTGATAATAGATAATCAGTACAACAGAAGCTGGTAATTGGGCAGATCATCTTGCCCTCCGTATTTTCAGAACACTGAGCCCACCGTAATAAGCACCTAATTTACCTTCAGCTTACCTCAAGATACTTTAGTCCATACCCCTTAACTAACAAATGGTGGCTATTACCATGGAACTAAGAAAACTGATGTGGGCAAGTAGGACTGAGAGGAAGGAAAACAAAATATTTTATGTCACTTAAGAAGACATCTTAATTACTAGTGGTTATGCTGGGTTACCACGCAGAACAATAACTAAAGTGTGTGATCTTCACTGAGCAAAAGCAAGTCAACTTGGTTTCAAAAAAAATTTTTTTTTAAAAGATTTTTATTTATTTATTTAATAGACAGAGATCACAAGTAGGCAGAGAGGCAGGCAGAGACAGAGAGAGGAGGAAGCAGTCTCCCCGCTGAGCAGAGAGCCCCATGTGGGGCTCGATCCCAGGACCCTGGGATCATGACCTGAGCCGAAGGCAGAGGCTTTAACCCACTGAGCCACCCAGGCGCCCCGGTTTCAAAATTTTTAAATAGAGAAAAGAACAAAAAGGAAAAATGACAACCATTCATATTAGAATTAAATACTATTCAATGTGGTAGCATATTTGCATCTTGTCCTTTTTATTTTTTTCCAGAAAAATCACTACTGGTAAATAAATTAATGTAGTATTGTAAGTATTTCAAACACTAAAGAAAAATACAAAGATGAAAGTTTAAAATTTATCCCAAATCCTATCACCCAGAAAAAACCTTCGTCAATATAGATGAACATCACTACAGTCTTCTATGCATAGATATGACTGATGAGCATAAGTATTTTTTTTTTATAAAAATGGGATTACCCTATTTTAAAATAAAAAGTATGAGGGGCGCCTGAGTGGCTCAGCGGGTTAAAGCCTCTGCCTTCGGCTCAGGTCATGATCCCAGGGTCCTGGGATCGAGCCCCACGTCCGGCTCTCTGCTCAGCCAGGAGCCTGCTTCCTCCTCTCTCTCTGTCTGCCTCTCTGCCTACTTGTGATCTCTATCTATCAAATGAATAAATAATAAAATAAATAAAATAAAATAAAATAAAAAGTATGAAATGTATTTGTTACTGAATTTAACAAAAGAAAAGGGAACTGAAGTGAACTAGAATTATTGAACTTTAAATACATTTCCTCATCAGAAGAAATATTTCCTAAAAGATCCCTCTAAGTTAAGAATAGGAATTATTCACAATAAATTAACAGGGTAGAATCATTATGTTTTTAAGTGACATGTTTCAGTTTACACAGCATTGACATGAACCCCTCCTCCAGGATACAAGGACATCGGTACTTGCTCTCATTGTCCCTGTACTACCTCCTGGTTTGTTTATTGTTATTATCCCCTTGTCCGTATCTATAATATCCACTTTCTATTCTGAAATCATAATTCCTACAGTTGTTTTATATTACTTGTAGACTTAAATTAAGCTAACCACTAATCATTTCTTTATTCCTGAATTTTCTACCATATTTCATCAATTCCAAAACGCATATTTGCTTTCATTTTAACATCTGTGAAATCAGGATCCATCTTACAAAAGAGGATGTGAGAACAGCAAAACAAAATAACAACAGAGCCTGAGAGCATCTGGAGAAGATCTGGTATAATAATTTATACTAGAAAATATTGCCTTAAAGAGATAGCAGCTGACAGGGGATGTAAATAAGGCCATAAAGTCAAAAATGTATTCACACATTGAAACTCAAAGAGGTTAATTTAATTCAGATGCCAGAGAGAGGCAATTACTTTAAGAAAAATGGTAATTCATTACCTCAAGGTTGTGCTTTCCTAGATTATGGCCTGAAGACCACCTGTATCATTATTATGAGAGACTGTTAAAAATGCAGATTCCTGTGCCCCATCTCAGACCTGGCAAATCAGAATCTTGGTGGGCAGGTCCTAGGAATCTGCATTTTTACAAACTCTACAAGTAATTCTTCAGCATGCTGGAATTTGAGCTTCACCATGTTGGAAACAGGGAGGATGGAATGGGTATCTATTATTTTGACTACCCCAGAGTATTCCCCTTTCCTCTTGTGGTTGTGGTTCAGATGGGTTTGGCTCTATGTTCTTAGTGACCCCACTCTGATGGCCATAGCCAACTGAGCTGGGGAAACGCACCTGTCCCCACCTGGACAATCAAACCTTCTCTGGGATTTTTTTTTTTTTTTTTAAGATTTTATTTATTTACTTGACAGAGAGACAGCAAGAGAGGGAACACAAGCAGGAGGAGTGGGAGAGGGAGAAGCAGGCTTCCCGCTGAACAGGGAGCCTGATGTGGGGCTCAATCCCAGGACCCGGGGATCATGACCTGAGCTGAAGGCAGCACTCAACGACTGAGCCACCCAGGCACCCCTTCCCTGGGATTTTTAAACTTGGAATACTAACTTCGGTCCCTCTCTGGAAGTAACATTCACACTGTGAGTCTGAGATCTGCTGGAAGCCATGTAGAGGAAGCTATAAGGTGGAGAGAGATGGAGTAAACGATCTGGCTCTATTCTGTCCCTGGTTCTTCCAGCCATCTCTAAGCCCAGCATCCTTATAACTGGATTATGTGAATTTATTAATATCCTTTATTTATGCTTATTATTACTATTATTATTATTTTGCTTGGGCTGGTTTGACTTGGGTTGCTCTCAGTTATAGTCTCCTGATTCACCATGGGACAACCATCTTTCTCCCAAAAACTTTCAGCCCAAAATAGAAGAGTCTGTTGACTAAACGACAACAGTTCTATGGTATAATATGGTGATACTCATTTCTTAGGAGAATAAATTAGCTACTTATATGGATTTAAAACAGAACCACCTGAAACAGGATCTCCTGCCATATCACTGATGAAACTCTGTGTCCTGAAGTACAGATACACCCACCACTTTGTCCACCTTCTTGAAAGCTGCCCTCATATTTAATCTTGCAAACTTCCTCTTCTGTCCTATCCTACCTAATAATACATAGTTTTTGAGTATCTACTCTGTACAAGCACTGTACCAGGCACTTGGGGATGATTTATACTAATAGCCCCTTCTTCGTGGAGCTTATAATCTAGCAGGAGACATTTAACATATAAAAATAATGACATGTGGCAATTTATTCTAAGTACCATAAACAGCATAGAAAAAGTTTAATATTTCTGTCGTTTGCAACCAAAAAGAGTCCTCACTAATAAAGGAGGTATTCCAAGTCCTCATGAAACAAGACCATTTCACATCTTGGAAAGTCTGACAGATGGAGAGATGAGGGGAAAGGACATTTCAGGTGGACAGAATAAATAATGGCACTGAGACAAGAAAAATATGAGGACAGTGGTGTAGTGTGGAGGGAGGGTAAAGTGTGTAAAGGAATGAAACAAGAGGGAAGAAGAGGCAGATTAGGGCCAGAATAGTAAGTCCCTGAAACTCCACCTTCCGGGAGAGTGCTGTGTACCTCGATTCTATGCACTGGCAGTATTATTTCCTGCTAATGTAATCCTATCTCCCCAAGCTCAACCCACCCCAAGTCATCTCCAGATAAATCCCCACTTCTTCCCAGTTCTACTTCTCCCAGATCATTTTCTAGATACCAATAGGCTATAAAGATCATAAACCAATAAATGATGCCGTCTGGTAGAAAATTTTCCACATAATATTTAGACTTTTCAGAAAGAGTATCTCAAAATGCTCTACAAACACATCTGCTAATAGGACCCACTTATACAAACGTGTGTCATAAAAAGGCATATCTGTCAATTGGGCTTTATATTAACTTGCTCATTGTTGTAGAACCTATACCTAAGGGAGGGCCCGGCAAAAAAGAATGTGGTCGGTGATGAACAAATTATATGATCACTACATTTCTGTAAAGGTCTCTTATTCCTATCTTTCCTGATTTATTTTCAGATTACCTATTTCAAGACACATCATTTTATAGGAGTTCAAAGGT
Source organism: Enhydra lutris kenyoni (assembly GCF_002288905.1). Classification (NCBI taxonomy): domain Eukaryota; kingdom Metazoa; phylum Chordata; class Mammalia; order Carnivora; family Mustelidae; genus Enhydra; species Enhydra lutris. The sequence goes on along the minus strand of NW_019154119.1, from coordinate 3,624,491 downwards.
CTATGTAACTTACAAGCCCAAAAAACCGATGTACTTACTTTGTGACTCCATAGTCAATTCCAATGGTTGCAAGATATTTAGACACAAATCTTTTCTCACAGTATCGTTTTATAATACAGCTCTAAAAAGGTAAAAAAAAATACAGGCTTTTAGTAAATACACTCTGGAAACATACAAAATAAGCACAGTTCTTCATCATGGTTTCTTCACTCACCACAATGAGAGAGAAAGCATTTTCAAAGAACCAAAACAAATGCTAAAAGTGAAAATTTCAAGGAAAAATTACTTAAATATTCTTCCCTAACACCAAACATGTTTTCAGTTTAGTTCTCCATCCTTGTGCTCTTTTCTTTTGAAGACTTACTCTTATGCTTTCAACAATACCACCAAAACGTTTAGCGTTGACCTCCCTTCTCAAAAGCACATCTATACCTTCAATACTAAGACTACTTTCTACTTGGGTGTCCTGCTGTTACCTCAAATTCGACATGTCCCAAAATGGCCTAATCCTACACATAAAAACAGTTCATCCTGCTGACATCCTGGTTCTGTTAATACCACCATTTTCCCAAACATAGAGGATCAGAATATTAAAGCCATGTTTGATTCTGAGCCTTTCTAAACCTTCTGAAGGTTTCCTGCCTCCTTCTCATTCCAATTCCCACTTATACCTTTTGGGTTTAGATTCTCATCATCTACTAGACAACGGTAGGAAATTTTTTTTTTTTAAAGATTTTATTTATTTATTTGACAGACAGAGATTACAAGTAGACAGAGAAGCAGGCAGAGAGAGGAAGGAAGCAGGCTCCCTGCTGAGCAGAGAGCCCGATGCGATGCGGGGCTCAATCTCAGGACCCCGGGATCATGACCTGAGCGGAAGGAAGAGGTTTTAACCCACTGAGCCACCCAGGCACCCCGGTAGGAAATTCTTTATTGGTCTTTCTGCCTTCCTTTCCTCCCAACCTCAGTCAATACGGCACAACACTGACATTTTTCACTTCCCTAACTCAAAAATCGTCAGTGGTTTCTCAGTGCCAAGTTTGAAACCCAAATTCCTTTGTCCTTTATTTAAGGTCCTCCATAATCTGGCCCTAATCTGTATTCCCTGTCTGAACCCTTCTAATACAAACTCTCCATTTCCGCAAAACTCCTGGACACCTGACTTCCTAGCTTTTGTCATGACTTGCCCTCTAGTTGGAATGAGCTTTCTCCCTTCTTTCCAAATCTTCACTTGTCCTTTAAGGCCCAGTTTAAGCTCTGAGCTCCAGGTTTTAAGAGATCTTGCCTGCATCTGAACTATTCCAATACTTTACACACATACTAATACACACACACACACACACACACACACACACCAGCAGTCATACATGGCTTTGTATTGTAAGTTATCATTTCGCATGTACATATTCACATTATCTCTTCAGCTAGATGGCATACTATTTGAGGACAACAAACGCTGGTATTTTACTTCTATCTTTTCGCTCATGCCATTGAAATTTGCTCAGTGCCAGTGAAAACCAACTTGTATATTAATAACAACCCTTAGCACTCATGAAACTTACAATTTACTTGGGAGTGCTAGTAACGGAGTTCATTTTGCTCAAATCCTTCCCCGATGAATGTTACCCTAAATTAAATAGGACAGTTAATTTAAAAAGCAGTTAATAAGCTTACTGTGAACTGAAGGAAAAATTTCTTCGGAGTGACTACTGCTAAGAGGCTATACTTTTAAAAGCATTTTATAGCTGGAACGCACTTCACAAATATTTTCTCTCACAATAGCTTGGGAAAATGAATATAGCCTTTTTCTAAATTATTCATGAGATTAAGAGGCCTAGCAGTCCTTTAACTACAGTACACTATTTAAACACTAGTTATAAGTATTTCACAAGACACATATTTAAGTAATTGTATTAATAACCACTCCCTATTACATAAATAGGGCTTCTGGTCCTTAGGCTCTTATAAGCTCTTATAAGTTAAATAACACAAATACAGAGAGAATGTTTTGCTCTCACTATTTTTCTTAAATAGATTTTTAGGTACTTTTTTTTTTTTTTTACACAGATTCAGTTAAAATCTTAACAGGTTTGGGACTCTGTTTTTAATAGAATTTTCCTAAAATTCATACGAAAGAACAACTATCTGGGAAGAACTAATCAAAATATGAAAAAGAGGAATGGGGCAGGACAATACAAAGAAGACGGAACCTACCTTAATAGATATTAAAATACAGTCTGAAACCAATCAAGACAATATTATATTGGCATAAGAACAAATAGGTCAGTAGAACAGAAGAGAGAGCCCAGAAATAGATCCTATTAAAAGAAGAGAGTTTAAAAGTGACAAGGTGATATTTCAAGTTAAGAGGAAATGGGCGACTGGGTGGCTCAGTTGGTTAAGCAACTGCCTTCGGCTCAGGTCATGATCCCGGACTATCAGGACTGAGTCCTGCATCAGGCTCCCAGCTCCATGGGGAGTCTGCTTCTCCCTCTCACCTTCTTCCCTCTCATGTTCTCTCTCACTGTCTCTCTCAAATAAATAAATTAAATCTTTAAAGATAAAGGGAAAAGAGTGACTTATTTGGTAAAATGCTACTTACACAAGTTAGGCCTTTCTCTAAATACAGAATAATTCAGATGAATTTGTGATTTCAAAATTTAAAAATAAAACAACAAAAATTTCAGAAGAAAATGTGCACCAACACTTCTCGGCCCTTTGGCTAAGATCAAATGCAAAAGAAATGTGCAACATATGTACAACCTTAGGGAAACATTTTCAACCAAGAAAGGAAACTCAAAAATCATAAAAGAAAGGACAGGAGTGTGGGGGTGGCTTAGCTGGTTAAGCCTTTGGCTTCAGCTGTGATCCCGGAGTCCAGGGACTGAGCCCCTCATCGTGCTCCCTGCTCAGTGGAGAGTCTGCTTCTTCCTCAGACCCTACCCCACCAATAAATAAATAAATCTTTAAAAAAAAAAAAAAAGGAAGGAAGCAAGGACAGGCACAACTGAGTATATAAAAAATAATAATAATGGGGTGCCTGGATGGCTCAGTGAGTTAAGCATCTGCCTTTGGCTCAGGTCATGATCCCAGGGTCTTGGGATACAGCCCACATCAGGCTCCCTGCTCAGCGGAGAGCCTGCTTCTCTCTCTCCCACTCCCCCTGCTTGTGTTCCCTCTCTCGCTGTGTCTCTCTATCAAATAAATAAATAATTTTTTTAAAAAAGAAATAATAATAATAACAAAAGCAATTGTATGGCAAAATATTTGTAAAAATATTAAAAGACAATGACATATCCAGACAAATATTCATTACTTATATTAGTAACTGGCAAAAGTTATTATCTCTGATGTCCCTGAACCAGAAAAATTGATAAGACACATTATCCAAAAGAAAAATAAATAGGGAATATAAATATACAGAATAGCAAATCCAAATAGCCAATAAGCATATGAAAAGGTGCTCAACTTCATCTGTAATCCGTGAAATGCAAATTAAAGTAATAATTCTCACTAACCAGACTGGGAGTCATTAAAAGAATGACAACACCTGTGTTGGCAGGGATATGGGAAAAAGGGTACCTCCATACCATATTGTTGATAGAAACACAGTTTTTTGAAGAAAAGTTGGCAATAGCTATGAAAATTTTAAAATATGCTCTTGAACTCAGCATTCCACCCCTGGAAATCTAGTCTATAGAAATGAGAAAACCAGTATTTATGTGTGTACACACACACACACACACACACACACACACAGAGTATTTATTGCAACATTGTTTGTAGTAGGGGAAAAGCTAGAAATGACATGAATTCTTATCAACGGAGGAATGCTTGCATATTGTGGACTATATACAAATGAAAAGGAGTAGAGCTGTATCGGATTACTTGGAGGGATTATCATGTCTATTGTTAAGACAGAGAAGTGGGGCGCCTGGGTGGCTCAGTGGGTTAAAGCCTCTGCCTTCAGCTCAGGTCATGATCCCAGGGTCCTAGGATCGAGCCCTGCATCTGGCTCTCTGCTTGGCGGGGAGCCTGCTTCCCCCTCTCTTTCTGCCTACTTGTGATCTCTGTCTCTCAAATAAATAAATAAAATCTTAAAAAAAAAAAAAAAGACAGAGAAATAAACTCCAAGAAGTATATACAATATTGCAGGACATTTGAAAACTCAATTCAACTAATTTAACAGTAAAATATTTATTAAATTTAACTGGAAATCTAAAATTAGGGCAAGCTTCAAAGTTGGATGTTACAAAGAGTCTGACCCTAGAGGACGAGAACTGGACTGGGTCTTTGGAGTAGGTTGACTGCCAAGGCAGAAAGCTGAATCAGATATACACAAAGACCATAGAGAACTTTCAGGATTCTCCCATAGAGAAGATTAAGCCCTTGGAAATCCCCTTTTTCTTACTGAATTTCTAGAACCTCTAAAACAATGCTGAGTAATAAAGGAAAATAGCAAGTATCCTTTTCGTACCTAATTTTAATGGAAATAGATTTAGCATTGTACCATCTGCTATGATATTTGCTGTTGGCTAATAATAAATATTGTCTTTCATATTTAGGTAGTTTCATTTTATCCTGATTCTGCTTAAAGTTTTTATTAGGATTGACTACTTGATTATATCAAATGTTTTTCCAGTACTGAAAAAATTTTCTCCAGTAGTCAGTTAATGTAACAAATTATGTTGGCGAACTTCTTAATATTGAACCATGTCTGCATTCCAGGGATAAACTCTCCTTGCTAGTAGTGAATTATTTTTGATATACTACTGAATTCTATTTGTTGATATTTAAGAAATTATACATCTCTCTATATTTGTGAAATTGGGATATACTTTTCTGTTTTGATACTATATCAAGTTTTGCTAGTTAAGTTACCACAACTTCATATAATAAACTGGAGCTGTTCACCTTTTTCTTTGCCTTAAAATTATTTAAGTAACTGAAATTATATGTTTTATAAGCTTAAGTAAAGCTTATTCATGAAGTCATCTGATCCTGATACCTTTTAGAAGGATAAATCTTTTCATTGTTTTTCTAATTCTTCTTATGTGACTAAGGGATTGGGTTTTCTACTTCTTTTTGAGTCAGTTTTGGTCATTTATATTTTGCTAGGAAGTCCTTCATTTCCCCTACATTTTCAAATGTCCTTCTACAGAACTGGATGTAATATTTCCTAGTCATTCTTTTAATCTCTTCTAGTATGTGATTATGTCTTCCTTTCAGTACTAATCTTGAAATTTTTCATTTTCTCTATTTTCTTCTTAAATAGATTTTTTAAGGCACTTTTCTTTCTTTATTAATTTTAATTTTCCAAACTTTCTTTTGGTTTATTTCATGACTTTTCCTAATGTCTTAGGTATTAAGTTCCTTTAATCTTTTGAAATGAGATATACCATATAACAAAATTCACACTTTTAAGGTATACACTTCAGTGGTTTTTTTGTACACTCACAAAGTTGTAAAACCATTAAGTTCCTTTAGTTTTTCTCTCTCTCTTCTTTAGAAATGAATAAGATAATGTGTTTTCCTTTGACTACAGGTTTAATTTTGTCCTGAAGTTTTCAGTATAGAAACTCTTTAACTGCTTTCTAGTTATTTTGTCATTTGTTTTGATTTGCCCTTTAAGCCAAAGATTATTTACTAGGGTATGTCTTAATTTTTTACTTAAAATTGTTTATCTTTCTATATTTTCCAAATTCTTTAAACTGAATATGTGTTACTTTTATAAGTAAGGCTTTTTTTTTTTTTGAGAGAGAGAGAGAGAGAGAGAGAGAGAGTGCCTGAAGGGAGAGGAAGGGGGGGGGGGGGGGGGGGGGGGGGGGGGGCGGGGGACAGAGAGAATCTTAAGGAAGCGCCATACCCAGCATGGAGCCTGACATGGGGCTCAATTTCATGACCCTGAGATCATGACCTGAGCCAAAATCGAGAGTCAGATGCTTAACCAACTGAGCCACCCAGGTGCCCTGGCAATTTTTTTTTCTTTTAAGTTACATTTAAATCTTTGATCCAACTAAAATTCATTTTTGAGAAAGCAATGCAAGAGGAATCCACCTCACTCCCAAACAGTAAATAGTCGTTCCAGCAGTACTTATTAAATGGTCTCTACTTTCCTACCACTTTACTATATTTGTTATAAATTTGTTATGAATTTCCTTATGTGCTTGGATTTATTTCTGGACTCCAGTCTATTCCACTGATGTCTCTCTATGACCTTCTCAGCATCAATAGGAAAAACTTAGTAATTTAAAATGTGTTTTATTATCTGGTAGTGTTTTCCTTTTTTTTTCAGTTTTCTTAGTTATTCTCACATTTAATTTTTCATAAGGACCTTAATACTTTCTATTATGTTTTGAAAGGGAAAAAGAAACCCTATTTTTATTTTAACTAGTATTTTAACTAGGATTGAATTACTCTTGTAGATTATTTTAAAGAACAGACATCTCTAAAATGTTGAGTGATCCTAATTAAGGGGAAAGTATGTCTTTCCATGTGCCTAAGTAATTTTATGTCACTTTGTAGAGCTTTACATTTTTTTTAAAGATTTTATTTATTTATTTGACACAGAGAGAGATCACAAGTAGGCAGAGAGACAGTCAGAAAGAGAGGAGGAAGCAGGCTCCCTGCTGAGCAGAGAGCCCGATGTGGGCCTCGTAGGCCTCGATCCCAGGACCCTGGGACCATGACCTGAGTCGAAGGCAGAGGCTTTAACCCACTGAGCCACCCAGGCGCCCTACATTTTTCTTTATATAGGTCCTACCTATTTCTTCTTAAGTTTAAACCTAGGCATTTTATTTTGGCTGTTATTGTAAATTAAAATAATTTCTCAATTATATATTAAAAATACTATTTGATATACGACAGCTGTTAATTTTTGCATATTAATTTTGCTTTACTGAATTTTCTTATTGTTTCTTAAAGTTTTTCAGTTAATTCTCTTTGGGTTTCAAGATAAATAATCATATCATTAATAATGATATGATCATAATCATAATCATAGCAAATAATAATAATTTTGTCTTCTCCTTTCCAATATCTCATATTTTTTTTCCTCTTGTCTAATTGCATTGGCTAATAAATATAGAACAATGTTAAAAAAAAATGTGACACTGGGCATTTTGGGCTATTTTTATTTTATTTTTTTATTTTTTTATTTTTTTTAAAGATTTTATTTATTTATTTGACAGAGAGAAATCACAAATAGGCAGAGAGGCAGGCAGAGAGAGAGGAGGAAGCAGGCTCCCTGTTGAGCAGAAAGCCCGATGTGGGGCTCGAACCCAGGACCTGGGATCATGACCTGAGCCGAAGGCAGCGGCCTAACCCACTGAGCCACCCAGGCGCCCCTGGGCTGTTTTTAATGTTGCACCATTAGGCACAGGAAAATGGTAAAAGTGATGCATGCTTACTTAGCCAGCTCACTATTAAAGCTTTTAAAGGCTTTATTCTTTTCTTTTTAATGCCTGGCACATAGCTGGTGTTCACTAAATGTTGAGTTTCAGTGAACTTCTGTTAATACATATATATACAAAGATACATAAATAGTACAGGATATTACTAAATGGAAAGAAAAGACACTAATAAACATTTACTGAGCATCAACAACGTGCAGAGCACCGGCCTAAACACCTCCATTAAGGGCTCTTTTGATTTTCACAGCATACAATGATGGAGCGAGAACTGCAATAGGCTGTGAAGACTCAAGTTCTAATCCTGTCTCTGTCATTGATTTGATGACCTTGGAGGGTTCTTAACCAACAGCTTCCACTTACCCAGAAAGGGAGACAATTTGGGTGAAGAGGAGAAAGTTTAGAATTCACTTGGGAGAAGGCCTTTGGTCCCTCTTGCCCCCACCCCCCGGCAACCCCCCCCAACTATGGGAGAGCTTACAGCGGGGACCCACTAGAGCCAGCCAAGAGAAAGGTGGTAGGACGAAGGCTTTGAGAGAATGAATATGATGACACCACCGGAAAACAAAAACAAAAACAAAAACAAAAAACAAAAGCAATACACAAAACAAAATGCAGGCTCCGTGACATCCATTGCACTTCCCTTGCGAAAAATGTTACCCTCAGTTGCGCTCTTAAAATAGATTCTGGGCTCCATGTCCGCGGAGCAACATTCACAAACTCCAATCCTCACATGCACCCCGGTAAGCTCCCTTAGGCTCCCAAGAACTGCTGGGGTAATTCAACTTTTATTCTCCACCTCTAAGTCCTGGACAGGTCACCTAGAAGGCAGATAGGGTAGTAGGCAGACGATCTGACATAAGGACCTAGGCCTCCTTACTCTTTGGGGGATACATTCAAGGGTTATTGGTCACAGGAGACGCCTTCTTATGGAGAGTGACGTCAGTGGAGGAGGAGGGGGGGCAACCAAAGGTCAAAAAGGTCAGGAGAGTTTTCCTCACGGAGGCGCATCCCCTAGGAGGAGACCCGGGCCTGCTCAGGGGCGGGGAGGAGGCCGGGCCCCGGGCAGTTGAGTGGCCGCCCTCCCAGCCAATGGGCACGTCGCCCCGCCGCGCTGAGGTCCCGCCCCTCCCAGCGCAGTACTCACTTTTCCCACTTCAGCGTTGCCCATGGAGATGACTTTGATGCGCAGGGACTTGCCAGGCTCCTTCCGCTTCGGCATGTTGGCCTCCATTGCCCTCGCTCTCTCGGGGCCACCCGCCTCGCTATCTCCTTGTTCACCAGGCTGGCCCGTCCCTCAGGGCTCCTCGTCCAATGGTGGACTCGCTGCTATCGTCACCGCCCCGGCTCCGCGCCTCGCCATCCCCGCCGCTGCCTAGCAGCGGGCGCGGTCGGTTGGGAGCTCTGGGAACTGGGGGTGGGAGCAGACAGTCTCGCGATGCTAGAAAGGGGCTGCGTGACGTCATCACCGGGCTCTGGGGACAAGGTTTTGATTACCTGTTCCCAGGAGTCGCGCCGACGTGCGGGGCTGACTCTCTCCGCAGGAAGTCGGCGTTGGGGAGTGCTGGGTTTACACCCGGAGCGCGGCGGGGGTGCGGGGGCGCCAGGACAGCGGCATTTGTTAACGTTTCACCTCCGAGTGGTAGAAATGTACTGGGGGTTTGGGGCAGATAATCGGGCTGGGAGTATTTGGAATTGAGGGTCCAGGCCCAGTCGCGCTAAAAATTCGGAAGTAGACCATAGTATGTTTGGGGTGTTTTTCTGAATTCTTCCGTCCCTATGGGCCGGTCTGCACTAATAACCCCTGCCTACCCATATTATGTTTCTCTTGCGGGGAGTTGGAGAAGGCGGGGCCCTGGTTCTGGAACAGGGGCGTTAGGCAAGATCTGAATCCCGTTAACTATTGTTAAAAAAATAGCTTGTCTATTTGGAGTCAAGACTGATTTTAGTTGAATCATTGCTCTTCTTATTATATATAGTCCTTATCTGTAGGAAGAAAGCTCAGATTAGACATTTCTTAGACTCTTCCAGTTCTATGAAGGGGTGTGTGTGTGTGTGTCCTTGTAGCTGTTTGCTCCTTCATTTTCCTCTCCCTCCCACTTACATTCAAAGTTAACCCCAACATCTGTGCTCACCTTCCCTGTACTATTAATATGACCATAGAATAATAGCGAACCCTAAAACAACCACTTTTCTATTCTCATTAAAGGGGATGAGGATCTGCTTAGAGAAAAAACAGTCTGGGAGAACAGTAAATTTTTGAGTCATCATCTTGAGTTACAGAAGTTAAATAGAACTTGACAAATGATTAGTACCTTGAAAAAGAATGGCTGCCAACTTCCGAGTATATTACAAGGGCAAAAGTAGCATTATTTCTGTTCTCATGTAGCTTTAAACATCTTAAAGGAAATGCATTGCAGTAAGATAGTGAATAAAGCCTTAAAATTTCTTATTTTCAAACATTTTATTTTTAAAGCATGATTTTTGAGAAAGAAGCTTACTCTGGGTTGTATTTATGATCATCAAGTAATAAAACTTAGTTTAATGAAGCTTTTAAGGTTTTTTTTTAACAACCATGAAATATAAGTCCTGGTCAGAATTTCGATATTTTAAAGTTCAAAAGAATTTAATTTATACTGATTCTTCACAAATCTAGATGCTGACCTCTCAGTATAATTTAATAAATCAAAGCAATAAACATCTTTTTCTTTGCTAGTGCACCTTTGGCCCTGTAATACAACTGTTGTGGAAGAATAATTGCAAAATGTCAAATCTTCACTTATTAAAAGACGGATTAGGTACGACACTATTGCGCATATGGGCAGTAAAACAGGCCAAAGATTAAAATTTATTACCATTTTTTCATATTGATGTTTCTGATGTTTGAAAATGTACAGCCATATTTTCTATTGGGTGTGCAATTTAATTTGGAATTGAAAAGGCAAAAGAGTTAGCTTTCTTTTCCAGTCTTTTTTTGTTCTTTTTCTTCTTCAGGTTCTCCCCACCCCTTTTATTTTCCAGTCTTTAATACAGAAAGAAGAAAGAAGTGTGCAGGTGCCTGAATGGCTCAGTTGGTTAAGCGGCTGCCTTCAGCTCAGATCATGATTTTCAGGTCCTGGGATCAAGCCCCATAACAGACTTCGTGCTCATCAGGGAGTCTTCTTCTCTCTCCATCACCCCCCTGTCCCTCCCCACCCCTCATTCTCTGTCAAAAAAAAAAAAAAAAAATCTTTTAAAAAAAATTATAAAAGTTTTTAAAAAGAAGAGGAAGAAAGTGTGCATTAGCTGTTTATAGTACAAACCTAGGAAGTGGGGGTTAGGAACATATGCTCTGGGGGTTAGGAACATATACTCTGGAGTCAGCCCTGTTACACTTTTCATTGGCATAAGATGGGCATGTGGTGAGGGTAAGGATTGCAAGAAATAATGTACATGCACATGAAGTACATGGTAGTTCCCAGTAACTAGCCATATGCTTTCCTATACTCACATTTTTTATTTTTATGTATTAAAGACTACATATTTTAAATCTGTGTTTTTAAAGTAAATTATGAAATATTTTGGACCTGGTTAAAGGTATACAGAATAATATGATGAATACCTCTGCAAACACCGCATAGCTTAACAAATGAAATGTCACTGATACTGTGTGTGCTTTTCCAATACGTCCATCCTCCCTCTTTCTAAAAGGTTGCAACTATCTGAATTGGTGCTTTTAATTTCCAGGCATTTAAAAATTGTTTTACTACCGATGTATATACCACCTTAAAAATGTAATGTTGTGTTGCATTTAAAAAAATCTTTATTATGAAATAATTTCACTCAGAAAAGTTTTAAGAACAGCAGAAAAAAGTTGTATATATACTTCATCCAGATTCATCAATTTTTGACATTATATCTCTTTTACTGTATCAGTTGTACTCACTATATATTCATACACACACACACACACACACACACACACTTTTTTAAAAAGATCTTATTTATTTATTTCACAGAGATCACAAGCAGGCAGAGAGAGGGGGAAGCAGGCTCCCTGCAGAGCAGAGAGCCCAATGCGGGGCTCAATTCCAAGATGCTGGGATCGTGACTTGAGCCGAAGGCAGAGGCTTTAACCCACTGAGCCACCCAGGCGAAGGCAGAGGCTTTAACCCACTGAGCCACCCAGGCGTCCCACACACACTTTTTTTTTTTAATTTATTTGACAGAGATCACAGGCAGAGGCAGGCAGAGAGAGAGAGGGGGAAGCAGGCTCCCCACTGAGCAGAGAGCCCGATGTGGGGCTCGATCCCAGGACCCTGGGATCATGACCTGAGCCAAAGGCAGAGGTTTTAACCCACTGAGCCACCCAGGCGCCCCCCCCACACACTTTTTTTCTGAATAATCTGAGAGTAGTTTACACATGTTTCTTTATCCAGAAATACTTCAATTTGTATTTCCTAAGGACTTTCTCTTGCATAGCAATAGGATATTTATGGAAATCAGGAAATGTAACATTGTAACAACAACACTATTATCTAATCCTATGGCTCTGGAACTGTGCAGTGGGGTGCCCCACATCCTCTCAGGGTAATCCAAGGGGTTATCTGTGGGATATTTTACATTCTAAGTTTTCAAGGCAAAGTGAAAACTACTAGCTCAAGGTTGTTTACAATTTCAACAATAGGTGGCACCATATTCCTTGGATATATCATGTATTTGGGAAGCTGGATTTTTCAGGGGTTGCGATAAATAAGCAAGTATAGCACCAAAATCAATGAGAATCAGGAAATGAGGGTGCTCTTGTCTAATCTGATTCCAAGGCTTGAGAAGTTGTGCAATGCCAACAGGTGCACAAATCCTATTGTGGTTAAGATGAAATAAAAAACTTTCAATTTATGTGTATTATTTTTTTAAATGGCAACTAAATTGTTAGGGCATAAATATTTAATAAGTTGTTTGAACTTGAATATTTCCTTTGACCAAGGAACACTCTGAAAAAAAAAAATGGAAACACTAAGGGTGCCTGGAATGAAGGACGTTTGGGAAACCTTGATCTAACCCACAGTTCATCATTAGTGCCAATAATATCCATTATAGCTATGTTCCCCTCTCCCCCAGTCTGGAGTCTCATCCAGCATCATTTAGTTGTGATGCATCTTTAGTCTTCTATCTAGTATGATTCCTTAGTTTTTCTTTATCTTCCAAAATGACGGTTATTTTTGAAATATCCCTCAGTTTGTGTTTGTCTGATATATTCTTATAATTAGATTCAATAATGTTTGGCTAAAATAGCACGGGAAAGGCATTATGTCTTTTTAAGGGTATCATATTAGAAAGTGGGTGATGTCAATTTGTTCCACTTAATAGTATGTTAACTTTAGTTACGGTCCAGTGTTTACTAGTTACGGTCCAGTATTTACTATTAATTCACAATAAAGTGAATTTTTCCCTTTGTAATAAGTAATCTATAAGGGAATACTTAGAAATTATATAGACATCCTTTCTCCATTGAACTTTTATCCACAAATTTTCATAATCCAATGAGGATTCATGACGGAAGAGATTATTGCTAAGATGGGTGAGAAATGGTGATTTTTTAAACTCCATCATTTCTCCTACATTTATTATTTAGTAGTCTACCACAAGGGAGGGCTTTCCTTTCTCATTCAGTCATTTATATCAGGATGCCCTCATATATGCTTATTTTACTTCATGAATGTTCTGTTATTACTATTATTTGTTTTGATGCTAAAGCTGGCTCATGTCTTTTTGATATGTCTCCACCATTTTTTCGTTGTTTCTGAGTACTTCTCAAAAGTTGTACTTCTGTGCTTTCTGGCACAATGAGCCCTGGATCCCCAAGTCCTTTTAGTGGAGAAAGGTATTTAGAAACCATAATTTGAGTGCTAGTTGTGTTCATTGATCTGGGTGCCTTTGCTTTGGGCCCTTTCAATTAACTGAGTCAATAAAAATACATATATGTATGTGTCTGTCTGTATATATATATATATATATATATATATATATATATATATGCATCTAAATCCATATATTAAAACATATTTCACACTGATATCCCCATTTTAGCACACCAGAATTCATTCTAGTCTTCCCCCTGTCCAAATTTATAACTCTCTGCTTCAACAGTAAGAAACCTGGCTCTCATTATCTTCAATATATTTACTCATTTGCCCAACCCACAGTTCATAGGAAGTACTTTCAGAATGCTAAACCATACCATTTCAAAAAATGGGAACATTTTAAACTAGAATTCAGTGTTTATTTATAGCTATTTTTGTTGTTATAGCTTTTTTTTAAACAAAGATTTTAATCATTTGAGAGGGAGAGAGAGAAACAGAGAGCACAGATGGGGAGGAGAGGAAGAAGCAGGCTCCCCGCTGAGCAGGGAGCCTGATGTGGGGTTCTATCCCAGGACACAGGGATCATGACCTGAGCCAAAGACAGATGCTGAACTGACTGAGCCACTCAGGCACCCCATAGCTATTTTTGTCTCAAACTGACAAATACAGTTTTTCATATAGTTTCATATAGTATAAATATTATGTTCAAAAGTTAATTGGGTTAATCCTTTTTTCCCTCTTTCGTGTGCTTATAGTTTTCATTTGAAATGCAGTTAAGTTCCTTTGTTTCTGTTAGTATTTTACTCTGGTTTTTTCCCCCTCATTACCATTGACTTTACTAATTTTTGGAACAAATAAAACATGAATGTAGTTTCAAAAGTCAAAACGATAAGAACTGCTCTACTCAGCAAAGTGTCACTGTCATCCCCATTGCCGTCCTCTTCCTGTCTTCCCCCCGACCTTCTGGGGGCCCCCAGTTACACTAGAATCTGGTTTATTCTTTCCTATGGTTCTTTTTATAAAAAGTGAGCTGTTACGCGTATGTTTTCTCATTTCTCCTTTATTACACGAAAGTGTGTGTGTTCTTTTGAACTTCGCTTTTTTCACTTAACAATATATCCTAGAAAGCACCTCATGTTAGTTCACAAAGATCATACTCATTCTGTTTTGCAGCCAGGTGAAACAGGACTCCATTGTGCAGATTTACTATGGTTTTTGTTTTTTTTTTTTAAAGATTTTATTATTTATTTGTCAGAGAGAGAGAGAGGGAGAGAAAGCGAGCACAGGCAGACAGAAAGGCAGGCAGAGGCAGATGGAGAAGCAGGCTCCCGCCGAGCAAGGAGCCCGATGTGGGACTCGATCCCAGGACGCTAGGATCATGACCTGAGCCGAAGGCAGCTGCTTAACCAACTGAGCCACCCAGGCGTCCCTACTATGGTTTTTTCAATATATTTCTGGGCATTTACGTATTTTCCATATTGTTGTGGGTATGTCTTCAGGGGCAATTTCTTAAAAAGCAACATTACTGGGTCAAAGGTAAGTACATATCCAGTTTTGTTATATATTACCAAATTCTGTAAGGTAACATTTTGAGAAATTTTGCATTAATATTCTTAATATTGGAATTAAATAATATTCTTAAATAACAGGTTAAGTAATTGTGTGAAACTTCAGCTTGTTTAAATATTCATGTCCTACTTGCTTCATAAAAAACATTTGGAAATTTTGTCTCATTTTCCATGCTGGAATAATTTATGTGACAGAATTCATACAACTCATTTCCCAGCTTCAGCTCTATCAACAATATAAGAGTTGTTTTCAAGATAGAAAGATTATCCTCTGTGGGCCAGATCTAATCAGGTGAGTCCTTAAATAGGACTGGCTTCTTCTGGCAAGAGATATTCAAAGAACGAGGGGGATTTGAAATGAGGGAGGTTCTCCATTGCTGGTTTTGAAGATGGAAGGTACTACATACCAAGGACGTAAGAGTGGCCTTTCAGAGCTGAGAGCGACCCCTAGCCAACAGCTATCAAGAAAATGGGCACCTCAATCCTATAACCTTAGGTAACCAAATTCTGCCAAAAACCTACATGAGACTGGAAAGAGCTCCTGAGCTCCAGGTGAGAACATAGCTCTCTGTCTGATACCTTGATGGCAGCCTTGTGAGATTTCTGGCTTAGAAAACTTAGCTACTCCATTCCTGAGCTCCTGACGTACAGAACTGGGAAATATTAAATGCCTATTGTTTAAGGCTGTTAAGTTTGTGGTAATTTGTTATGTGGTAATAGAAAACGAATGATGGAAAATGAAAAATTTCTATCATACAGATTCCATTTCTTGAGAAGGTCTGTCTTCGATGTGGCAGTGCAAGTCCCTGCAGACCAATGGTCCCACTGACAGCTACAAACTCTGGGGGAAAAATGCAAAACCGCTATCTGCAGATTGTGAAGAGTAATAAAAATCAGACAGATGGTGGAGGGGAATAAAAGCCTTGGAGAAATGACTGGCATGGGATGAGTTTCTCCAGATCAATACAAAGACTTGAGTATACACCAATTCTCCTTAGCCCTTTCTGTCTTACCTATTAGCATACAGGATTTTAATTCTGAGCATGTACAACATCGTATCAAAGGACAGGGACATTAGGATACTATACAGACATCTACGCACTCATTCTACTACCATCCCAAGGACTGCTTGGCAATCTGCATTTTCCAAATAGGGAGGAAACACTATCTCCCATCCCACATGATTTATTTTGGTAAAATTAAAATATACAGAAAATTTGCTATTTTGACCATTTTTAAGTGTACAGTTTAGTGGCATTAAGTATGTCCATATTGGTTTTTTTTCTTTTTTTTTTTTTAAGATTTTATTTATTTATTTGACAGACACCGATCACAAGTAGGCAGAGAGGCAGGCAGAGAGGGGGCGGGAAGCAGGCTCTCTGCTGAGCAGAGAGCCCAATGCGGGGCTTGATCCCAGGACCCTGGGACCATGACCTGAGCCGAAGGCAGAGGCCTTAACCCATTGAGCCACCCAGGCGCCCCAAGTATGTCCATATTATTGTACAACCACTGGTACAGTACCAGCCATCTCCAGAATTTTTCGTCTTCTCAAACTAAAACCCTGTACCCATTTGAATCCCTGTTTTTCCTCCCACTTGTCCATAGAAACCACCATTCCACTTCTGTCTCTATGTCTTATATAAGTGGAATCATATAGTATTTGTTCTTTAGTGCCTGGCTTATATCACTTAGCATAATGACTTTAAGGTTCCCTTATGCTAGTCTTACAATGGGACTGACACGCCTCCCCTTGATGGGAGTGGGGTGTCCATGTTCCCTCTCCCTTGAACCTGGGTAGTCTTGTGATTGTGGTGTAATTGACATCACAACACTTTGAAAACTAATAAAAGGCAATGCAAATTCTAGTTTTCTTGGAATGCTCACATTTGGAATCTAGATATCAACTGTAAAGAAGCCCTAGCAGTTCATGCAGAGGCCCACATAGAAAGGAGCAGAGGTCCTCCACACCCACCCACAATCACAGCTGAGTTCCCATATGCCAAGTAGCACCAACTTGCCAGCAATGGGATTGAGCCATCTTGAATGTGCCAAGGCAATGAAACAAGGATGCCAACAAGAAGCGGAATGTAGCAGTTAAGAAATATATAGCAGATGATACTCAGTAATGTAGACAGGTAGAAAATTGCCATTAACCTCATGAAGGAATTTGAGCTCAGACCAAGGTGCCAATTTTAGGGGAGATCTCCTGGGGTACCAGGTGAATTATAAAGAGCTCAAATGCCATCTTCCTTCCATTCTTGGGATGCCAAGTTCATTTGAACTTCTTAGCCTTTGTACTTAGTTTTCTTCTGCCTAAAATACTCTTCTTCAGATCTCCAGGTGCTCTAGCCATACTGGTATGGAACCCACCCCCGCCCCCAGGGAGGAGAGACTTTGGCATAAACCAACATTTCCATGTACAAATCTAGTTACAGTTAATGGCACTTCTCACTGCCTAATAACAAGTTAAAAGAAAGAAGGGAAGGGAAGGGAAAGAAAAGGAGAGGAGAGAAAAGGAAAAGAAGGGAATGACAAAAAATAGAAGCATAGAAGGAGGGTGCCTGGGTGGCTCAGTGAGTAAAGCATCTGACTCTTGATTTCAGCTCAGGTCATGATCTCAGGGTTGTGATTGAGCCCCACCTCCGGGTCTGCGATGGAACCTGCTTGCGATTCTTTCTCTCTCCCTCTGCCACTCCACCCCACCCCCCAAAAAAAAAACCAAAAAATGAAGAAAGGAAGTCTCTGGGCTATGCCATAGGACTCTACTTCCTACCCAGCTCTCTTCAGCAGTTCAGGTCAAGGTAGAGCAGAAAATTTGACAAGAGTTGTCAATAATCGTAAAAAAATAGGAACTCTGATGATTATGTTGGAAAGATTTAAAAAAGACCAGTCTGCTATAGATTAGTCATGCATATTCGTAGCTTGATGCAATTTTAACATTTTGCAAAATCCACCAAAATTTCTGGTGCCCACATGTCTATGGGGCTGGATTGCTTTGTCATAGGGTAGATATGTATTCAGCCTTGGTAGCTGGTACCAATAGTTTTTCAAAGTAGGCTTTATCAATTTATACTCACCAACAGTAAAGAGAGAGTTCTAGTCCCTCCAAATTCTCACTGGCCTTCAGTTTTGTCAGTTTGTTCAGTTTAGCCTCCCTTATAGGTTTGTAATTGTATCTAATTGTAGTCTCCACTTGTCTACCCATGATGACTAATGAGGTTGGGTGCTGTTTCATTGGTCTATAGGTCATTTCCTCTTATGTGAAGTGTCTGTTCAATCATCTTGTCTAACGGTTTATTGAGTTGCTTATTTTTTCTCAGTGATTTGAAATTCTTTCTATACTCTAAATATGTATCTTTTGTCAGATAGATACAGCTGGCGGAAGTAGCGGTCCTGTAAATTGTAGTCGACAACTGGAAGTAACTCATTTGTCCAGCTGTGGAGGAATGGAGACGTAAGTTGCAGTATATTATTACAATGGACTGTTATGCTGTTGCTGTACAATACTGTACTACTTGTGTGAATCTCACAAATACAATATTGATTTTAAGAGGTTAAACAGAAAGGGTATTAATCCAGTTATATAAAGTTCAAAAATAGATAAGATTAATCAGCGGTATTAGGAGTCAGGATTCAGGTTATCCTGGGCACAGTGAATGAAAAGGGCTGTAAAGAGGGTTTCCGGATGCTGGCCTTGTTTATTTCTTAATCTGGGTTGTGGTCATGCAGGTGTGTTGATGTTGTGAAAATCCACCAGGCTACACACTAAGGATTTGTGCATGTTCCTGTAGTATGTTACACTTCAACACAAAGGCATTTACAAGGACAATTCTTACCTAATTTTCAGAAGGGCCTAAGAGCTAAAAAAGCAGCCTTGGCTCGATGGTTTTTCTCTGCTTGGAGTATCTCGTGCTGTTGCTGTGATAGATCTTGGTGTCCATGGAAACCAGACAGAGAGTGTGGTGGGAAAGCAAGCAAGTAGGGGTTGGAGCCTGGGGAAGAGGCACGTGCGACAAAGGAACAGACACTCTTGGCATCTCCCCACCCATCCCAGCATACTCTCAGATCCCACTCAAGCTACCACCAGTTCCCTGCTAACACAACTGTCTGCCTAGGCCAACTGTGACAAAGACTGCTTGTCATAACTTATTGGGAATCCATCCCATAACCAGCTCCAGCTCATCTTCTCCATGACTGGTTTCCATTTTCCTTAACCCAGCAGGAGCGCTGGCCTGGCAGGAGCTTGAAATAGAGCCTTCTCTGGATGAGGCACACTGGCATCTCACTACCTAGAGCTTACTTATGGGCTGACTTGGGTTCCAGAGTGGAACCTTCCTGTAGGCAGTAGCCTGACAGCGTCTTCGAGCGGTGACCATGAATGTTAAGAGTCTGCGCGTTCATGACTGTGCACTTCACCTGCAGCAGAATTCTTCAGGTCTTTGCTCAGAGCTTACTAATTCTTATTTTAAACATAGTTATATCCCTTCGATATCCAGTGTTCTAGGTCTATAAAAAGACCAATTAAAAGTGGGGGCTGGTGGTGAAATTTTCCCTGAAACGGTGCACGTGTGTCTGGCTTTGTTAAGTTTGAGAATTATTCTGGATATATCTGGAGATGGGTAAGTAAATCTGTGGAAGTCTATGTGTACACCAGTGTGTTGGTTCTGATGAATGTGTGTGAGAGAGCATGTGTAGGTTTCCATCGTGTACATCTGTCAGTTTCGTGTGTGTATATCGGGTGTGTGGTGTGCGAGGACATTTGTGAATGAATTTGTCATTTTGTGTTTTTATATATGTACGTGTGATCAGATGTAAAATATGTAAATGAGAATTTACACTTATGGAAATATGTAGGCTGTACATGAGAGAGCATTTGTGGGGCTGCTTTATAAGTTTGTGTCTTGGAGCTAAACTGTAAGTTTGTATGATGGATTCATGCAGGGAGAGCTCCAGGAAAAGCTTTCAAGTCATATGGTTGGACCATAAGGAACTGCCATTGTTGTGGGGTAAAATTGGTTAAATATTCAGTGATTTTTGTGTGACTCATCCTGATGTTTGTATGCCTGTACATCTGTATACATATTACATACATACATAAGTTCAACATAGCCTCTGTACCACCTTAGTATTACTATTAGAGCTAAGAAGGAGATGGCACCCATGGGTGTGAGATGGGGGGAGAGGGGGATTTAACATGGATCTTGAAGGAAAGATAAGACACAGAAGGAATGATGACTAAGGCAACAGAAAGTTGCAATGGGGAACATAACAAGAAATGAGATCAAAAGTTCTCTAGTCTGGCTCCATTGGTTAAGGGTGGGACCCTTGATCTCAGCTCAGGTCTTGAGCTCAGGGTAGTGAGTTCAAGCCCCATGCTGGGCTCCACACTGGGTGTGGAACCTCCTTAAAAAGTTATTTACTCTGAGAAACCTTCTCCAACACTTTTTTCTTTTCTTTTTTTTTTTTTTTTTTAAACTACCCTGCCCAAGTTCTCTGTCATGGGCTTCTGCACCAGCTGTGAACTTCCCTTATGACAATGTTTGTCACACACAACTGCGGTTGTTATCTCAAGTGGCTATCTTCCCCTGTAGACAGCAAGTTTCCTGAGGGCAAGAACTGGGTCTCTGTCACTCACTCACTTCCCAGCTCTGGGAACGAAGCTCAAAGCTCGGTACAGAACAGAATCTCAATTGGTATTTGTTGAAGAATTGTATGACTAAGGGATAGATATTCTGAGGAAGCTGTGCTTGTGTGACTTCTGTATTGGCCAAGGTGCTTGGCTTTTGTTCTGTGCAACTGATAGACATTTTGGAGAGGGGATTAACATCCACAGAATGCCCTTTTAGAAAGATTCATTTAGGGGTTGTAGAAAGCGTAGACAGGAGTAGGGATGGTTAGCAATAAGCCCAGGAGTTACCCAGGTGTGTAGTAATAAAAAACCTACACTCCGGAGGTGCCTGGGTGGCTCAGTTGATGAAGTGTCTGCCTTCGGTTCAGGTCATGATCCCAGGGTCCTGGGATCGAGACCCCGCTTGTGCTCTCACTTGCTCTCTCAAGTAAATTTTTAAAAATTAAAAAAAAAAAAAAAAAAGAAAAACCCTACACTCCAATGACAATGGGATGTACAGCAAGGGACAGAGAGAGGAAGAACAATAGAAGACTCAGTAATTGCTAGGCATGGGGGAAACAGAGAGCGGGAAAAGGTGACCCCAAGTTTTAGAGCCCAACTGAGGTAATGCTGAGAACACGGACAGAAAAAAAGGTAAGCAGTGTACACGGTGGTGAGGTCTGTGTTGAACATGTTGCAGATTTCTGCTATGTTGAGCATGAATTGAGGCTAACAAAGAAAAGAACATCCTAATAAAGATGACCACCAGGCATTTGAATATGTGACAAGAGCCCAGGCAGGAGGCTGCGGGTATAGCTATCCGGTCATTTCCTCAACTATTTGCTCCATACTTTTTGTGTGCCAGGCAACGGTCCAGGCTCTGGCCGTTCAGCAGTGAACAATTCTGCAAACTTTTATAGCTTCCTTATCCCTGCAGACATTCGTGAGCCATTCTTTTTTTTTTTTTAAGATTTTATTTATTTATTTGACAGACAGAGATCACAAGGAGTCAGAGAGGCAGGTAGAAAGGGAGGGGGAAGCAGGCTCCCTGCTGAGCAGAGAGCTCCATGCAGGACTCGATCCCAGGACCCTGGGATCATGACCTGAGCCAAAGGCAGAGGCTTTAACCCACTGAGCCACCCAGGCGCCCTCATGAGCCATTCTTGTATTTATTTATTTATTATTTATTATTATTTAAATCCAGTAAGCATCATTATGTTATAATCTGTACCTCGAAGCTCTATGTCTGACGTCCTTGCTGGTCTATTTCCATTGCCTCTTCCTTCGGCCCACCTTCTCTCATGCTGGCTTAGTTCCCTTCGTGCTGGGTTATCTTTGACTTTGAGTGGGAAAATTATTTGTAGAGATCTCCTGAGAATTAAAATGAAATCTCCTGAGAATTAAAAAAAATTAAAAGTATGAAAATGTCAAAAAAAAAAGTATTAAGATGTCAGTTTTTCTTAAATTGACTTATAGAATCAATGCCATTACAGGTATAATCCCAAAAGGAACTGGACAAGGTGATTCTGCATTTTATATGGAAGAGAAAAGGACAAATACTTGTTAAGACACACCTGAAAGAGAACAAGTTGGGAAAACTTGTCCTGCCAGGTAGCCAGATCAATTGTAGACCCTCCAATGTGAAGTATAACACCCTCTGTCCATGAGCTCAGATTGTCTATTACTCAGATTGTCATATTTCCATCACTCCTCAGCATGAAATGCTTGTTGGAGTCCATCTGGTGTACTCCCTGTCTTCTAACCTTGGGCTGTTACCTCCCCTCTCTTTGCCTTTGCTCTTTTTATTTTCCTTGCCTTTACTTCTTTTTTTAAGATTTTATTTTTAAGCAATCTCTACACCAATGTGGGGCTTGAACTCACAACCCTGGGAACAAGAGTTGCATGCTCCACCTACTGAGTCAGCTAGGCGCCCCTGTTTTCCTTGCCTTAACACGTGAATCCCTCCTTTCTACCAGCCCCTGGCCCAGCCCCATTTAAATACTCTCTCCAAAATCTCTTTTTGTTTTTCTCCAGCTCATGTAAATTTCTTTCCTCCAAACTCTCATGCTCCCTATTGTTTATGCCATTTATTTTGCTATTTTATCACGTATAGTATAAAAACAGAGGAGAGAAAAGAGAGAGGGGAACCTAGAGATGAGTATTTAAAACTGGCCATATGTATGCCTGGTGTCCCCCATCAGGAGATGCTCAGTCTTCTTGAGCAGGTATCCAAGATCTGACAGAAAGCCTGCCAAGCGTCATTAAGCACTCACCAGCTGATTTGTGTGGGAGATGTCATAGAGTCTGACAAAGCCTTATATAGGATGGGTGACAACCTTGAGGCTGTTGGTTTTCAAGAGCTATTTTCATCTCTCTTCATCTGATTTACAGTTTCAATCATGAAAACAAAGACTAAAAGATCAGAAACCACCCAGACGTCCTTTGGGAGGAGCTTTAGTTCTATGATGGTATGATCACAGGCAGCTAGGAAAGAGAATGAGGCAGCTCTGTGTCAGTGATGAGAAATTCTCTCCAAGAGATAGATAAGGAAAAAGCCAGGTGGAAAGCAGCACCACCATGTGTAGGTTTCTTGTTGGTTTGTTTGTTTTAAGAATATGCACACCCATGGTTTTGGACCTGCAGAGAGTCTGGCATTTGTGGGTGCCTGGGGAGAGGGGCTGAGGGCTGGAAAGTAAGAGGAAGAGAACCCACTGAATGCCCTTTGGTACCTTTTGTATTTTGTACCATATGAAGCTGTTGACCATTCAAGAAATAAATGTTTAGGAGAAAATAATAAGCAACAAAGATATTGGAAACAAACAGCAAAATAGATGGTGCCAAAGAACAGAATTTGGATTTTTTTGTGCTGTATCTTATGAGGCCAAAAGGAATGGTAATGAGGGACGGCTTACTCCTCATTAAGATGAAGATGAATGTGTTCAGGACAGACCTTCTAACCTGACCAAAAGCCTTTCAACTAAAATGTGAAGCAGAGGAAGGACAGAGCCAAGCTCGGGCTGCTAAATTCAATGCCTCCAAAAAGATACTAGCAACAGAGATATAATTGGGAGAGAATGGGTTGCTTAGCACTGGCTATTTGGTTCCAGAAAGAGAACCACATTAATAATCACACTAACTTGAGGAAGCCAAAAGATGCTCGTGTGTAATTGTAAACCAGATGCTAGTTTTTAACTTGCCTTCTACTGGAAAGGAACAGGAGGTCTGTGACAGCTCCAGGCTCTGTCCAGCTCCATCCATGAAGAAGACCAGGTACCAGCATCCACAGCTGCTCTCAGGTGGGCTGTGGGACCACCGCTTCAAGTTAATGGTTGCCAGAGATCGAAGAAATGTACAAAAGGGCAAGATCAGGGATCTGAGAAAGTACTTGAGTCATGGTCAACACATGCCCGGGCACTGGTATAGGAATGAAAAGCCCTGGGGGCCAAGAAATGCCACTGGCCAAGTGACGATCTTCCAGAGTCCCCTCCTGAGAAGTATTTATGGACCTCAAAACAGAAAAACTGTAATTTTGATGTGAAGCTTCTTTATTCTCTGAAGAAAGAACAGCAAGGTGGATAGATAATTTGGGGGATCCAAAGGTCAAATTCATAACCAGCAAGAAGAGGAAAACAGATCTATGATGTGTTCCTGCTAGAGTGGGATATTCACAGGGGTCAATGGAACAAGGTCTGGGGAATCAGGGACACTTGAATCAAGATAACTTAAGAATGATTGTATATTAGAAAATATGTACTCAAGGTGTATCAAAACCTCGAGGGTCCCACTGAATTCTCAGTATTGGCAAATTGTTCAGGGATGAAGACGCCAAAAGGAAACCAGGATGGCTCTTAAAAAAGAGAACAGATTGGGGGATTAGGGCCGGAGCAGCAAAGGAAGTGGTGTAGCTGGGCCTCTGTCCCTCAAGCCAGATCGCTGGTCAGTGAGTTTTAATGCATGAGGGTCAGCTGCTCTCCAAACAGTCAAAGCCAGGAGGGCTCAGATTGGAGACTTTGTGGCCTGGTTTGCACTCAGACCATAAAGTGCATCACAAGCAGTATCATTGTGAATACTTGGTCACCGACCCCTTGGCATTTTTCAGATCCCAATTATTCACCACAGTTGAAAGTTGGGCAGATAGGGGATGGCCCCAGTATTTGCTTTAGCTATGGTAAAGAGGAAGAGCCAGTGGGAGTCTGAAGTCTTGAGGACTTTTACCCAGTGAACATATCTTTTCTTGCATAGGATAAGGCAACTCCTCCTAGAGAAATTCTGCATTCCTCAACTTTAAGAATTTCAGGCAGAAACTATGAATAACTAAGAATCTGGCAACAGCTCTAGAGTCCTCCATCAAGATTGCACTCCCCCAACAGGGGGCTGGAGTATAAACACAAGGAACAGTGGATGATATGTATCATTCCTCACAGAGAATCACAGATGTTGTACTGGGGGAGAAGGAAAAAGAATTGACAGTGTTGAAAGACAGACATGAAGACCAAGAGGAATGGTGGAGAAGGAGGTTTTTATGACGTATTACTGTAAGTTATGAATAGGTCTTTGTTAATAGTCTTCGAAGGAGGCAAATAGAGATTACAATTTCCTTTAAATACTTCCGGTTGCCAGACTGTTTATTGGACTGTGACACCCTACAGAGACTGGGGACCATGGAGCTCAGGCTAAATTTTGGGTTACACCAGACTGCACCCTTTTGAGAAGCAGAGACGAATATAAGTGACAGTATTTTATGCCTCATAAATATTCGTTGTTGAATAAATAAATGAATTGATTAATGAGAAATTGCAGGTAGCGAAGAGAAGAGATGACATATAAGAGAAAGAAGCAGGGGCGCCTGGGTGGCTCAGTGGGTTAAAGTCTCTGCCTTAGGCTCAGGTCATGATCTCAGGGTCCTGGGATCGAGCCCCGCATCGGGCTCTCTGCTCAGCAGGGAGCCTGCTTCTCTTCCTCTCTCTCTGTCTGCCTCTCTGCCTGCTTGTGATCTCTGTCTGTCAAATAAATAAATAAATAAATAAATAAATAAAATCTTTAAAAAAAGAAAAAGCAGTGAACTGAAGGAGAGGTAAGGTTGTTACATGCAGCGGAGCAATTAATGGGCAAATGGGGTCATTGTTCTTAGAGGACAAGAGACTAGAAGATGATCGAGATAAAGAAGAGGAGTGGTTGTGTGGGTTAGAAAAGCTAAGGCCAGGAAGATGGAACTGGGCGTGGCTTTATGCAGATGCCAGAGAGAATGTTCTCAAGATACTCAAGGCATAGTGGTTCCATGTTGGCCTTGGATTCATTCTCTTAGTAAAGGTTTATCGAATGCTTACTTATCTGACAGGTATTGTATTAGGTCCTGGAGGCTAATCATAAACAAGGCACAGCTCTGACTAGTCAAATCTTACAGTCTAGTGCAAAGCTCAGCAAGCTACCGCCAAATCCAACCTGTTTTTGTAAATAAATGTTTGTTGGAACACACTCATTTGCCTACACATTATCTATAGCTGTTTTTTTAAAACAGCTTTATTGAGATGTAATTCACATACTGTTAAGGTTCACCCTTTTAGCATTTACAACCTAGTGGTTTTTAGTATGTTCACAGAGTTGTGCAATCATCGCCATTATCTAATTTTACACCCCCCCCAAAACCCATACTCATTAACAGTCACTCCCCCATTCGCCTTCCCACCCAGCGTCTGGAAGCCACTAATTCACTTTCTGTCTTTATGATTTACCTATTCTGGACATTTCATTTAAATGGAATCAAACAGCCTTTCATGTCTGGTTTTTCTTACTTAGTGTATGTTTCCAAGGTTCATCATGGCAGAATGTATCAGTATTTCTATATATGGCTCTGTGATGGCTTTTGCACTCTATTGACAGAGTTGACATAGCTGTATGACATAGCTATTGACAGAGTTACATAGCTGTAACGGATTCTATGGCCAGTAAAGCCCAAGAAATTTACTAGTATTTATTAAACATGATCAAAAAGTTTGTGGTGTTTGGTCTAAGGTGGGGAAAGAGATATCTTAGAATCTTGGTCTTGGTGAAAAGTGTACAAGTCAGCAAGTTTAACGTCTCACCTAATTCTGGGATCTCTTCATTAGCATCCCTGTTAGTCTTAGTCTGTTGAGAGGACATCTGATGGATTCTTTTTTTTTTTTTTTAAGATTTTATTTATTTATTTGGCAGACAGAGATCACAAGTAGGCAGAGAAGCAGGCAGAGAGAGAGAGGAAGGGAAGCAGGCTCCCTGCTGAGCAGAGAGCCTGATGCGGGACTCGATCCCAGGACCCTGGGACTGAGCTGAAGGCAGAGGCTTTAACCCACTGAGCCACCCAGGCGCCCCATCTGATGGATTCTTGACTTGACTTGCCAATAATGTATCAGGAAATATCAAGAAAGAACTGACTCCTAATGGAGAAGTCATGAGAAAGTGGAAGGAATGGGTGGGAACTGGGGGCATAGTAAGACCAGTACCTTAGATTTAAAAAAACCAAATTTTAGAAAACCAAAGAAAAGAATAACTTGACCCAATAGATAAAAATTCAAAAAGGGCACAGATAATTGAATGGGAGGACATCCATGTTCATAGATTGAAAGACTTCATATCATTAAGATATCAAGGCCACCCAAAGGGATCTTCGAATTCAGTGCAATCCCTGTCAAAATCCCAGTGACGTATTTTTTTAGAGAAACAGAAAAATCCATCCTAAAGTTCATATGGAATCTCAAGAAACTCTGAATAACTGAAACAATCTTGAAAAAGGACAGTCTCCCTGGGAAGTGTTTGGGATCCTGCAGGTGCCATTTTGTTTGCCACAATGATTGAAGAGCCCCAGTGGCTTGCAGAGATGCTGGACTGTGTGCGATGTGTGGACGGACCCACACAGTGAAGAACTGTCTCACACAGGTTTCCAGTGCCACCAGATTATCCATGTAGGAGAAATCCTTCTTATACTTATCCAAGCCTAG
The DNA here is from genome assembly GCF_002288905.1 of Enhydra lutris kenyoni. NCBI lineage: Eukaryota > Metazoa > Chordata > Mammalia > Carnivora > Mustelidae > Enhydra > Enhydra lutris. The sequence goes on along the minus strand of NW_019154119.1, from coordinate 3,597,089 downwards.
AGGTGAACTCCATTTTACATATGAACACAAGCACAGTTTACATGGCTTTACTGTATATAGTGAATTTTCCTCAAGGGCAATTGCTGGTTACATTGAGAGAATATTCCACTTGGTTTTATTGGGAACTTTACCAAGAGTTGCTCAAAGTTTCAGAAAATCATATCACTTATAGTAATGTTGCTTGCAATATTTGAGTCAACATACCTGTATCTGCCTGCATTTGTGTCTGTCCAAGCTATGGTGTTTTTATGGCTTGCAGAAGCATATTTGCTTAAACTTTATTTCTAAATGTTAAATAGGGAGGTAAGAGATCAACAGTATCCAGATGCATGTCATCTTACTTCTCTTAAATCCAAACTTATTCATCATAAGGAGTCACAAGCATGTGCCTGTTTCATGCTATCTTCTTGCCTAGCTGTGCCTGAGTCTTTATGTATTAAAATACAAATTGTTTCATTATAAATTACTTCCCCTTATTTCTTCTTTATTTCATAGGAATATATCGGTTTTAGGAAGTGATGGGATTATGTTATCTACATTGCTTATGAATTTCATTTCAGGGCATTACAAATATTTTTAATAAAAAGGTAATGTTAGGTCTTGCAGGATTGGGACCACTGTTCTGGAATATTAAATGAACTTTTGTTTTTATTTATTTTTTAAGGGTTTATTTATTTTAGAGTGAGAGGGAGAGTGCATGTGAGCAGGGGGAGGGACAGAGGGAGAGGGACCGAGAGTCTTTTTTTTTTTTTTTAAAGATTTTATTTATTTATTTGACAGACAGAGATCACAAGTAGGCAGAGAAACAGGCAGAGAGAGGAGGAAGCAGTCTCCCCGCTGAGCAGAGAGCCCAATGCAGGGCTCGATCCCAGGACCCTGGGAACATGATCTGAGCTGAAGGCAGAGGCTTTAACCCACTGAGCCACCCAAGTGCCCCCAAAATGAACTTTTATTTATTTATTTAAATTTTTTTAAAGAATTTATTTATTTATTTGACAGAGATCACAAGTAGGCAGAGAGGCAGGCAGAGAAAGAGAATGGAGGAAGCTGGCTTCCTGCTGAGCAGAGAGCCCAATGTGGGGCTCGACCCCAGGACCCTGGGATCATGACCTGAGCCGAAGGCCAAGGTTTTAACCCACTGAGCCACCCAGACGCCCCCAAAATGAACTTTTAAATATACCTGTAGAACTATAGTTCTCACACACACGCACACACACACACACACACACACGCACATGCACACACATTCACATCTATGTGTCCACATATGCTGCCCATGCAAAGCAATTCCCTTCTTATAACATAGCTTGTTATCATTACAAGCAATCAGATAGAACATGTGTCAAATAATATCCCCCGGGACATATCAACTTCCTATGGAAAAACTGAACCTAATTTGTCTTTAAATATCCTTCCTGGCCAGGCTTATTTTCTTGGAATGAGACCAAACGAAAACTGTATGGGTGCATGTTACTACTTTTCTAGCATAAAAGGAGCCATGGTTCTTGTCCTTGAGATTTCAAAGCCTGCAGAGCACGGACTAATCTGTGCTACACACATGCTGTTGCAGTGCAAGTTACAGTTGTGCCATTATGGTAATATCCTTTTATAACATTAGTCCCCTCTTCCTTCTGAAGCGACTGGACTGCTGGACTGTGGAGGGAAGATACTTCGTCTCATCATTCTCTGCATTCATGATTGCAGAGGCCATGGGGTAGGTCATCTTTATAGATTCAAAGTTCCAGGGCCTTTGTTCCCTTGCTATTTCTCTCCTTCCTCCCCGCCCTGCATCTGTGTTTTCCTCCTGGTCCCTTCCCTCCCTCCCACTCTGTTCTTCCCTCTGCTGTGCCCCCACATGGCTTGAGTCACTGCCTCCCGTCCTGAAGGCGTGATCGTTAGTCAGGGATGCAGGCTCAGCGTTCGCCTGGTTTTCCCTTTGTGTGCAGCCGTGATGGCTCTCTGCAGGATTCTAGGGAAACTGCAGGGACAGCTCGGCTGCTGGCACGGCCCCGGCTCCTCCAGAGTTGTGGCAGGGATGGCCACGGTGGCCGTGGTGACCACAAGAGAATGAGAGCCGTGGACTGATGGAGGCTGCACAGGGGAGACCAGAGGGGCTGTGTGTGTGTGTGTGTGTGTGTGTGTGTGTAGGGAAACCCAGCAGGTGCACAGGTGGATGGGCAGATCAGGGCTCTCACCCGCCTGCCTGGAGAAACGTCCTCGGAAACCTCACGCACTGTGTAGACAGTAAGCGAATCGTCTGCCAGCAGTGTCCCCTGCCTGTGACAGGCACCCAGAGGAATGTGTGCCCCCCCCCCCCCCCGCTGTGCCAGCCCTTGACCTTCCCTCTGTCTCCTCTGTGCCTCCTCTCTCATCCTTCCTCCCACTCCCTCTGAAAAAGAAGTGCTCATGGTACTTTTAATAGTTGCAGTGACGTAATGCTCTGGAATCCCCAGGTACCTGAATTCTATAGGCCAGGGGACTCTGAGGAAGTAAGTAGGCGCTCAGAAACCAGTCCTGCAGGCAGGAGGGAAGCACAGTCTTCTCCTTCCTCTCCCTGAGTTCGCCCAGTTGTTTCTGGTTCTGTTTTTGAAATCTGGTGCGGTTCTTTTGAAGCTTGCGGTCAACACCCTTTCGTGTCTTTTTCAACCTCCAGTCCAGGGCAGAACTGGGACCAACCACAGCAAGAGGTTTGAAGGGATGAGCTCTGCTCCCTTCTATCTCACTTCCTTGTTCCAGGCCAGATTTCTGCCTCTTGCCTCAGCATGAAATTTGGTAGCAAGGGTCAGAAAAACTAAAGTTCAAAATTGGAATAGATTCCAAGGGGATGAAGGTGGGAATGGCCATTTCCCTTTCTATGAAACTCGGGGACATCACATGATGGACTCTTACTACTTTTCAGCCCTGCATCTCTAGAAAGGATATGTTTGGGGTAGACCAGCAGCTCTAGTCTTAAGAGAAATTATAGTTTATGTTGGGCGTACTCCTTTCTTTTCTGTGCCCATGTCTTTGCATTGCCCTTTCCTTCTAATTCACTTCCCTCCACGGAATTATGTTCCCCGTGGTGCTCTATCCAGAAATGCCCCAGCCAGATCTCCTGGGGCAATAGTGCACACTGACTTCGCCTTCATCTTCTTCCACATTTCATCACAATTCTGGTTCCCTTGGGCTGGGTTATCTCAGCTGGTAGTTAGGAGAAAAGCATCTAATTAAGCTAATTCAAATTAAAGTCATGAAAATGCTCTTCTTAAAGAACTTGGGTATTTCCCCAACCTCTTAAAATAGCCACACAGGGTACCCAATTGGCCTGATGCGAGGGATTCCTCTTTAAACCAACATTCTCCTCCTTCCTCCTTTTGTGGCCAACGAGCTCTGCTGGCTACCTTAGAGAAGGCCCACCTCTCTCACCTTCTCTCATGCCTCACCGTGAAATTTCCCAGACATGTAAGAGGAAAGCTAGGAAATGCCTCCAGGGACGGTTTCCTGAAATGCATTCAGCATTTTTAACTCAACAGGTCCTTGAGGGGCGCCTGGGTGTCTCAGTGGGTTGCAGCCTCTGCCTTCGGCTCAGGTCGTGATCCCAGGGTCCTGGGATCGAGCCCCGCATCGGGCTCTCTGCTCAGCAGGGAGTCTGCCTCCCTCACCTCTCTGCCTACCTCTCTGCCTACTTGTGATCTCTGTCAAATAAATAAATAAAATCTTAAAAAAAAAAGCCAGGTCCTTGAGTGAATGTCCACACCTCTGTGTCTAGAGATAGCCCTGCTCCTTATCCTGGACTCCTTAAATCCCCTAGAAATCAAGAGCTACCAGAAGCAGAGTAGATTACCGTTGACCCTAGAAGCAAATAGATATAATATACCAGTTACAATGAGGAAGAAATCAATCATCTGGAACAGAAATAATGAAGATGTAGGCCAACCATTACCATTTGTGACATGTTGCCTTGGCTCCTTTTTTTTTTTGGAAAAAAACAAAACACAACAGGATATGTATGTATGTATATATGTATGTATTGGTATATATATATATATACACACATACACCCCCTGTTGGGTTTTTTGCCCCTCTGGAGAAACCTCACTAATACAGTTTCTATCTAATTTCCCCCAAATCAAGAAAGGACTAAACGGAGGCTCAATTCTCATGCTTTATCTCAGTTTACCTGCTTGACCAAATGTGGAATGTCATGGGATCAGATCTTGTATGTTTGTCAGGATTTTGTCAACTTAAAAGGCAAGAAGGAAGGGATTTGTTGACTCATGCATCAGGTTGTCCTAAACATGACTCTTCAGGTGTGACTGGGTTTAGAGGTTTAAATAATGTCATTGGTTCTGTCCTCCCATTGTTGACTCGTTTGCTCTGGAGTTGGCTTCCCAGCCAGGCAGGTTCTCCCCACCTTGTAGCAAAGATGGCCGCTGGCAGCAATAGACCTTACGTTGTTTTCCCTTCATGTCTTCCTCAATAGATTCTTCAAAAGTCCCCAGGATAACTCTGATAGACTTGTCTTGGGCCAAGAGAACCAAACTGTCAAGAGGATGAAATCCTTTAATGGCCAGTTCACATTGCGGGTCCACCATGCATGGGAAGACCAGGCAAGAGATTGGCCATCCTGTTAGGTAGAGGAGGAGCAATTCTCAAAAGGAAAATGCGCCAGGCCGATAAAAAGTAATGTATTGATACACTTTTATAAGGGTCAACATACTTTCTGAAAATTTAATTCAAATTAGCAAGGAATAGGGTGAGATGTGTGAATAATTCAGAGATTTTTAAGACATGCTTTTTTGTCCTTGACATAGAATCTAGTTGTTCTGAAATGGATCACATTATTTAATAATTTAAGGAAACATGAATTATTTCATTAGAAACTATTTTCTGAGTGCTTACTGAACGCTAGACATCATGCTAAATGTCTGTTGTACAGAGGTAAAAGACAAATTTCTTCTCACAAGGACCTTACAATCAGGTGGGAAAGACAAGCAAACCAGGAAACATTTTCAATGTGGGGCCACAAGTGCAATGATAGATGCGGACATAGGCGCCATGAGACTCCCCCAAAGGGCACCTATTTAACTCTAGGGTTTGAGGAGCTGATGCATGAGCCAAAGTTTGAAAAACAAGTGGGGGTCAGATGATGTTGGAGGATGGGGAAGAGTCTTGCAAGCAGAGGGACTAGCGTGTACAGGAGAACAGGGTCACAAGGTAGGGTACTGTGTTTGAAGAAGTATAGATAACTGGAATGTTGTACAGGTGGGGTGCAGGGAGGGATGGAGCTCGAGAGGTAGGCTGGAGACATATCACAGAGCCCTGTGCCAAGCCCACAGATTTGAGTTTATCCCTGAAGGATTCTAAACAGGGCATGATGTGTCCAGATTTGCAATTGAGCATGCTGCTCCTGGCAGCAGATGGAGTGGAGTGAGCCAGACTGGAGGCAGGAAGAATCGTCAGAACACTGCTGTGGCTATGTAAGATACGAGGAGAACATCTTTACAGAGAATGCCCCTTAAAAACATAGGGGAAGTAGCAAAATCACTATTTTGCAATCCCAATTCAAGCAAGGATTATGATTATCCACCGATGTTAAAATGTTCATATGGTCTTAAAGAATCACTCATTGGATTATTAATCACAAAGGAGAATCCATGCCTTTCCAATGGAAAATTCTGGTGTCCATCACCTTAATCTTGAGGTCAAACTCAAGCACAGTGGAACATTCCAAAGTTCTGTGCCTTCTGCTGTGAGGCAGTAAGAGTCACATAACTTCTTTTCTATAGTGTTCTTTCCAAAGATGTTTAATCTGAATTCAAGCATTAAGAAACAGACAAATCCAGAATGTGGGAGCTTTTCTAAGAAAAATGGCTGGAACTCTTAAATAATGTAGTATATGGGAAACAGAAATACAAAATGTGAGGGGAATGTTCTAAATCGAAAGAGGTTAAGGAGAGCCAACAACCACATACATATGTAACCCTTCCTGAGAGCTTTGATCAAATACTTGAAACAGCTATAGAAGACATTTTGGGGACAATTTGGGAAAGTTGAACATGAACTAAATATTAGGTAACAGCTTTCTAAGTGTGACAATGGTATCATTCCCACGTAAGAGAATATCTTCATTCTTAGGTGATGCTGGAGAACTGAGAAGTAGAGGATCTTGATATCTTCAACCTAGTTGCAAATGGCTCCATCAAATGCATAATGTATATGTATGTGCAAATACGTTATATATGGAAGCTTTGGCATATATGATGCATGCGTGATATGTATGGGTGCTCTTTTGTATCTAGACCATATATGGTGTATGTGTGTGTATGTGGGGGAATGGGACAGATCACCATTCTGCAATGTCTTTTTCAGAATTTTACAAGAATGGGAGGTCATTTTGGAACCTTATTATGATGAAACACATTATATACTTGAGAATGAAATAACTGATATATTAAAATGTTAAAATATGTTAATGAAATATTCAAATGTTTCTTTAACATTATTTGTATCTCCTTATATAATAAAAAGATTTACTGTTTTCTTTTTTAATTTGGTTAGCATTTATTAAAGACTGCATTTTAAAAAAGATTTTGTTTATTTATTTGAGAGAGAGTGAGCACAAGAAGGGGGAGCGGCAGAGGGAGAGGGAGAAGTAGGCTACCAACTGAGCAGGGAGAGTGACATGGGGCTGGATCCCGTAACCCTAAGATCATGACCTGAGCCGAAGACAGATGCTTAACTGACTGAGCCACCCAGGTGCCCCAAAGATTCACTGTTTTCATGTAAGATATTTTCCAAATGGTGACAACTCTTGGCTCATTTCTTCTTGTTTTGATATAAGGCTGACCTGTTATATTATCAATTCAATACCAGAGAATACCAGGATAAAGAAAGGACAAGGGAAAGATATAGAATTTCTCAGTCTATGATACTCTATTACCACTTCTGAACAGCAGTGGTGGGATTTGTAGAGGGTATGAGTATAGTGAATGCATAACAGGGGACAACCAATTGAAGGGAGAAAGGAAATGAATTAAATAGGAGAGGTGTGGAGATACACACATATGGTAAATACCTTGGCGATTCCTTCTCCTCCTTTCTTACTAATGCCAAATAATAAAGTTTAATTTTAATGTACTGTGTATATGTGTGTGTGTGTGTCTGTGTGTGTATGTGAGATAGAGAGAGGAGTGGGAGAGACATGTGAGGGGGATACATTCTAGAACTTCAAAAAAAAAAAAAACCAACCCAGTATTAATCGTGAGCACTTTTTAATGTCATTAAATTAATTTTAAAACACCCTAACAATTGACAGATGGATATTGTTTATTTTTTCCAAGGAAGACCCTAAACCATTCACTCATCTAAGCATGTAATATTTTGAGCCAAGAAGTTCAAATCACTTAATTCATCTTCATGGTTTCTCTGGGAAACAAGGAGAAAGAAGAAATTACTCTCCATCCCCTTTTTTATATGCCATCTGTCTATAAATGCATATATTTTGATTATGCACTTTATAGAAAAGGAAATTCCATAAACCAAGTACATCTCTCTGAAACACTTTTAACCCTCATTAGAATATATACATTCACCTGAAATTATTGCCTACAGACGCCCTGTATTCTTGCAATTTTCCAAATATGTACTCTTCTATGACCATCATGCTTATTATTTTTAATGGCTATATGATATTCCATTTTATTGAGTATGCCACAGTTTGCTCAAATATCTTACTCTGACATTTTTGGGGGTTGTTTTTAAACTACTTTTGGCATCATAAGTAATCCTGTGAATGTGTCATTGCGCAAATACTTTGTTTACCTTTTGGATTCTTTACCTGAGTCTCAATGATGCTGTCTTTATTATTTCATTTTTGCTAGACTTGTAAGTATATAATAGAACCTCTAAGCTGTTTGATTTGTATCTCCTTATATATATATCTTTCATTTCTGTCAGTGGTTTAGCCCACAGTTTCTATTTGCCTGTGTATAAAATTGTCTATTCTTATCCTTTTACACACTGGCCAATTGCCACAGAGAAGATAAAGAGTAGCCATAAAAATTTTTATTAGATCTAAATTTTTTAAGAATGTAAGCTCCCATGAGTTATATTTGTCACAAATCGTTTTCACATTCTGTGGTCTTTCTTTTTTAAACTTCGTTCAGTTACATTATTTAATATGATGTATTAATAGACATTAAGAAGAAACTATAACAGGATTTGCTCACAGATTCTTTTCCAGTGATTTCTATTGCCCTTGGAGACCTCCTTATCACCCCTGCAATTCCTAACACCTGAATCCTCTGGTCCCAGAACAAGAAGAGAAAATAGCTTTGGCTCGAGGTTGAAGCGAGGCCTGGCATACCCTGGGAACACAGCCTCCTCCCTGGGGACCATGACTGAGAGCTGGGCAGCTAGTCCCCAGGGACATTGTTTTTTTTTCTTTTTTTAAAGATTTTATTTATTTATTTGACAGACAGAGATCACAAGTAGGCAGAGAGGCAGGCAGAGAGAGAGGAGAAAGCAGGCTCCCTACAGAGCAGAGAGCCCGATGTGGGGCTCAATCCCAGGATCCTGAGATCACGACCTGAGCCGAAGGCAGAGACTTTAACCCACTGAGCCACCCAGGCGCCCCCACCCCCACCAGGGACATTGTTATCTGCACTCTGTTTTTTTCCACTTCCCTATTTGTTCCCAAATGATCATTGTGATATCCCAGAATTAAATCTCTGGCTGTCCCTTAATCCATGTGGTGAGGAACCAGAACTGACTATTCCCGGAGCTGCCTGGGGTGGGGGGTGCGGGTCATAGGGAGAAATGGGCAAGGATGGTGTGTCTCTTTGTGTCTCTTTGACTCAGTCATGCTTGCTCCAGGTCACTGCGATGACACAGCTGTCCCCTTCCATTATCCTGGGCCTGAACCAGGCATTGCACACTTCCTCGGCTTGGGGCTAGAGGTGTGAGACAGCTCCCAGCTCCACACAGAAGATTATCTTTATGGCTGTTTCTGGCAGAACTCAGTCCGTGTGTGTGTTGTGTGTCTCTGGAGTCTCTGTTGTGCATTACACCTGTGTCCAGCACCAACTGCCCTGTCCTTGTGATGTGTGGATGCGTGCTTGGCCCCCAGCAGCCATGAGGAGGGAGCTGTTTCATGGCCACCAAGCCACATTCTCCAACGCAGTCATTCTGCTCGGCTGCGGGCACTTGGACTGCAGTGGGTCCTCGAGCTCTCCACTTTGATTCTGCTGAGGCATAAATAATATGGCCCGGGATGAGAATCCACGCGAAGCTGGAGAGGCTGGGGAGCATGGTGGTTTGGGAATGGGAGTGGCGGAGGGAAAGAGAAGGAGTGTGGAGATGGTCTACCACTGTGTTTTGAAGAAGGCATACTCTAAAACTTAAAGATAAAAGGATACACACATTTGTTTGAAAATGCTTGGTTAAGAGCTCTGAAAGGCATTAGCAAGTGCCTGAATTAGGGGACTGCAAAAGCTGGTATGATCTTCCTCAACTTACAGTGGGATTCCATATTGAGAAACCCCCTCATCAGCTGAAAATACCATGAGTCGAAAATGCATTTCATTCACTTCACCTGCACAAACGCACACCCCTTCCATGTGCTCAGAACAGTTCCACTAGCCTATAGCTGGGCCAAATCATCTAACCCAGAGCCTACTTTATACTCAAGTGTGGACCATCTCATGTAATTTACTGAAGACTGCGCTGAAAATGAACAAAATGGTTGTGCGGGCGCAGAAGTGTGGTCCGTGTGTGGACGGTTCACCCTCACGGTTGCGGGCTGGCTGGGTGCTGTGCTCCCCGCCTGCATCATGAGAGAGGGTCATCCCGCACAGCGCCAGCTCAGGGAAGAGATCCAAATTCAAAATTTGAGGGATGGTTTCTACTGAATGCACATTGCTTTCACCCCATTGTAAAGTCAAAAACTCCTAAGCTGAATCATCCTAAGTCTGGGAATGCCTATATTGAGGACATGGTGAGAGAGAGCTGTTCACACACAAGCAGAGTGAGAAATTTCAAGGATAAAACAAAGAAGGGTAAGACTCAGGGCAAACACTGTGTAAAGAAAGAGTTGGGCGGGAAGCGGGGGGGGGGGGGGGGAGAGTGGGGCAGGACAGGGCTGTCACTGGTAGGGCTGACCCCATAGGCAACGCGGTACATCCAGCAGTTCTTCATTCTACCCATAAATAGCTCTCTGAATACAAGGCCATAGGTACCATTATTTGCTTAATATTTATAATGGACTTTCTTTTTAAAATGTAAGCATCTGGGGCGCCTGGGGGGCTCTGTCGGTTAAGCCTCTGCCTTAGGCTCAGGTCATGATCTCAGTGTCCTGGGATCGAGCCCCGCATCGGGCTCTCTGCTCAACAGGGAGCCTACTTCCCCTCTCTCTCTCTGCCTGCTTCTCTGCCTACTTGTGATCTCTCTCTCTCTGTCAAATAAATAAATAAAATCTTTTTTTTTTAAAGAAAAGATATTTACAGTAGCACACTGTATTTATTGAGCAATACCCGCATATAAGTGGATCCGAGTACTTCAAACCTGTGCTGTTCAAGGATCAGCTGTTATTTTCAACCCTCGATTGAACGTGAAGCTGCCAGAGCAAAGACGCATTAGTCTTTTTCATCATTGTATTATCAGGCCTACCCCATTGCCAAGTACATTGTAGCTCTCAATGCAGCACTCAATTCAAGCTGTTGAATGAATGAATTCCACTGTCTAGCACCCTTGAACAATTCTTCCTTTTATCAAAATCTTTTCTTAGCTGAACTTTCAATCTGCAAAATATTAAGATCTCTAGATTTAAAGACCAACTGCATTACTGGCCTATTTGTGTGGTCCAGCTAGCCAGTGAGATATTTCCCTGCAGACAGCTCAGAGTCCCTCAAATCACACTTATGTGGTGGGGCCACCTGTTTTGCTTCACAAAAGAGCAGTGTGCATGATGGGTGACAGCAGTCTCCCAGGTTGGACTCCTAGGTTCCAGTCTCTGATTTCTCACTTACTAACCTTGTGACATTGAGCATCCCCTGACTCAGTTTCCCCATCTGTAAAATTATACCTGCCTCATAAGGTTTTTTTAAATGTTTTTGACATGGTGCTTGGCACACCATAAGTGCTAAGTAAATTATCATTATAGCTACTAGATGCCTTTCCCTGCATGCTCTCCAGTTTGTTACTATCTCTTTTTCAAAGTGTAACCAGTCAATGGGGCACCTGGGTGGCTGGGTCGGTTAAGTGTCTGCCTTTGGCTCAGATCATCACCCCAGCACCCAGGGATTGAACTCCATGTTGGGCTCCCTGCTCAGTAGTGATCTGCTTGTCCCTCTGCCACTCCCCCAACCTATGCTCTCTAACTCTCTCTCTCTCTCTCTCTCTCAAATAAATGAAATCTTTAAAAAAAAATAAAGTGTAACCAGCATTCTAGTCTGACAGGAGCAAAAGGTACAGGAGGCTAACATTTAAGTTCTAGATATTTTACTTATTTTTAAAGATTTTTATTTATTTATTTGACAGAGAGAGATCACAAGTAGGCAGAGAGGCAGGCAGAGAGAGTGGGGGAAACAGCCTCCCCACTGTGCAGAGAGCCTGATGCAGAGCTCAATCCTAGGACCCTGAGATCATGACCTAAGCCGAAGGCAGAGGCTTAACCCACTGAGCCACCCAGGCGCCCCTAGATATTTTACTTATTTTAATACATTCTAAGATCACACTGGTTTTGGTTATCATACTGTTGAGCCATATCGACCTTGCATTTAGTAAAACCTTCATGCCTTTCTGTATGAATTTCTGTCCAAATAGCACTTACCCTTCCTGTCTCTGAAGAATTAAAAAAAAAAAAAAAAGCAGAACTTTTACATTTGTTCCTATTAGGTTTAATTTTGTTGGCTTAGACCTGGTATTTCAGTTCATAAGGATCATTCTGAAGTTTGATGACATTGTGCCATATTGGTTACCATTCTTAGATCTATGGCGTCTGCAAATTTTTTAAGTCCATTTTTTTAATGGCATATCTAAATCGTCCACAAAGTTGTTGAACAGAAAGAGGCCAAGGGCAAAATCCATGTAGCATTAGTAAAGTCTCTGCAAGTTAACATCTAATGGACCAGCAGCATTCTTCACACGACATCATCCAGCCTAGAAATCTCCATCTGGTCCATAAGGATTCTAGATTACCACTTCTCAATAAAGATGCTTATAAAAACTAGGGTCTAACGATGTTTGTCGAGGTATACTTATAAAAGCAAAAAATAGAAAACTATTTTAATGTCCCATAAGAGGTAATAGATGGAATACATACTTCCAATGGATTATTGTCATTGCAAAAAAATTAAAATTCTGCAGACTCATGGTTTCCAAACTTATTTTGAGCCATAGATACTATAGAAACTTGCTGGTTTTGCTCCCTCGTTTTCATACCCTCTTCTGATAACGTCATTTGGACATCCAGGAGGAGATTTCCCTTTCCCCACTGATGTACTTTTAGTAAAGCTAATAATTTTCCTTTTGCTTCCCTAGCCAGAGGGTATACCCCTGACCCAACCTAGGACAAGTGGGTTCTCTCTCCTAGCACTTTAAAAACAAAAAGTTGGAACTGATGCACCACAATAGTCATGCCCTCCTCCAGCTGGTTGATACAACATTTCTGCTGCTGGGAGCCCAGAGCTGCCCTGGTTCCTGCCCATTCTGATTCTGATTTTTCACCTATGCCCTTGAATCGATGAGCTACACATAACTTTCTAATGAATTGCATTTTTGTTTCAGTTATCTAGTGTTAATTTCTGTCCCTTAAATCCAACATTCTATGTATGGTAACAGATGGATGCTACAATTGTGGCAAGTCTAGCATAATGTATAGAGTTGTGGAATCACTACGTTTTACACCTGAAACTAATGCAACATTGTGCGTCAAGTTTACTTCAATAACAAATAAATTTAAAGATTAATTTTAAAACTCTAACTCTAGAGCCCTTTAATACTTTGTTAATCCATTTCTAAAGTTACAATATATAAACAAAACAAAACAAAAATCCAGAGTGTCCATGTTAATGGGAGGTCTATCCATTTGGCTGCCTCTTGGCCCATATAATAAGTGGAAAGGCTCTACAAATGTAGAGTGTAAAACGGAAGTCATCTTTCATTGGTGCAATATTTTCTCTTCCTTCTCTGGGGATATTAAATGTAAAGTTTTCTTCTACTACCTGCACTGTCTCTATGTCCTGCAAGTCCTTTTTACTGTTTTGTGTTTTGTTCTCTATCTTTCATGTTAGATGCTTTGCTTAAGGATCTGAGGATCTTTGGCTTTTAGTTTATATTTAAAAGCAACCCACTAAAACATGATCAGAAATGTGAATGGACAGGAGTCATATCCAGTTCTCCCGTTTTCAGCTCCACTGCCTACATCTGGCTCTTAGTGCCTGTGATCCTGAGAATTCCTGGAGTTCTGCTGTCCACATCGCCTTGTTTTCATTGGCATCTCCTTTGTGGGCACTTGTTTTCCACTCTCTTTGCTCTGCCAAGTCAGTTCCATACATCTACTTTCCTTACTTCTATCTTCCAAAAATGTGCTGTCCTCTATGGTCCTGTTACCTCTTCTCCTCATCTCCATTTCCTTGTGGATTCTTATCATTCTTAGTCCTTTAATGTAATCTTAGTGGGGAGGAAGTACGGGTAATCGTTGGAGTTCATTTCACTAGAAAATTCTATCTACTTTTCCATAATTACCATGGTTTCTTTTTATAGTAAAAGCAAATAATGGTATTTTTAACTTTTTAAAGACACAGTACTTATAACATTTTCATTTTGTCTACTGATAGTCAAAACCAATTAATGGATTAACAGATTGAATGATTGATCAGTTGATTCAAAAAGGAAATAAAGATGGTTACTATGACTGGTCCTTCATAAATTCATACTGGCTCCAAGTGTTCATTTAATCATTTTCTAGGTATTCACAACAAGCAACCCTGTTTAACCAAGTGATTCTATTAATTGTCAGCATTTAACATGAATCTGGTAATTAGCAGAATCCACAATTTTCCTTCATACAAGGTCAATTCAATTTCAATTCCTTTCTAGTTTCTCATGAATTTTTAAAGATTTTTTTTTTTTTTTTATTTGAGAGAGAGACAGTGAGAGAGAGCATGAGCAAGGAGAAGGTCAGAGGGAGAAGCAGACTCCCCACGGAGCCAGGAGCCCGATGTGGGACTCAATCCCGGGACTCCGGGATCATGACCCGAGCCGAAGGCAGTCGTCCAACCAACTGAGCCACCCAGGCGTCCCTAGTTTCTCATGAATTTTTAAAGTTTATTGATAGTTACTTTGCAATCCCTTTTCCAAGACTTCCTAACATCTTAGAAAGAAATTTATCTAGGCATGGAGATTTTTATTTGTTAAAATAATTAATTCTAATAAAAAACTTTTGCCTACCTTACGCTTTGTCTTTTTGCTGTTTGTTCTAAATCTTTTCAGTTTAAAGACCATAGTAGACTTTTTCTGGGGGGAGTGGAATGGGACCACCTAGCGTCCAAACACTCTTCTCATGTGAGGGAATCCAACATCTGTAGGAAACAAGGTTCTGCCTTTCACTACAGAAACCAAGAGGAACAGCTCTCCTTGTTCTCCACATACCAACTAAGCATGCGGTCTACAACCAGTGAAGCAGACGCTACTGTACAAGATTTTGAATATTGTGAAGATACAGAAGGTGGGAGGTCTTTGTTACTGCAGTATGGATTTGAAAGAACAGATGAAAAGGAATGGGCATCCTTTGTCAGAGACACTAAAAGTGGCAGCAGCAAGTAGCCAGTGGTGGTGGGGTCAGCCATGGTGGCCTTATTTTAGTGGTGTGATCCTGAAGGCATTTGGATTCCCAATCTCTCTTGGTTTCTGGCTGGGTTTTGATCTTGGGCTTCCTATTGACTCTCTACTATTCTAATGAATTTCTTTCCTGCTTAAGCTAGCCAGAGTTAGTTTATGCTATGTAGACCACGAACCTTGACTAGTACAAAGAAACTGGTGCTGGGAGATCGTTGCCAGCAACAGAACCTTGGGGAAATTGGTAGAAGACAGAATCTGCTACCTAGTTACTTAAGACTAAGAGAAGTAAATATCATTAGTATACATGACATCCAGTGGCTGGAAAAAAATTAAAAGGTAAATAATGCCCCTGATCATTGTTTGTTAGAACCAGCTATTTGATCCTGCCAAACTACAGCAATGTCAAAAGGAATTAAAGGACTACAGAATGCTATGACTTCTTCTGTTGTGTTGAATTTGCCTAAAAGAAAATAAGTCACCAACTCAAGTTCTTAAATTCTCAGACTGTAATACAAATTTTCTGAGACTGCATGAAAAAAACTCATTTCTTACAGCCACAGGACAGAGATAACTCAAAGCTACACTCCAAGAGTTGCCAAATTACAAAGTCAGCGGAATTGACAGCCTCCCCAAATCTCTTACATCAAAGTTGGGGCATTGATCAGCAAACTGGTATACCTCAAGCACTAAAATGGGAAAATATGCAAGAATATGAAGAGCTTAGGAAATCCTATTCCCCCCCAAACCTCACTGAGCCTCCACCAGTCCTAACAGGATCTGCCTTTCTATCTAATGAGGCTATTATTATTTTACATGAAGAAGCATCTAAGGGAGTTACCTTGCAAAGAGAAGCCAATTATCCTTCCCTACTCTACCACCTTAATCCTCGTTATCTCCAAACATATAACTAGAATTAGGTACCAGCATGCCCAGGGGGGCCAATTATAAAGTAGAACCCAGGAGTTAATGATCAGCGCTCACTGTGGGCAAGTTGCACACACACACACACACACACACACACACACACACACACACCAACTTTTCTTATTTTATATGAATATGGTGGGAAACACACATGGGAATAGTTTTTTTGTTGTTTTGTTTTTTGTTTTTTTTTTTAAGGAAGACAACCAACATTTTAGATTCAGGCAGAATTTATAGACGTGGATGTATTTTCTAGAAATTTGAATTTAACATACTAATTTGAGTAGTTGGAAGTGTTTCTCCTTATTTTCTTGGTGGGCTGCCTAAAACCTAGTCACACTAGAGAACAATGTTAAGTGAAGCCGAGATACGATGTAGTGTAAGGTTGAGGAAGGACTTCAAAGGCACTGAAGGGTAGAAATATCGGAGGGCATTTTTCATATCCTCTTTCTATGTCCCCAAGGTGGCCCAGAAAATGCTCATGAAGGAAATCTTTGAGAGCGCTTTAATGGCTATCCTAAGTAGGCCAAGAATGGCTGTGTTAGGCTACAGCTGAAATGGACCCTGCCCCCCGCAACTCCCCTTCCTTTATTTCAAACACCATGGACAGATCCTGGCTCAGCAAAGGCCAAAGATGACAGTTAATTGCTAGTGGTACAGGGACGTGATTTGCATCTTGGGCAGCAAGGCGAGTATGATAATCAGAAGCTTCAGGCCTTCCAGGATTTTTTTTTATACTAAAATAAATAATCAACCACTAGGATCCCATTTGATTTAAAAATTTTTATATAAATAATTTGAAAATTTGAAAACCAAACACCTGGTCTGCTGGAAAAATGTTTGGCTCAAGTCTTTAGAAATAGAGTGGCAGCCTCACATCAAATTGCTAGACCCAAGACTTCATGAATAAATGGAAAGCCTGGGTGCGTTTGAGGAACAACACTGCCATGTCACCACAAGTATAGACGGTGTGTAGTTCTACCCTTTCCCAAAGGGGATTGTGGCCATAAATAAAGGATCACTTAGGGATTACTGGGCAATGACTTTGGCCCTAATTCTTCAGAACATTTCATATCTCTCTTGCCCACTGGTTGGAGTGAAGGTCTACTAGAGTCAGGTCATAAGTGGAATTTTGGTCAGAATCTACTTCACAGTGGGCCCTAGAACCCTTGAGTCCACCCCATAGTTATTCCCTCAGCTCTTGAGTACAGAGTTGGACTACACATTCTCAGAGCTTGGCATAATCACAGAAATGGGTTCCTCACCTGTGGACTAAGGTCTATTATGTAAATAGGGCCATGTGGAAGTACCGGTGATCTCTCCTACCAAACAATATGCTGATGGCCACTTAGGTTGTTTCCGTATCTTGGCTATTGTGAATAATGCTCCAAATGAGCATGGGAGTGCAGACATGTCTTCAAGATATTGACTTCAGGGGGTACTTGGGTGGCTCAGTTGGTTGAGCGTCTGCCTTCTGCTCAGGTCATGATCCCAGGGTCCTGGGGTTGAGCCCTGTGTAGGGCTCTCTGCTTGGCAGGAAGCCGGCTTCTCCCTCTCCCTCTGTCTACCACTCTGCCTACTTGTGCCCTCTCTCTCTCTCAGTCAAATAAATAAATAAAATCTTAAAAAAAATAAATATCTATTTCATTTCCCTTGGATACATATCCAGGAGTGGGATTGCTGGGTTATATGGTAGTTCTATTTTTAATTGTTCATGCTGTTTTCCATATTTGCTCTACTAGATTACATTCTCACCAACAGTGCACAAGCATTCCCTTTTCTCCACACACTCACCAACACTTGTTATCTCTTATCTTGTAAATAACAGATATGAAGTGGTATCTCATTGTGATTTTGATTTGTATTTCTCTGATGATTAGTGATATGAGCATCCCTTCATATACCTGCTGACCATTTGAATGTCTTCTTTGGAGAAACATCTATTCAAATCCTTTGCTCATTTTCGTCTCAGGTTCTTCCTTCTTTTGATGTTGAGTCATATGAGTTCCTTATGTATTTTAGATATCAATCCCATACCAGGAACATGGTTTGTAATTATTTTCTCCCATTTCATAAGCTGCCCTTTCATTTTGTTTATTGTTTCCTTTGTTGTATAAAAGCTTTTTAGTTTGCTTTAGTCCCATTTGTTTATTTTTGCTTTGCTTACTTATGCTTTTGTTGTCATATTGAAAGAATTATTGCTAAGATCAATGTCAAAAAGCTCTTTAAGTATGCTTTCTTCTAGGAGTTTCAAAGTTTCAGGTCTTATGTATGAGTCTTTAATCCATTCAAAGTCAATCTTTGTGTTTGGTATAAAATAAGTGTCTAACTTCTCTCTTTTGCATGCAGATACCCAATTTTCCCAGGACCATTTGTTGAAGAAGCTGACCTTTCCCACTGAATGGTCTTGGCACCCTTGTTGAAAGTCATTTGACTATAGATGTGAGGGATTATTTCTGGGCTCTTCATTTTATTCCATTGGTTTATATGCCTATCTTTGTGCCAGTACCATACTGTTTTGATTACTATTGCTTTGTAATATGGCTTGAACTCAGGAAGTGTGATGCCTCCAATTTATTCTGCTTTCTCAGGATTGTTTTGACTATTCAGAGTCCTTGTGGTTCCATATGAATTTTAGGATTTGTTTTCCATTTCTGAAAAAAATGCTGTTGGAATTTTGATAGGGCTTGCATTGAATCTGAAGATTGTTTTGGACACTGTGGACATTTTAACATTCATATTAAATTTTTTAAGCCATAAATACAATGTCTTTCATTCATTTGTGTCTTCTTTAATTCCTTTAAGCAACATTTTAGTTTTCAGAGTCCTGACACTCTATTTTGATCCTTCTTCTGATATGCCATTTTTTTTATGTCTTGACTTACCTTTTCTACTAGACCTGACTTTTCTGGATGGCAGGAGCGTTCTTAGTTCTCTCTCTCTTAGACTCTCTAACAAAGTCTCTTGCCTGTAGTATGGTCTCAGTAAATGTATGTCCCATAAATTAGAGCACAACTGAGTCCTAAGCTAACAGATGTAAGATACTAATGGGTTCAAAATCAAATTGACTTCCTTGGTTATATGCATGTTGGTATAAAGATGTGCGAGCTTCTTCATTATTTTCCCCTGGGAGTGGCTGAGCATCCTGTCATGGGACTGAACTGAGCTGTCATCCTTGAGCTGGAAAAGTGAGCACTTTTAGAGATTCAGAAATTTAGGACTTTAGAGATTTAGAAGCTGAGAATGGGGCTGAGTATCAAAGAGGGGTCCTGTGGCCAACCGGAGTCCAGGGAGGGGGAAATGGGCATGGCCAGGGATTCCCAACTGCAGGGCCACCAAAGACTGGGCATCTTATGGGAGAAAAGGAGAGGTGCTCTCCAAAGCCACCGTGAGGCTGTGAATAGACAAGGCTGGGAAGCCTGGGTATGGCTCAGGCAGGCCAGGGGAACGTCCTTGGAGAGTTGGCATCTGGCCTCACTGAAGTCCCAGGGCTCTGTCTCCACTGGTGCCATTTTCCCAGGCTTTGAGTTCAGCATCACACATGTCCTTCCTATATTCTTCCCTAGTGGTCAGGTTTTTCTCCCTTCTCCAAGTTCGCTTAAACCCCGCTTTGACCGGGTTGGCCAGGCTCTGGGCAAACCTGTTCCTTCTGGGTGCGGTATCATGCTGGTCTCCTTAGCCAAGGTCTGGAAAGCCAGATCTGACCTTCTGAGATGATCTGTCTGACCAGCCTTTCACCTCCCATGTCCTTCTTTCTTCTAAACCGGGTCTTTCCATGGACAAACATGGCGCCATGGGCCTTCAAGTCTTTCAGTGTGTCCCAGTGGAAGCAAGCATCCCACAGGCTGGAGATGGGAGGTGATGAGTGGTGAACAGGTGGCTCCTGACAGCTGGGAACAAGGACAGAGCGAAAGGACAGAAGAGTGGGGGCAAAGGGTGTGGTAATTCCTGAGCTTTTTACTAGAAGCAAGTGAACATGGATTTGAACTTCACATGGGAAGGGAGCCTCTTCTCCAAAGACCACAGACAGCAGCACCTAATGAAGGGAGGCTGGCTCTGTTCTGGAGGGTAAACATGGGAGGAACCGAAAACAGTGAAGAGGACAGTAACCAGGAGAATTTGCTTAATACATTTAAACCTTGAAATGTCAATAATCAATACCTCACTTCACTCACTCTCTGGCAAAACCTGGTTTAGAGGTGAAATCTGTCTGCAGCAGCCTTCTGTTGCACAGGCCGTGATCTCACAGCAGCAGGCAGCCCTGTCCCCCTGTGTCCCTCCTGCAGCCCAAGGCAGCTTCCAGGAACCTGGCCAAGAGCACGTCCTACTGACCCGGCTCTGGGCTGTTTTCTGTGTTGTGGAGATGCATTCTTCGGTCCTAGGATACCCACCTGCTCCTAAACTTGGGTATTGTTTTTATAGGCTGTTCTTTCCCTGGGGCTCCTGAGAAGTAGGTCAAGGTACCTGCTTCAAGGGAGAAGTGCCAAGGGTTCAAGTCACCAGGCCCGGAGTCTGGAATCCTGAGTTCCATTTCAGGCTTCACAGCTAATCAGCTACATTACAACCTTAGGGGCACACTCTCCCTCTGGTTCTCCCTAGACCCTTCTCCAGGCCTGATCATTTCTTTTCTCGGGAGCACTATCACCCGGAGCTGTTGTCTTCTTCCCTTTTACCTCTCTCTGGAAGGCCCTTTAAAGCTGTTGACCACTGAAGGCTGGTGCCCAGAGCAAGAGCTGCTGTAGCTGTGTGGCTGGTGGGGCGATTAGAGGCTCCTGGACAGACACAGAGGAGCTGGTGTGGCTGTGTAGGGCTGGAACATCACAGGCCAGGCTCCTGGACTGAAGGACAGGCCTGGTGTGATGCTAGAGCCCAGGATGCAAGTGAGAGTCCTGCTTTTTATGCCATGGTTGTGGACTGCCTCCCACTTCTAAGCCCTCCTTTCTCTGAAGTGCAGGGAAATCTGGCCTTTGGTCCCTACGGAAACTCTGGAAATTGTGGTGCCCATTGAGGGGATCGTTGAGCTATTGCAGCCAAGCACATTGCTCGGAGTGATTGTGTTCCCCAGGGTGCTCTCTGGCTAATGGAGAATAACTTTTCCTTAGGCTTAGTTCCTCCAGCCTGGCCGACCAGGTGCCAGGACACCTCTGGGCTCTGGGCTCTGGCCAGAAGGAAGGGGGCATGGCCTTTGGACTGTGGAGAACTACTCAATTCAAAATGCAGTTGTCCTGTGTGCATCAGTGCGGACTGCAAGGCGTTACAGTGTGGTGGGAAGAAAATGGTTCCTGGAGGGCAGAGTGTCCTGGGCTTGAATCCCTGCTTGATATTTACTAGAGTCATCTCACCTCTCTGGGCCTCAGTTTCCCGGCTGCAGAATGAGAGTAGCACTGTTGACCTTGCAAGGTTGCTGGGAGTGTTGGCTGAGATAAACTATGTAAAGTGACCCAAAGCATAATGCACACACCGTAAATGCTATTTCTTCTCTACTTTCCTTCTGCCATACTCATCACCATGTTTTGGGTTTCTGCAGATACAGAAACAACCTAGTTAGGATTGAAATCTGAATTCTCACTTTTCCTCCTTACCACAGTTCACCTAAATAGCTGACAGCTGCTTGATGTCTTTTCATGGGCACACTGTCCTGGCTATTGGGACTCTTGGTTTCTGCCCTTACATTTAAATTGTGAACCAGGGGCACCTGGGTGGCACAGTCGGTTAAGTGTCAGACTCTTGATTTCGGCTCAGGTCATGATCTCAGGGTCGTGAGATGGAGCCTCGCATCAGGCCCCGTGCTCAGTGGGGAGTCTGCTTGTCCCTCTCCCTCTCCTTCTCTGTCCTCCTCCCCCTGCTCATGCACCTGTGCTCCACCATGCTCTCTCTCTTTCTCTCTAATACATAGATACAATCTTAAAAAAGAAAAAAACAAAACTGTGAGCCAAAAGACTGTGCCCCCACCCAACTTCCTCATACAGGAGTAGCACCGGCCAGACATTTCACTCCATGAAGATAGACAGTGCATTAGCCACCGTGCTGAGGGCACCAGTGTTTAATGAGTATATTTTGCGTTGAACAGAACTGTGGGCTGGGAGTATCTCCTGGTGTTCAGACCAAGCTTGACTCCAAATTCTCCCTTCTACCCTGGTTCAGGTGTGACTCTCAGCAGATCTCAAAGGTACCTGACTTCCCAAAACTGGAGAATAGAAATAGAGCTTCTTTGTAAGTCATTGGAGGGTCTAGACTAAATGTGAAATTCAGGAACCCTCCCAGGGTTTCCAGGGGGGCCTCCAGTGCTCACATGTGCTGCTAAGAGAGGTAAAGAGGTAAAGGAGCAGGAGCAAAACCTGGAAACAGCAAGGGAGTAGAAGGAGATGGTGAGGCCAGAGAGAAATAGGAAACATGAGTTTGGGGTACAACGGAGAGAGCACTGTTCCAAGAGTCCAGCAACCCTCCAGTTCTGTTCCCTGCCTTGGGTGAGGAAGGAAAGAAAGTAAATAACTGTGTGAGTGCCCACTGTGTACTTTCACGTAGGTTTTATATAAACTTACCAATAGTTCTGCAGGAAGCTGAGGTTCAGAGAGGGTAGATGACTGGCCTGCAGACACACAGCTCAGTATCTAGGAAGAACACAAATTAACCGCCTCCGTTTCCTCTTCTGTACAATGGGAGACATCACACCATCTTTAAGGTTGTTACCTCCTTCACTCCTACTTGTAGAATATGTTAGGGACAAAAACCTCAACCATGGGGTAAGAGGAGAAACTAAGGAATAGATGCTGGAAGGAAGGCCAGGTGAATGCGTGAGACGCTGAGGAAGCTGGATGGAGAAGCCTTAGCCACGGGCTAGGCCAGAAGATGTCATCAGGGTGTGGGGCGGGAGCCTTCTGCCTACCGTCTGTTTCTCACACGGTCACAGAGGATGAAGTCGGCCTGGAGCACAAGTAGAGAGGATCCTGGGCGCAAAAAGTGTGAATTATGCAAGCGGCATAATTCCCTGCAGCACTTAGGGGGTGGGTGGGGTGGGGTCCGTTTCCCGAGTACCTGGCGCTGGATGGACGCTCTTTGGTAGCCAGAAGCTGACTGGGAGGGCCACAGCGGAGTTCTTAATTAGGGAACGGGGCTTCGCTAAGGGAACCAAGGAAGGGAGGAGAGTTAGTCCCTCTTCCTTGCCTCCCCTGGCTCAGCCTACGCATCCTGGACAAATCGGGGGTGGGGGTGGGGAGGGGTACACCTGCAGCTTCGGGAGCCCCTGCTGACCCTCTGGGCCCAAGGGTTAGCGGCGACGTCCGCTGTCGGCCTGCGCATTCCGACAGGGGCAGGGAATTTGGGTGGGCGACTCCCCCGAAGAACGCTGCAGCTGGAAAACGCGCGGCCCAGGACCTGGGAGCGACAGGCTGGGAAGGGCGCATCTTGGGGTTGGGGTTTCTGGGGAGACAGCTGGGGCCGCGGCAGGCGGAGGGCGGGAATTTGCTTGGGGCGGGGCGCGGCGGGGCGGGGCGGGGCGGGGGGTCGGGGCGGCCTGGCAGTGGCCGAGCTAGGGGGAGGGACGTCTCATTAGCATAGCCTCCTCCCCTCCCGGCGCGGCCCTGCCCGGCAACCCGAGCGCAGGCCGGCCGCGCTCAGTCTGGGCGGCTGAATGGGCGCGGGGCTCCCGGCTCCGGCCCTTCCGCGTCCCGCCCTCGCTCCCGCTCCCGCCCCGCCCCGGCCTCCGCCCGCAGCCGCCATCCGCCGCCCAGGCTGTGAATGAAAGGCAGGCGCCGCCGGGGCTGGCTGCAGGCGACACGGCGACGCGGCCTCCCAGGAGGCGCTCGCCCCGCGGAGATGTACGGTAAGGAGAGCTCTGCCTCCGGGCTCGCAAACTTGAGGGGCGCGGACCATTGTCCCCCTGAGGGGCCCAGCGAGGCCAGGGGGCGCGGACTCGGTACCCGGCTGGGCTCTTTCTCTCGCTCTGTGCGCTCGCGGCTGCGCTGAGAGGACAAAGATGCTTGAGGCCGGGGACCCTGGGGTTCTCGGAAGTCCTTTGGGCCGGTAATGCGCGGGCGTGGGGCGGGTGGGCGGTGGTCCGTCAGGGGGCGGGGGGGCTGGAGTGACTCGAGCGGCTGCGTTGTGGGGAGAGCGGGTCTCCCCTGGAGCCGAGCAGACAGGGAGCGTTGGTGGAGGTGGCCGTGTGACAGCATTTGCAGAATTAACAAAAGCGGGTTGCGCTGGGGAGTTTTATGCGGGAAGCCGGTCTGGGATTGCGGGGAGAGCTCGCTGCCTGCCTTGCGCCGGGCTCGGAGGATGAGGGGGGCGGCGCCGGTGCAGAGGGCTGGGGCGCGAGCCAGTCCTGGGAGCTTCTTGTCGCCGCCCCTGGAGGGACGTGGCCTCTGCCCACCCCTGCCGCCCGCGGGTCCCAGGTTCCCTAACTTCCAGATTAGCCCTCCTCAGTGATGAAGGGAGGAGACGCTGCTGAGGGTACAGCGCAGCTCTGGGGAGTCGGCCACCTTCTGGCTGTCACCACCCCCCACCCCCGACATCTCTTCCTCCCTTCCCCAACCATCCCCTCAACTGATGTGCAACAGTTAGCCAGACCCTCCTGATGCACAGTTCCGCTTTAAAAATTTGCTACGCATTTCTCTGGTTTGGAGGCATTGTGGGTGAAGAAAAGAGAACAATTAGGGTCTCACATTGTATCTCTAATGAATGGAATACTGGAGACCCAGACCAGTCTAGGAATCAATGGCCTTATAGAGAGGCTCAGATGCTATGAACTGAGGTGTGTGTGTGTGTGTGTGTGTGTGTGTGTGTGTGTGTGTTTGTGTAAGAGAGAGATGATCCCGATGGACTAAGTCCATCAGGACTCAGGTCCGGGGTTCTGACAGCTCTTTAGGATCAGCCAAAACACTGGAGCTGTGCTCACCTCCCACCCCTGCTTCCAGTTAGGGGCTCAGGTGGCACCTGGGCGGTGAGCGTTGGGAGAAGAGCAAGTTCCCAATTTCACCCGCCACTGCTGAGGCCCTCTCAGCTGCCTCACTCTGCACACAGATAACATGAGTCACAAAGTTTGGTGGAGGCAGAGGAAGCTGAGCATGGTACAAAAGCTCCGCAGTCAGTGGGCCTCACTATTTAGAGAGAGAGAGAGAGAGAGAGAGAGATTCAGCCCTACCATCAGTGTCCTATCCTGTCCTGTGGTCACACATCTGCATTTTTGAGCCAGGTGGAGACATCAGCAGATCCCCCTCACCGAGTATGATTTCTCTTGGATGCACCAAAGCGGCGGGGGGGCGGTGGCTGGTCTGAAAGCGTGTTCTGCCGGCCAGTGGGGACTCTGCAGGAAGGTAACAAGGTGAATAAGCTGGGAGGTAACAAGCTTTTATAAGCTGGGAGGCTGTGAGGTTCCCAGGAGAAAGCCCTATTTTCTTTCTTTCTGTTTCCCCCCCTGTTCTTTTCTGCAGAGTGTGCAGGCTGGCACTGCAGATCACTTGACAAGAGCACGTGACTGCAGGGCACCTGCAGTGGGGAAGGAGTTAGGACTGGGCCCATGAGAACGGGGGTGGGGGGGGTGCGGGATTAGGAACCCTAGTCCTGCTGGGCCACCTCTCTGCCTTTACTCTGAGACAGTTTCATAACTGATCTCGGGTATCTGGACATTGGGGGTCCCAGTCTGCCTCTGCTGTGTGAAGCAGATCCAGGAAGAACTGATGGGTACAGAGAAGTGAACTGGGAAGCCAACATATCTGGGTGTTATTTTTGGATACACCACAGCTTTTTCATTTCT
The DNA here is from genome assembly GCF_002288905.1 of Enhydra lutris kenyoni. Classification (NCBI taxonomy): domain Eukaryota; kingdom Metazoa; phylum Chordata; class Mammalia; order Carnivora; family Mustelidae; genus Enhydra; species Enhydra lutris. The sequence continues at coordinate 3,571,594 of NW_019154119.1, read as the reverse complement.
CTGTTATGGTTTTATTCCTCCAGATGCAAACAGAGATGGCACTTACTCCTAAATCATTCATAGAAAGATTATAAAGAAAGAATCCTCTGGGCAGTTGCCTGCAGCAAAGGGAAGTCACGCCAATGCTGGTTGAGAGATTATTACTGAGTCTTGCTTAGTGCAAAGCCTTGTCTTAGGAGGTGTGAAAGGGAGGCTGCTCTCCAAAGGGAGGCGTCAGTGGCCTGGATTTCAGTGTTTTCTTACGTTTCGTGAAAAGAAAGGGTCCGTGAGATACTTGTAGTCATTCTCTCTCCAGCAGTCAAGAGAGTGATGAAAAAAAGAAGTGGATAGAGAGGTTGGGAAGGCACAGAGACAGACTTTTTATATTTGCTTCTTGTTTTTCCCTATTTTCCAAGTGATTTGCCCAAGGTGACACAGTTAGGTGGAACAGGGGGAAATGAAAACAGGCTTCCTAGCTCAGTGCCCTTCTCCCCTCAAAGCCTCGGGTAAATGCTCATTAGGAAAATGCCATGAGGGATGTTATTGGCTGATGGGCAGTGAGGCCCCATGTATGGCCAAAAGTCACCTAAAATTTAGGTAAAAGTGTCCCTTGACCACCCACCTTGGTGACTTGATCCCACTCTGAATTTGTAAAACCTGACTCCTGTTGGCACCTCACGGCTCCTTGGAGATGTGGGACAGACCTCCCTCAGCTCCCCTCTTTCCTCCTCCTCACCTTACCTCAGCCCCTGACAACTCAGTCTTTCTGCCTTCCTCAGTCTCCTCTCTCCCCTTCCTTCTGTCTATGGGAGAATGAGAGCCCGTTGTCTTGGCTAGAGGACACAGTGCTATTTGGGACAGAAAAAATCTTAGAACTGGGGTCAGCCCATCTCCATCTAAGAGCCAGCTCATGGCTATGTGACTGCCGACAAGTGGGGTCATCGCTTGGGATTACATCTCAGTATGAACTGGTGGGGTGCCTGTCTATACCTCCCGAGTCTGTGGTGAGCCTCGAAGCTGGGTGGTGGGTGTAACAGGAAGTTAAGAGGTTCTGCACTCACAAGACAGGTTGCTGGAGAGCCTGGGCCCTTCAGATCCTGTCGGGCCTTTTCCCTTCTCTCTTCCTCTCTGCCAGCTGCTGGAATGGCTGTTTGCATCACCTCCTGCCCCAGCCTAGCCACACAGATATCTTCCTTCACCAGCCGCTCAAGACTCACCCCCACTGCCTCCTTACCATACACTCATTCCTAAACCCCAGTCACTTTCTGGAAATGGCTCTCCAAAGGGGGACTTTCCCACAGTCTTGTTTATACCTAGGAACAGAGGTTGATAAAGGAGCTAGAAAAATAAAAGCACTTGGTCCTGGGGTAGGAAGACCGAAAGCAAATTTTCTGGAAAAAATAAGGTTCCCCTTAATGTTTCTTTGTGTTAGAATTGTATAACTAAGTTTCCCTATTCCTCTCTCCTGGGATGGAGCCACAGGGGTCCTGCCAAGGAGTGTCCCACTTACACACTGAGGTGAGACAGAGCTCTCTGAGAGATGATACCCTCCAGGATGAAGGGAGTGGGCCGTGGAGAGCGATTGGACAGGATTTCCCCAGAACCCCACACAGTCCCTAGAGCCCCATCCCTCTAGAACAAAAGCTGCTCACCTCCGGGTCCTGCCTTGTCCTCGGCATTTGCCTTTCTTCATGCTCTGTGGTTGAGAATGCAGACTGTAGGGAAGGGAGCCATGGTGGACAACTTTCTGGAAAGATGCCTGACACAGCACACTCGTGTGCAACCCATGTGGATGGCGTGGAGAAGCCGCAGGGTGGGGCTGACTCCCTCGGAGGTGTAAGGCTCACTGTTGCAGAAAGCTCTACAGCTCCTGCTGCTCCCATCAAGGGCAACTCCCACAGCGCGCACACACGCACACGCACACGCATGCACATGGGCTGCAGCCTCCTCCCTCAAATCTCGAGGCTCCTGCAGCCCTATGGTGCAGTGTCTGGCTTGGGACAGGAGCCCTGTGCCCTGCCTCCTCTTACCTCCCCCCACCCAACTCCTTTAGTCCTCTCAGGAGCGGGCGGGATCTCCCTGCGGCTCACAGTTCAGTGAATCCAAACGCAGTTTTCTTTTTGCACATGTATGAAAGTAGACCTTAATATTACCTTACAGAAAGTCTAGAAAAAAGAGGAGGGAAAAGACCGTCCACAATCCTACACACTAAAACCAATGTTTTAAAAAATACCATCATATGAATGACCACTAGGATTTTGTACTCATCTTTTGCCCTTTTCCTTGCAATTTCTTGCCCCATCCTGGCTGGGTTACCCTTGGTGTGAGGGTGAGGGAGCACCGGTGGGGGGACCCCATAGCCTGGGTCTGAACCCCGACTCTGCCCTTCTGGTAACCTTGGACCTGAGCCTTTCTGAACCTGTTTCCTGGCTCTGCAAAGATGACAACCCCCGCCCACCTCACTGCAGAGATTAATCAGGATGAGAATGCTGCCCCCACTTTCTCCTTCCCTTTCTTCAACTCTCTCCTGTGTCTTAATAAAAAAGCCAGGGGGAAACAAAAATGTATGTCCCATAAGCTTGATACCAGTGCCTGTGAGCCTGTTCCTTACTTCAGACACCACCATCACCACCACCACCACCACCAACAACAACAACAAAAAGAAAATCCAATTTGAAAAGCGTTTTTTTTTCCTGGTAGTCATCCAATCCTTCTAGAAAATCTGGAAAACATAGTAAACTATAAACAAGTATAACTGCTTTTACTGTTTTGATATCTTTCCTTCATGCATTTGTTTGTGTGGTTGGAATTACTCATTTTACATAATTTTGTATTGTATTTTTTTCTACTTTAACATTGGAATATAAGCATTCCTCCCCCTCTCCCCCTACCCAGGTTAATGGCTGCCATTTCTAATGGCTACGTAACAGTCCACCGAGTGGAAGTATAATTTCCTTCTCCTACATTTAGGTTGTACATACAGTATTATAACCCTGGGAAGGATACCAAAGCTTTCTCTGAATTTTAGAATATTTCCCTAGCAGCTCTCTATATGGGTCGATCAAGGTATATGAACATTTAGAATATTTGTTACATATTGTCAAATTATTTTCAGTTTGTATCAGTTACAATTCCACTAGCAGTTGTGAGAGTACCTAACCCCCAGTACCCTCAACACCATTAAATATTGAGATTTCCCCCCAACCTGTGCTAATTTGATAGAAAAGTTGTATCATTTTAACTCGTATTCTTTATTTCTAGTGGTCAAACACTTTGTATGTTTTTAAACCATTTGCATTTTAGTGAATTCGCAAACAAGTGAGTGCCTTATTTATTGAAGATCTTAACTACTTGCCTGTCAATTGCTCCACGCGTTGTTTTTGAAGGGAAACGGATAGACATTGTCAACTATTTCTGGAGTGTCAGCTACATGTGATACTCTGAGAGGCATCCAAGGGGGTTACAAAAACATCGAGAAGTCCCTTCCATCAAGAAGATGGAATTATTTGAATTATTTCAGTAGGTAACCAGGTTGTAAAACGTGCAAGACTGCAAATGATACAAAGGTAGATTCGGTAAAGTTGCACAGTGTTGCAGGACCCGGGGGTGACTCATTAGCTGTTCAGCCCGAAGCATCTCCAGGTGGGAGAGACCACTGCCAGGTGGAGCCATTTGGAAGGACTTTCGAGGGGGTCTGAAGGCTGGATGGGGAGAGAGGTACGGGTGTGCCAGGTGGCCGCACCAATGTGAGAACGCGCAAGGAAGTGGGGAAAGAGAAGACCCGTCCAGAGAGAATTAGGGGCGGGGGATCCCTGGGTTTGGGCAGAGGTTAGGTGAGGAATGACTTGATGGAGATTTTGTCAAGATAAACGCTTTTTCACTTATCTCCAGGAGCATTAGGAGCCATTGAAGATTTTAAACTGCCAAAAGGCTGATTGGCAAAGTTGATTGTTTTGGGAAATGAAGCTGGGGGCACTGTGCAGAATGGGATGGGGGTGGGGAATGAAGTGAAAATGAAGAAAAGCAGAGACCGTTCTTGTAGCCACAGGCAGTAGCCGAAGGAGTGAGAAAGCCTTGGAACACTTACAGTGGGATTGTGCATTTTCAGTGGGAAATGTTTGTGTCTTTAAAAAAAAAAAAAAAAGCAGTAGGAGGGGGGGGGGGGGGGCGGGGAGGGGAATTGAAACATAAAAAAAAATTCTCTTGCTACATAAATATGGGTTATATAAGCACATATAGAAAACAGTTTTTTGGGCGCCTGGGTGGGTCAGTGGGTTAAAGTCTCTGCCTTCGGCTCGGTTCATGATCCCGGGGTCCTGGGATCGAGCCCGCATCAGGCTTTCTGCTTATCAGGGAGCCTGCTTTCCCTTCCTCTCTATCTGCCTGCCGCTCTGCCTACTTGTGATCTCTGCCTGTCAAATAAATAAATAAAATCTTTAAAAAAAAAACCAGTTTTTCTCTCAAAAAAAATTTTTTTAAAGAAATAAGCATAGTTTAAAGTGAGTGCTAAATTACTTAGTGCTGTAAAGTTATTATAATCTAACTTGTTCTAAAGATGATTTGGAGCCTATACTTTACACACACACATATACACATGTACACACACCTGCACTACAATAAATAAAGAGATCAAAGCAAGGAAAATCTAAGAATTATTCAGAAAAAAATAAAGCCGGGAACAAAGTTATTTCAGGGGGAAGAAAGTGCATACCAGCAGGCCCTGTTGCAGGCCCTGTTGCAAATTCAGTTTTGAATTTTCTACAGGAAATTCAGTTTTGAGCTTCCTGTAGGCCAAAAAAGAGAGGAAAAGTCATTTGCAAGACTCACAGCATCTACAGATTTTTTTTTTTTTTTAATTCAGTTACCTAGGCCCCAACCAAAAAGCTTTTTGAGATGCTAAGGTCTGAGAGAAAATCCTCTGAGTTCCTCCAAAAAGAGGAGATATTTCATAAATATTGGTCTAAATTAGATTTTTCTTTTGTAAATGTAGTTCTCTTAATCTGCTCTATACCAGTCTGGAGGGTACCAGAGTCCTGTCCAAATGCAAGTTTGTGGGTTCTGATTCCTTACCTTGAAATTTTCCCTGGCTCTGTTCTCGGCTTGTCCCAGTTCACAAATGTGATTTCTCGGGGCACCTGGGTGGCTCAGTGGGTTAAAGCCTCTGCCTTCGGCTCAGGTCATGATCCCAGGGTCCTGGGATTGAGTCCCGCATCAGGCTCTCTGCTCAGCGGGGAGCCTGCTCCCTCCTCTCTCTCTCTGCCTGCTTCTCTGCCTACTTGTGATCACTCTCTTTCAAATAAATAAATAAAATCTTTTTAAAAAAATGTGATTTCTCCTCCCAAGGATGAACGTGAACCTTCAGAGATGTTGCTCCCTGGAGAAGACATTCCTGCCTTTACAGTTAGGGAGGCTGGCTGGTCACTCTGGCTCATATGCCTTAGTTTACTTCCCCTCCAGTATTTCTCTTGTCTCTTCTCCACTAGACTGTCCGCTCCATGTAAACAGGGAACTCATTTCTCTCTCTCCCCCCACTGCCTCTTTAGGGAATAGGACACTGCCTGGTACAGAGTAAGGCACTGGAGAACTTGATTGAAGGAGTGAATCCCAAGTTAAGTGTCGTCTTTTTTATTTATCTTTGTAATTCCTGAACCCTCTTCGTATTTCAGCCTTAAATGTGTTTCGAATCACAGTACAATTACTGTTATTGTAGTTTCCTTTCAGTGGGCATTTCCGTGTGCCACGCTAGTCGTCTAAGCACTTTTTATGTATTAACTGACTTAATCTTCCCCAAATTATGTTAGGGATTATTATTTTCATTTTAGAAATGAGAACATGGAGGCATTGAGAGGTTTAGTAACCTGCCCACGGCTACACAGTTACATGATAGGGCTGAAAGAGAATCTAGGCGTTTCCTTTGCAGAGTTCGCTGTACCTCACAGACTCACACGTGTCGATCTGGGCCATGCAGGAGAGTGCAGAAGGTAGGGATGGACCCCTGGGAGGGAATGAGCCTTCCCCTTGGGCCCAAGCCAGTCAACACAGAAACTGAGAGGCCTCACTCCTGAGTCGGAGCCTGTGCCTCTGGGCACCCTTCTTACCTCCTTCATTGTTGTTTTGTTCTATGGGAGAGAAAGGCCCCTGGGAAAGCCCTAGGTGTGGATAAGTAAGCAGGAAAGGAGCCAGGAGAGCAGGTTGGTGAGGCCGAAAGATAGGATACAGGAGCCCATGATGGCATGAGAACCAAGGAGGCACGGGTGTGCATCTTCAGAGAGGGACACATAGGGGAGCAGAAGGAGGCTGTCACGACTACCACTGAGTCACACACATGCGTAGATGGCAGTGTTCTTAAAGACGTGCTCCACGGTCAGTGCTTGGCCTGGAGGAGAACAGAGACTGGAGACCTTCTTTAGCAGGAGGACCTCCTGTTTCTCTGAAAGTTTGCCTGTGAATTAAAACTCTTTCCCTGTGTCTTCTGGTCTGGCCAGTCCGGATGTGGCAGTCGCTGACTCTGAGGGGTGGGTCAGGACTGAGCAGTGTGTGGGAGAGAGGGACCATGGTGCCAGTCCCAGATGGCCACTTCCCAGCTGTAGGACCCTGGACAGATAGTTCCCCTCCCTCTGAGCCCATTTCGTCCCCTGTAAAATGGGGATAATCGGGCAGCCTGATGTAGGGAGGGTATACTGAGGGAGTCAAAAGGGCTAACGTCTAGGTGAGTGTGTTTCCATTGCAGAACACTATGCCTATCAAAGGTGATATTATCCCCAGCCAAGCAATTCTAATGGATGCTTCTGGGGCCCCGTGTACAAGGGTGGAAATGTTATGTTTAGACTGTGTTTGTTAGATGCTTCAGAAGGGTCTGGTAAAAACAATGTAAAACCAGAGAGCTGCTTCCATATTGTGAGCTAGATACCCACTTCTGTGAAATCTCCCTGTCTGATTGGGCCCCTGAGATAGGATAGCCTTAACGCTGATGATGTCGAGGGTTTCCTGTCTCCTAGAGGATCGGCCAAGGGTTGGCGGTCTGTGACCATGTCCCTTTCATCCCTGCACCAGAAAGACAAGAAAAATCTCAGAGACCACAAAGAGGATGGACGTGGCCCCTTTAGCCAAGCCTTATACTATAAGTTTTTGTGCATTACTGACATTTACCAATGTTTACTCTGTGTCATTCTACTTATTATCGCAACTCAGAAAGGTCCTCGGGTGGTGGATGCCATTCTTTCTGTGGCTGAGCTGAGGGCACCGAGATTTGGAAGTCCAACGATTTGCTCAAGGTCATGCGGCTGGTCGAAGTCATTTCTCTTCCCTGTCTCCTAAGCAGGTGCTCACAGAGCTTTGTGTGAGATCAAACACTGCCTTTTCACCTCGTGGCAATTAGTGTGCCTTATGCCTTATGCCAAACAGCAAATTTCACTGTGAGGGAAGATTTCCAAGCCGACTATTTGAGTAGATTTGGCACAGTTTCTTTGTCGCTTTACATCTAGGACTTTTAAGCTCAGCGCCCTAGTGCACATCCTGTGGTCTGAATATAAATCGGAGAATTAGGACTTCTGGGTTCAAATACTGATTTTGTCGTCATCCTACAGAAAGACCCAGATAAATTCAAGCACCTGGGAAGCAAGAGTCTTAGCTTCGTAGCTTGGCAGAGTGCCATGCTTTATCTCATGCTTACTGAGAAAGACTTTGCTCTGTGTCCCAACTTTCTTTTTCGGTGGATAATACTTTAAATAACATTTGTACATTGTATGAAGAAGAATCCCCAAATTACAAGAACATTTATAAACACCTTGGCAGAGATCCCTTAGAAATTACAATACTTGTAATAGGATGTCTTCTCACTACTTGTACAGGAGGGATGCTTCTAGAACAGAAGCATCCAAGACGATGCTGAAAGAAATCAAGAGCTCAGCAGCCTCCTGCCACGTCTTCGTGTCTCCGCTGTATCTTATGCTCTGCTGTTATTTTTGTCATTTATTTGTCACACCGAATGTCATTTCTTTCTTTCTACACTAGATCTGTCACACTTTTGAAGACACAGCCCGTATCTTAATTATTTTTCCTAGCTTGCAGCAGAGATCTTTGGTATGTAGTAAGAGCTCAAATATTTGCATTGAACTATAGAATAGTTATGTGTCATCCATCCATCCATCCATCCATCCATCCATCCATCCACATAAAACGAGCAGCCCATGTTTCCAGGACACCAATGATAGGGGGCAAGGCAGGGGGCTGGTGTCTCAGAAAGAATCCTATAGTGAGGGGCACCTGGGTGGCTCAGTGGGTTAAGGCCTCTGCCTTTGGCTCAGGTCGTGATCTCAGGGTCCTCGGATCGAGCCCCGCATGGGGCTCTCTGCTCAGCAGGGAGCCTGCTTCCCCCTCTCTCTCTGCCTGCCTCTCTGCCTACTTGTGATCTCTCTCTCTGTCAAATCAATAAATTTAAAAAATCTTAAAAAAAAAAAAAGAATCCTGTAGCAATAGCAATAGTATTTCGCCATTTTACCTTGTCTTCCCGCATTGGTCATAAGGCTATATGGTGTAAAGAATATGCCAGAATATAGCCATTTGACTTTTCCTCTAGACTTCGATGGCGTTAGTCACGAGAAACAGCCCCTTGGCCTGCCCGCAGAAACGTGAAGGCCAATTAGAGAGACATTCTCACACACTTCCTCCTTGGTTTGTGAAGTTCAGAATAAATGTCAAAATCTTTTTCTTCAAAAAGGAAGGTCACTTAGTAGTATAATTATGGGTAAATCTTTCCTTTGCTTTCCATTCATATCTTTTGTGCATTATTCTTTTGTAAAACAAGAAAGATAAAAGGCCTTTTGAGGCAAAGGCCATGAAATGCCTGTTTTCTTGTTGCTTGGAAGCACCTGACCAGAATGTTCCTGGATGAAGCACTACACAGCTTTCTGCGCCCTCATTCTCAGAGCTGGATTTCGGAGGCTCTGAGTGGAAGAGCAGGTGTGCGAATCTTGGCTGAGGGTCATATACAGACAGAATAGAAGAGGGAACAAACACCAGGGGCTTCCCATATTGTTTCCATCAAACTCCTGAAAGTGCTTGATCTTACGAGCTGCCTGGGCCAGCAGCTGGTAAATACAGGACACACGTCTGTCTTGAGAAGTTTTGCCCCAAAGCTATTCCACAGCACCGCTAGGAATGTCCTCTTCTCCCCAGACAACACTGTCAGAGAAGAACAAGGCTGAGTGTTCTGAGGAGTGGGCGGTGCTGGACGACGTACAAGGCTTTCCTTCTGCTTGATCAAGGACATTCATTTCTGTGCTGGGAGGGAGAGTTGGCCATCAGGGCTGATTCTAGCTCCGTGAATTTGAGCAAAATTCTTAAACTCCTTCAGATTTGGTTTCACTGTCTGCAAATTGGGAGAGCTGGACTGGATGGTCTTGACGGGTTCCCCGGTTCTTGGGTCTGCGAACGGGTTGGAGCATCTGTCTGTCCCATTGTGGGGGAAGCAGGGGCTGAGGGTGCACTGACAATAGGATTTATCAAAAGATCCATAGGGCGATGTAAACACCGTGATCTCAGGTCCTTTACGGAACCTGGCTATGCATCCATTTCCTCACTGATCAGATGAGGGTAACGATCCCTTTGTTAATACAAAGAGTGTCCGTGCTGGGGTCCTTTTGAATGGGGTGGTGCCAGCTGACAAGTATGTTGGGGTAAGCTTGGATAAGAGCTGTGTACATTCCAAGTGCTGGGCGCTACTATTCTTGCTCTCTGTATATGCAGATTTCACAAAAATCCTGGGTGGGAGGTGTTCCTTTCCCCTGACCCGTTTTCAGATAATGATGAGAACATTCAGAAAAGGGGGGGGGGGGCATCGGGCTGACTCAGTTGGTGGAGCATGTGACTCTTGATCTCAGGGTTCTAAATTCAAGCCCCATGTTGGGTATAGAGGTTACTTAAAAATAAAATCTTAAAAAAAAAAAAAAAAAGTCCAGGAAAGTTAAATGACTTGTTGGAGGTCAACCAGCTCATTAAGTGGCATAGCCAAGAAAAGAATCAGGTCTGTTTCATTCCAATGTTATTTTCATCTGTTATGCCTGGATTCTTACTGAAAACACCATAATTAATTGGACTACATCAAAATTTAAAACTTTTGTGCACCAAAGGGCCCTACGAACAGAGTATAAATGCAGCCCATGAAATGGGAGAAAATACTTGCAAATCAGATATCTGATAAGAAATTTCTCTCCAGGGATGCCTGGGTGGCTCAGTGGGTTAAAGCCTCTGCCTTTGACTCAGGTCATGATCCCAGGGTCCTGGGATCCAGCCCCGCATCAGGCTCTCTGCTCAGCGGGGAGCCTGCTTCCCTTCCTCTCTCTCTGGCTGCCTCTCTGCCTACCTGTGATCTCTGTCTAATAAATGAATAAAATCTTAAAAAAAAGAAAAGAAAAGAAATTTCTCTCCAGAATATATGAAGAGAGCTGGAGCATCTGGGTAGCTCAGTCAGTTAAATGTCCAACTCTTGATTTTGGCTCAGGTCTGACAGGGTGGTGAGATTGAGCCTCCCATCAGGCTCCACACTGGGTGTGAAACCTGCTTAAGACTTTCTTTCCTTCTCCCTCTGCCTCTCCCTCCCCACCCAAATGCACTCTCTCTCTCTAAAAAAAAAAAGTGCCTACAATTCAACAACAAACCTGTTTAAAAATGGGCAAAGGGCCTGAATAGACGTTTCTTCAAAGATATATAAATGGCAACAAGCCATTTATATATCTATATCTATATCTATATATACCAGGCAACAAGCCTGAAAAGATGCTCAGGGTCAGGAATTATTAGGGAGATGCACAATGATGTGTCATCTCAGAGTCATAGGGATGGCTGTTATCAAAAAACCAGAAGTGTCAGAGAGGATATGGAGAAATTGGAAGCCTTGTGCACTGCTGGTGGGAATGCAAAATGGTGCAGCCATTATGGAAAACAGTAAGGCGGTTCCTCAAAAAACTAAAAATAGAATTACCATATGATCCAGTAATTCCACTTCTGGATATATACCAAAAGAAGTGAAAAACAGGGCCTCAAAAAGGTATTTGCACACCCACGGTCATAGCAGCATTATTCAAAATAGCGCAAAGTGGAAGCAACCCAAGTGCTTATCCACAGATAAATGGATAAGCAAAATGTGACCTATGTGTACAGTGAGATATCACTCCGCCTCAGACATCGCTGATGACCTAGCATTAGTCACTTGATTGCTCAGGGGTGGATAGAAAAGGAGACCAGAAATTATGGTGTCCTCATATTCTTTGGGTCTCCGAAAAATTCCTCTAACTTGAATGAAGAATATCATTGAAGTACCTTTTTTTTTTTTTTAAAGAAGGAAGATTTACATAAATAAAATTGAGGGCGTGTCTGTTACTGCCCTGCAGGGGGGGGCGTGGCCAGAAGGTTGGCGCGATTTGGCGGGGGAGGGGGGAGGGGGGAAGGGGAGGGGGGAGGGGGGAAGGGGAGGGGGGGGTAATCAGGGGTGGTCTGCGTGGCTGGCAAGTGCGTATTCACCTGGGCGGGGCGTATCCCAAGGAGCTGGCCGCTGTCCTTGTGAGCAGTGAAACGGAAGCTCCATGAGAGGTCCAGAGGCGTACAAGACATATTCCATAGAAGAGAAGAAATCATGAATTCAGACGTTGGCCCCCACTGAACCAGAGGGGCTGGCGCGCTAAATTGCAGGTTGAATTTTTGATCAAGCCGCCTGTCACTCAGGCAGCTCGAAATGGCCCGCTTTGAGGTGAGCAGCAACAAGACTTATTATTTTTTTTTTTTTTACAAAAAATCTCATGCTCCACTAGGGAGCCAGCCTATAATCAGTGCGTGTGTCCCCGCCTTGAAAGAAATCTACTGGAATACTAGCCGTGGTTATTTCTGCGGGACAGGACCATGGATCGTTTTCTGAGTTTTCTTTAAAAACTATTTTGCATTTTTCACATTTCATGTAGTGAGCGTGTGTTTCCTGATGGCAGAACGTAAACATAATTAAAAGCATTTTTCATCGTCAAAAGCCTGCGGAGAGTTTTCTAGAACCTTCTCATCATGTTGTAGAAACAGTTTTGCAAGAATGCATGCAAAAACAAGAAATTAGAAATCAGAATGTGGCTGGGGGAGAGGCTTGCCTAGAAAGGGGGATTCTTTAGAGGGATCTGAAATGTTTAATCTCTTGTTTGAGTGGTGGCCACACAGATGTATAAACAGTTGTCAAAACTCAAGGCAATGGACTCTTAAGATCTGGGCATCTATTGCATGTTAATTATATTGCAATAAGACCATAGGAAACCCAGGAGAAGAAGAAAACACGCACGCAAACAATAGCGGGTCTGTTCTGCATCGCTGGCAAGTCGGCAGGCCAGGACACAGCCAAGGACCTGTGCCAGCCGGCTCCAGGGATCTTACCCACAGCCCCAGATGGTCCCCGGCACCCCAGGAAAAGCGGCCATTGAGAGCGGCTGGTCAGGGGGGTTAGGCTGCTAGACAACTTCCGTGCTGAGCAGAGAGTGGAGGAAGCCGCCCCAGGAAGTCCAGCTCTTTGCTGGCAGCCGGGGAGCTGATGGTGCTGGCAGGGCCGTGGGCAGAGGGCCCACAGAGCGGGGCCATCTGGTGGAAGGCCTTCTGAGCACTGCCACTGGCATTCCCTGAGACTCTGAATGACAAAATAAAGCCTGGCTTGACCAGGTCTACAGCAACGTCTCGGCACCGGCATTGGCCTGGCTGATGGCTGAGCAGGGTCCCACGTGGGTACAGGATTGATTTTTCCATTTCCTCCCTGGGGCTGCTGTGACCTCACAGCCTACAGTCCTGTCTTTTGCCAAAGAATTCAGAGCCTTTAATGGCCTTATTATTCACCTGTTCTTAATAATTCTTTTTTTTTTAAATTTTTTTATTTGACAGAGACAATGAGAGAGGGAACACAAGCAAAAGGAGTGGGAGAGGGAGAAGCATGGAGCCTGATTTGGGACTCGATCAGGGGATCCTGGGATCATGACCTGAGCCAAAGGCAGATGCTTAATGACTGAGCCACCCAGATGCCCCTCACCTGTTCTTAATAATTCTTAATAATGTGCTGGCTTGTGACATCTCTGTACAAAGGCCTGTGCCTCCCCAGCTAATTTTTTTTTTTTTTATCCTAATGACAATGGAAAGGAATGAATCTCAGCATCACCTTGGCAGGCCAGGGTCAAGTGTGAACAGCCTGGGTTTCGATTCCAACTACCTCACCTAACAGTTGTGTGACTTTGGATAAGTTACTTCACTGCTCTAAGCCTCCGTTTTCCTCATCTGTAAAATGGGGACAGTAGACCTCGCCTCAATATTGTTGGGTTACATAAAATAATGCATTCAAACCTCTTAACAGTTCCTGACACAGAATGAGAGCTGAATGTCAGCCGAGGTTAGTATTAACAGGTGAGGTCATAATAGACATTTTACTACCAGCATCCTTTGTAATGATAACAGAGCAGTAATAGGGCCCTAGGATATGGTTCCAAGGAGGCTTTCCGCACTCATTGAGAGCTTTCCAAGGAGCTGTTCCTTTCCAGCTGGGTTTCTGCTTTCAGAGACGCACTTGTCTGAGCTGCCTTAGTCCACCTGTCTTTTGCTTCTTGCAGAGGGTGGAACTTGCTGGAGGGACTTTCTTCCTCGTGCGGGCTTGGCCAGAGCACCCATGCGCGCTAGAGCCGCTTCATTCCAAATGGGTCTTGGCTGTGCTTGGCCCGCTGCTTACTTGGCATTTTTAGCATGACTCAACCTAGTACTTGTTTTGCATTTTTGCAGAATTCTGGTACTTGCTCCTGATTCTGTTTTGCATTTCAAAAGTGTTGCTTCTGAAATTTCCCTCTGGCACCGAGACCACCCTGGTCCTGGCTTTATTTTTCAGCAGCTCTGGGCACGATGCCGATTTTGTGCTCTGGCACTGGCGGCGCGGGCTGTGACAGACTCTCTGATTATATATTTGGACTCCGAAGTGATTGATCTTGGATTCGTAGTCTGTTAGAGTCTGCATCTTAAATCTGCTAGTTCCTCTACATATTTAGAGCGCTTACACTTGCTCTCAATCAGTTTGGCTCCCTAACAATGAAGCTTCCTCTGGTTTCTATATTTGATACTGTGTGTTCATTTGGAAAGCTGGAGGTGAGTAACCCTGCTTTTTATAGGCTGCCTGGTGACCGCAGTAGGAAGCCAGACGTATTATGGGAATGGGGAAGGCATATATGTGTTGTAAATCCTAAATCCTAATTTCTGGTTCTTAGCTCCCAACTTAAACCAAATTGCCAGTGAAATTTCTAAATTGCACTGTTTTCATGTGAGAGAGTCTACCGATTGTTCTGCAAGCTTTTTGAAGGCAGGACTTATCTAATGGAAGGCTTCTTAGCCTCCATAGTTCAAATGTCCTTGAAAAAAAAAAAATGAGGGGCGCCTGGGTGGCTCAGTGGGTTAAAGCTTCTGCCTTTGGCTCAGGGTCCTGGGATCGAGCCCCACATCGGGCTCTCTGCTCGGCCGGTAGACTGCTTCCCTTCCTCTCTCTCTGCCTGCCTCTCTGCCTACTTGTGATCTCTGTCTGTCAAACAAACAAATAAATAAATAAATAAATAAATGAAAGAATGAAATGCCTCAGTGTGCTGTATTCAGATGAATGAATTTCCACAATGAGCTCAGAACATCTTACAGACAACTATACACGTAAGGATTAACTTTCCCCCTTTGAGCTCATGGATGAGGATTCCCTGGGCTTCAAAGGCCCACAAAATACTATCTTCCACAAGTGGGATCAGGACACTACTTATACTGATTAACAATGCTTTTTAAGTAGTACTAAGGGAATCATAAAAGAGCAACAATGCTCTGTTAACAGAAATTCTATCATCAAAGCTACAAAATATGTCTAGGGTCCTGAGGCCACCCTCGAAGCACAAAGTCGGAGGGCCACCTCAGAAGTTGGCCCCCAGCCCAGGGGCCTGCGCCGCTGATCCTGGAGGCGACCCGTGGGTCCTCAACTACGCACGCCTGGCAGCGGGGGTGCTGAGCTGCCAAAGCAACGTGTCCCCCGTGATGGCTACATAGACCAAGCATTACCTTTGCTGTTGTTAAATAAAATGACTCATGTCATATTCTAGACCCTTCTAAACCAGAAGCGATGGAAACTGACGTTACACCTCTCCTCCTCCCTCCCTGGTGGCTGTCCACTTACCCATTCTATTTGAGATTGCACTGTCCCCTCTCTACAGAAAACCTGTCTGGAAAGCTGCCAGCCGGTGCCTGACTGTCGAGCCACATGCCTTCCCTGTCCTCTCAGCATTTGAGTTTTTCCTATCTTGACCATTTGCACTTCGTGAAACTCCCTTTGACCCCAAACTGCCATGACAGGTGGCCCCTGGATGCTCACCTCTATCTGATGGCAAGTGTCCTTGCTGGTCGCTGTGCAGACACCGTGAGGCTCTGCCCTCACTGTCTCCAAGTGTCCCCCTGGAAAGCCCCTCTCCTCCCCTTCAGCTGTCAACTCCCCTCAGTGACCCTCATGGGAAAAGAGAGGGAGAGAGGCCGAGGGGAGCCCACACTTTGGCCACCTCACCTATGGTCCTCCAGCCTGATCCCAAAAGTCATCCCTCACCCCCGGGGCAGGTGAGCCACCAGCAAGCAGAAGCCCTTCCTTCCTCCTAACTTCCCTTTTTACCTACTCACCACTCCACTGTGGTGAGATACTGAATTTGCTTTGACTGCCCTGTCACACCCTCACCCAGTGTGACTCCCTTACGTCCGTTCGTCACATCTCCAAGTGGGCACTGCTAGTTCACCCCTTGTCTTGATCCTCTGCCTGGGGAGTCCCATTCCCAGTGGCCTACAGGAGGGGCAGACCCCGTTCCTTCCATGCACCATCCATTGGAAGTAGATTCCTTACACATTCTTCGGCACAATAAAATGTGGTCGAGGGGCACCTGGCTGACTCAGCCAGTGATCCTGGGGTTGTGAGTTCGAGTCCCACATTGTGCATAGAGATTACCTTTAAAAAAAAAGAGAGAGAGAGAGAAGAAAAAGTAAAGGGGGTTGAGACTGTCATTTACTAATGACGACAGTTCTCCTCTTGTGTTCTATTTCTTTTCATCTTCTACCCCGTCTTATGTACTCGTTTAATGTACTCCATGGGTTTGGGCTGCACGCATGGGGGTGTGCAAGTGTGAATAAATGAAATGACTCCTGGCTCTTTCACAGCAACTTTGTGTCAAAATTCCAGCAAGAACCAAGCTGAGCAAGTGCAGAAAACAGCCCGTATGTGTGTGTGTGTGTGTGTGTTTAAACTCTCAGATTCCAAATATTTGAACAGAAAATTCTTCCTGTCACATTTGAAGAGAAAATGGAAGAAACATGAAAATTATGGATGTTTATGTATTACCCATACATTACACATTGTTTTGTATTTTTTAAAGATGTTATTGATTTATTTAATTGACAGAGAGAGAGAGACAGCGAGAGAGGGAACACAAGCAGGGTGAGTGGGAGAGGGAGAAGCAGACTTCCTGCTGAGCAGGGAGCCGGATGCAGGGCTCGATCCCAGGACCCTGGGGCCATGACTTGAGCCGAAGGCAGATGCCCAATGACTGGGCCATCCAGGCACCCCTGTTTTGTATTACATAACACAGAACCATTTGGGGGGGGAGGAAATTGAAATAATATTTTAATATTTAATATTTAATAGTCAATGTTATTATTTAATAATAATTTAGACTAAAGGTCTAAGCCAGAGCTGTCCGGGAGAACTGGCTATGGTTATACACATGTTTTGTATCCGCCTTGTTTGGTACGGAAACCACTAGCCACATGTGGCTGTTGACCACAGAAAATGTGGCCACTGTGCCTGAGGAACTGAGCTCTAAGTTTTATTTAATTTAAACCACACGTGGCTAGTGGCTTCCTTGGTGGGGACTCTGTCCCCTCCTCCCCAGCCCCCAAGCGGCACCCCTACTCCCCCATGCTGGAGGTAACCGCCACTAACCCTGCATTGTGGGGGATCCTCACTAGACTTTCTGGGTGCATGTACGCCTGTTTCACACACATGTTTACACATGTGCCGCGTTTGCTTGGCCTGCACGTGTTTCACACCCATGGAATCATGGCATACGTGTTGTGCACACGTACAAAAGGAGGCTTCCTTTTGAATTGACAGTCTGTTGGGAGAGTTCCTGGGAGCAGTGCTCAGAGCCCTACTTTATTCATCCCAGGGGCTGCGTAGTGTCCTTTGCCTGGAGGTTCACTGGGTTGTTTAGCTGGTTCCCTCTTGATGACCATTTAGGCTGTTTCCAAACAAAGCCACCAACCCGTTCCTACCTGCTTCCCTGTGCATCTAGGCAGGTGCAGACACTCAGAATGGCATTCTGAGCCAAGGGGAGGAAAAGTACCCATGTTCCACCCATGATTCTTCAAGGCCGCGTTCTCCTGGACCATGCATGCAGGATCGGGGCCGACAGTGATCAGGAGCCATTCTTCTTCTTACTATTATCATTATTATTTTGTAGGAAGCTGGCACCCTGTAATACGGTGATCTTTGTTTTCACTGTCCATGCTCAGACGTTGAAACCTAGATTCCATCAAACAGGCTGCAATGCACTCAGAAAATACTGAGACTTTAATAACAATCTGAAGATGACACAGACAGCATTCGGCAAGATAAGCTAGCCGAGTGCAACACAGAACTGGAGAAAACCCCGGAATGTTCCGTGCCTCCTTTTTTGAGTTTGATTTCTCAAACCACGGGCATTATTCCCATCTTGGGGCACAAAATAAGGTAACTGGGCTTACAGGCCCATCTGTTTGCTGGCATCTGAAAGTTGGGTGTTGAGCAATGAGACAAACAAAGATTCATTGTCTGATCCGTACCAGAGAGTCATTTTCTAAGGGAGCCAAAGGAGGCCGAGGCTTTGGGAAGAGCCGGGGGTCCATGTGAATTGAAGAGAGAGGACTTTGCCTGTCCTGGTGGCCACAGTCTATCTATCTAGTACTTCTTTTTTTTTTTTCCCCCTAATGTCAAAGCATGCTGAAATAAAAGTTGTTAAAGATTCTGCACAAGTTTTTTTTTTCCCCTCAGTGGTTACCAGGGGTTACTGGTGGTGATTTTAAAGTTTAACCCTGGAGAGGAATGTGGCAAACAGCAGGTAGCATCCTATAATTTGGAAATGGCCCCTCCGCAGCCAGGAGAGGGAAGGGGCCATCGTCCAACCCAGAACCAGCAAAGGAGAAAGGAACGGAAGTGAGAACAGGGAAGGGGAACAGCGGCTTGGAGGGAACAGAGCCTGCTAATCAGGCTTGCAGGCAAATGGAACCAGGGGCTGGCAGTGGTGGTAGGGAGGATGCAAATGTCTAGTGTGTCTGAGCTTGAAAACAAAGGAAAGTTCACCGTGGTTTATACCCCCAACAGGTCAGGCTGTTTCCTTTCCTGAACATCTCTTGTCCTGATTTAATCTTAATTTTTCATAGTTTGGGCCATCCCCTGAACACATATTAACATATACCTTATATACCTTTCTCTCAGCCCATCCTAGAATGTTTCCAGGTTGTCACCCCATCTTCAAAATCATGTCAGTGAGGGTTGCCCTTAAGTTACTTCTCTGAATCCATTCCAGGCAGCTGGCTACCTTCACTCCCAGTTCCTTTGTTTACAAACAGCATGGCGAGCGTGTATCCTGTGCCTGCGATTCGCAGACATCTGGAAAACAGGAGAGCCCATGCTGGAAGGCTCCTCTCCATTGTTTTCCCTCCAGATTTTTATCAGCTCTCAGCGCACTGATTTTACTGGACAGTGTTCAGACTCTGGCCTCAGTTCACCTTCTTTGTCACGGCCAATGCCATATCTCGCGTGTCGCTCTGACTTGGTGCTCACTGCAGCTGGCATTCCACAGCCAGGGCCGGGTTTCTCAGTCATGGTGAAGCGCCATTGGGGGTGGGGGTCCCTGTTTTGGTCACTAGTTTCAAGTAGTGGACTTCTGCCTTCATCTCTGTGAGGTCAGCACGGGCCATGGGCTGTTCTTGCTCGGACTGTGACCATCGGGCCCTTCCTCTCTCTTCTCTTTTGCCCTCACCCTGACTCTGGCCTTTCTTGTCCTAAACCTTGGTTCCTGCTCCTTGTCCTGATGGCCTCCCTTCTTCCATTCTCTCCAAAGTCAGATTCAGCTGTCCAAATTACTTTTGTTAGTCTTCCCAGGACACTCTGCTCACCCTCTCACACCTGTTTTTCAAAAAACCCTCAGGTAGCTCCCCTTCACCTACGAGATACTTTATCAATTTCTGGAAATTCGTCCTAAGAATATAATCCAAAAAATGATAAAAAGCTGCAATGGACACACACTCATTCTAACATTATTTTTAATAGCGTGAACATGTAAACAAGAGAAATGTCAAAGAATACGGAAAAGGTTCAGCAAATGATAATAGATCTCCTCGCTGGGATTTTAAGTCACATTAACAATGATGGTTATGATGAAAATTCAGCAACAGGAAAAATGCTTATGAAATAAGGAGACCTGACAGCTCACATTTACGGACGCCTACTGTATACCACGTCCTGCTAGGTGTTTTATTCATCTCCCACAAACAAGGAAATCAGCAGAGGGCTTGCATGACCCATCTGAGATCATATAGTTCGTAGTCCCGGTTTTCCAAAGCGTGTTCTTTGTATGCTATAAAATACCAAACAGTAGCTATGTTATGACACAATTTCTGTTTGGAGTGAGTACCTGGTAGGTCCACATCCTTCAAGGCTCTGCCCAAATTCTACCTCCCCCAGAGAGTTCATCTTCCTCCCTCAACCAACCCAACCTAATTCAATCTTCTCTGAATTACTATAACACATGCAACTTTGTTTGAGAAAACTCTGTCCACCAGGCTGACTTACATTCATTTATTGGTTGTGCCTTTCTCTCCAAATAGACTGTAAGAGTTTTGAAAACCAGACCTGTGTCTTGTTAGCACCTTGTGTACTTCTGGCCTAGGAGGGGAGAGACATAATAGGGGCTCCATGAATGTGTTGACAAGCCTATTTCTCTCTCCAGTGGTAGCCAAGCTAGCGCGGGGCTGGCTGGTCATTGAAAGGGGCAGTGGGAGAGGCTCTGGCATGACACTGGTCTAATGCCCCCCGGAGCAGATCAGAGTCCTATGTCAAGGTCCTCTGCCAATTACCATCTCCACTCAAAGCAAGTGCCTTTGCCTTTGTTATATGCCAACTTTTAAAAAACTTCTTATTTTGAAAAATGTATTTACAGGGAGTTGCAAAGAAATGTCCGGGGAGGGCCTGTGAACCCTTTACCCACCACACCCTGTGTCTGCTTCTTGCATAAGCGTCATTGAGTATCAATACCTGGAAACTGACATTGGTATAATGTCAGTTTCAGAGCTGGTTCAGATTTCATCGTCAGTTATATATAACTTAAAAAAATAATAATCCACCTTGGAAATTATCTTTTTCTACCTGGGCACATTTTCTTCACTCTTGCCTGACATACTGACTCTCACTTCAAATCTTTAAGCACATCACTGCTCTGAAGTCAGAGGGCCTCTCTTGCTCTGTTCCTGACTCTGTTCCTTGCTCCCTGTGTGGTCTTGGTCAAATTAGGTAACCTCTCTGAGCTCTGATTTTCTCATCCAGAAAGTGATAATGCTAACCTCATGGAATCCTTGTTTTAAGTGTGACGTGATTAACCTAGGCACGTGATATCCTAGACACGAAGAAAATGCCAGTGTGTCCTTTCTACCCTCTAGATACATGGAAAGCCCTTTTTTTCTCACGATTTAATGGAATCCTTCGCATTCAAATAGTGTTCTAATTTAGTCTCCTCTCAAAATTACTTTTCCATCCCATCTCATTACCTCCGCAGTCCTGCTCTGTGTATGTGGAACATTTAATTAATATGATTCTGATTATATGTTCCATCTTCCTGTCCAATATATTTTTATTCCTATTTTTGCCTCTCAGTAACTTAAGGTATCTGAGGACAGACCTCTGTGCTTTGATTTCTATCAAAGGGATGGTGCCATCTGTAAAACGAGGATGAATACATCAACCTCATAGATTTTTTGTAAAGATTAAACAGAGAAATGCAAGTCAGCATAGCACCTGGTCCAGCCAGAGTCGAAGCATGGTAATAGCTGTTTGGGGGCGCTTCTACCTGGAGCCTTGTCCTTGGGCATCCGAGAGGTGATGCAGATCTACCTGGATTTGGATTTAAATCCCTAAATTGTTGTTTTGTGCTTTATGTCACACTTCAAGTATAAAATAAAACCAAGAGACTGTCAGGGTCATTCTTGCTCTGAAATTCCATTTTATTCTGTCTTGCCTTCTCTCTCCTAAGTGGGCAAAGAGATTTTAATAATCATTATTAGAGCAATATTAATGATGATAATAGCTAATAGTTTCTGAGTGCTTATTATATGCTAGAAAGGCTTCTCAGAACTTTCCTCGTGTTAACTCAGCCCGTCTTCACTGCAAACCTATGGAGTGGTTCTGTTACGCCCATTTTACTGATGAGTAGCCAAAGGCACAGAGGGCTTGAATACCTTGCCTAAGTGTGTACAACTGGCGAGACCTGGAATTGGGGCTGTAATCTGGGCTGTCCGCCTCCTGAAAATAGTTGGGATAAATTTTCCCCACTATCAGTGGTTCTAAGAGACAAAGAATAGAGAAACATTCTGTTTATTTTTACTTATTTTTGTCTTCTCTTAGAGAGAGATAGATGGAGAGAGCGGGAGTTGTCGGGGTATGGGCAGAGGAATGGCAGAGGGAGAGAGAGAATCTTAAGCAGGCTCCTTGCCCAGCACATAGCCTGACATGGGGCTCAAACCCACAACCCTAAGATCATGACCTGAGCCAAAATCCAAGTGTCTGGCGCTCAACCAACTGAGCTATACCCATGCATCCCACATTCTGTTTATTTTAATGAATTTCTCGCTTGAAGAGCAATACCAAAGCCCAGAGAAGCTTACAGTTAGTAAAGAATGGAAGCCTTGACATAAAATCAATTGGACACATTTCTTTCTTGTTTTTTTTTTTTTTTAATTCCCATTCTCTATTAAGGTGGCAATCAGATTAACCAAGATTGGCTGGAAAGCAGTGAGTGTGTTAGAAACGTGGGGGGCCCAAAAAGGTCAGGCTGCTGACAGGTACAGGTTTGTCAGACATTGTCTGGTCCAAACTGTCTCCCCAGGGACAATTCATTTGCTGTTTAATTCCATTCCCAATAAAATCTGCCTGGAAACTTGGACCCTGCCTCCTTCCTCAGGCTCATTTTCATCATTGTATCCTCTTGGTCCCTTTGTTCCCAAATCTTCCTGGACAGCGAGAGACAGGTGCCGGTCCCCACAGACACCCTCTCCAATGCACCACAAGTCCAGCAGCCACGGGTCACCATTTGATTTCCTGATGCCCCATAAAACCAAACCAGGCTTTCCCTGCACGATTTCTGGCTTTAATTACCAAGGGCAAATCGCCACGTCATTCAGGATAATGAAAAATTAGAAACAACAGAGAGAAATGATTAAATAAATCAGAGTCTGGTCAAAAGTTTGAGTAGTGAGTAGCTATGAAAATGAGGTTCTGGAAAATATTTAGTGGGAAGGTAGATACAGTACAAAAAGAAGAAGAAAGGTTTTAACACTATACTTTTTGATACCAATTTTATGCTTGTATTTAAAAATATGCACAAACACAGAAACAAACACACTAATTTTGAAGGAGGGACAACAAACTTTATAGGAAATTGAAAAGGAAATGAACAGAGCAAGAATTACTAGTGAAAAACAAAAAGAACATACATTCGGGGCACCTGGGTGGCGTCTGCCTTCAGTTCAGGTCATGATCCCTGGGTCCTGGGATTGGCCCTCATCGGACTCCCTGCTCGGCGGGAAGCCTCCTTCTTTCTCCCACTCCCCCTGCTTGTGTTCCCTCTCTCGCTGTCTCTCTCTCTCTGTCAAATAAATACATAAAATCTTAAAAAAAAAAAAAAAAAGAACATACAATTGTATCTTTAAGAATTTTCATGGAGGGCACCTGGGTGGCTCAGTGTGTTAAGCTTCTGCCTTCCGCTTGGGTCATTGATCTCAGGGTCCTGGTATCAAGCTCTGCATCGGGCTCTCTGCTCATCAGGGAGCCTGCTTCCCCCTCTTTCTCTGCCTGCTTCTCTGCCTACTTGTGGTCTCTCTGTGAAATAAATAAATAAAATCTTTAAAAGAAAAAAAAAGAAAAAAAAAGAATTTTCATGGAACATGTTCTCTAACACAGGTGAACCGCTCTGAGAAAAGGCAGTAAGAAAATATTCTAATGTAGTGCTGCCTACTAGAACTTTCTGTGATGATGGAAAGGTTCCATTATCTCCGTGCTGTCTAATACAGCATCTGCTAGCCACATGAATACTTACCATGATTTCACTAAAATTTTTTTTTAAGATTTTTATTTATTTATTTGACAGAGATCACAAGTAGGCAGAGAGACAGGCAGAGAGAGAGAGAGGAGGAAGCAGGCTCCCCGCCGAGCAGAGAGCCCGATGTGGGGCTCAATCCCAGGACCCTGGGATCATGACCTGAGCCGAAGGCAGAGGCTTTAACCCACTGAGCCACCCAGGCGCCCCGATTTCACTAAAATTTTAATAGTTAATCACAGAGAGTGTGATTATGTGATGTTTACATTCATTTTTATTTCTTGCTATTTTATAAATGTATACACATGAGCATGGATTCCTTTTAAAATCAGAAACAAGAGGGGTGGCTGGGTGACTCAGTGGGTTAAAGCCTCTGCCTTCGGCTCAGGTCATGATCCCAGGGTCTTGGGATTGAGCCCCACATCGGGTTCTCTGCTCAGCAAGGAGCCTGCTTCCCTTCCTCTCTCTCTGCCTGCCTCTCTGCCTACCTGTGATCTCTGTCAAATAAATAAATAAATAATCTTAAAAAATAATTAAAAAAATAAAATAAAATCAGAAACAAGAAAGAAAGGAAAGAGATTTTTTTTTTGCCCACTTTACTGATAAGTACCCCATCAGTAACCCATACAGCTACATGCTCAAAAAGATAGCATCTTTTTAGTTTTCTTCAATTTTCCCCATTGAAGAGCTGTTGATTTTTCCTTCTGTGGATTCACCTGCATTTACCAACTCTCTCCAGCCCTAGAGATCCAGCTCAGGTCTTGCCTCTTCCAGGAAGCCTTCCTGGACTCACTGAACTCCCAGAGATTTCTTCAGGCTTATGGACTCCTTGGTCTCATTGTGACATATCATCAACTTTAGATATGTATCGGTCCCAACTAGACAGTAAGTTCCTTGATGGCAGAAACTACATATTTTAAACTTCCTCCTCTTCCCCACCCCACCCAGCAAGTACTGTGCAATGTGCTGGCTCAGTTAGCATCAGCTGGACCTGGCCAGGCCCTCTCCAGAGGCACTTGAGTCTGATGCTCCTTGTTCTCCAAACTTTGTTCTGCTTCCTCCAATTCATCTAGAAGGGGTGTCTGTGCTATCACCCTGGGGCTAAATTTTATTGTAAATTGCTTAAATAGAATTAGTTGGCTTTGGTAAGGATAACCAAGTGTAAAGCTAAGAAAATAAATATGAACTATTTTGAGTAAAAAGGCATTGCTCTTGGTGAATGGGGATAATGCAGTTGATGTTTATAAGAAGGAAACTAAGGGCCAGGAGAGGAGGTGACTTCGCTGGGTCCCACGCTGATCAAAGGCATCACACGTCATAACCGCTTTCCTCCAGTCCTTCTGGGCTCAGGATACTGTACTGAGGTCAGAGGAAAGAGACCCGAGGAATTTACAGTTTATCTGGAGGAGGAAAATATGAGTCACTGAAATCACTTGGACTGAGCACGCGGGTGATAGGTGAGTGTATAAGACAGTACAAGAATACAGCTGGAGAGCAGAAGGTAATGTCTAGCGCCGGGGCTGTTATTAACAGAGGTCTTTCAAGGAAGACCCGGCAGGTGCCAGAACCCACCCGATGTGATGATTTCAAAGCCCCAGTTCCAAGGTTCAGATTCTCCGGCCCCTTCACCAACTTCAGCTTCTGCATTGTCCTCGTCACCCAAATACCCCCTCATCAGCAGGTGCATGACTCCGTAACTAAGTGCCTCCTCATCGCCTCCTTTTCAGACCTCCCTCTCTTGTCACAGCTGGTGTGGCCTCTGGCGGCTGGGCTGGCAGTCCCAGGAGGAGAGCATGGGCGAGAGGCCCCCCCCCCACCCATGGCTGGGGAAGGACATGAAGACAGACCACGCCGCCACCACCGCCACCACCCCCAACCACCGCCGCCACCTTGATGAGCGGTCCTGTGTTGAGTACTAAGTTGAAGGGATGACATTTAATGAGTTAGCCACACTGACTGCTTGACTGTGAAGCAAACTAAGGCAAACATAGATTCACCTCAAAACTACACATAGAATGACCTGAAGCAAGGAGACTGGGCAAGGGACATTTACAAGGACTGGATGAACCCGAGGAATGGCTGAGGATACGTTTTGGGGGAAGTTATGGGAAAGCCTCATGGCAGAAAGCTGCACGCTGTGTTATCTGAGGCAGGCGCTTAACCCCGCTGGTCCTGCTTCTTTATCTGTAAAGTGAGAATAACAGAAATTACCTTACTGGGTTGTTATGAGTATTATATTAAAATATTTGTCAAGTGCTTGGTTTAGTGCCAAGCATAGAGTGGGTATTTTCTTTAGATATTAAAGATCAACACATGAGATGCTGGAGCAGTGAGGAGGGACAGGAAGGACCCCGAAGGAGTGAACATTGTCACTCAGGGCATCTGACAGAAGATGTGCTAATGGGGAATTTGGAGCAAGGGCCCTGGACGTTGTAAAGAATGACGTGTTCGTGGTGTTTGCGATTTTCTGTTTGTTTGCTTCAGACCACCCAAGGCCCTGGTTAGTGGGTAGCTCCCATCCAGGGGTCAGATCAGTGGAGGAAACCATCAGACAGGTGAGCAAAGGAGAAACAGGCTGCAGAGTGTAGGAGGCGGCGATGCTGCCGGCAGACAAGTGAGAGGTCCAGAGTCCCCAGAGGCGGCCAGCAGCTGGGAGATCTGTGGCCACATGCCGGGAGCAGGGCCGGTGCTTCTCCCCTGGCCGTGCACCAGAATCACAGAGGAACATCTCAGGCCCCTCCTGAGACTCAAGGTTCTGATTCTGATGAGTGGTCAAGGCCACAGCCACAGGTCACGCCAGCAGCTGGCTAGGCTGGGGGCCTGCGTGTGGTGGGGGCAGGGCAGAAGGTACCCTAAGTCCAGGCTACCCACCAAAGTGTCCCCTCCCCACCTCACCCCTGCCCACCTGGAGGGAGCTTGGGCCCAATGAGCCTAGCCTCAAGAGGCACAGGGGGTGGCCACCCCAAAAGATGGGCTGGAGTCAGCGATTCTCCAAAGGCACATTTCCCTGAGGCCCTCCTAGAGCTCTGTTCTTTTGTTGTCCCCTTACCGACCTTGACATTCATGAGTCCTTTTCAGCCCCGTCACATGCTCATTCTTCATTCAGCAAATATGTATGACCATCGACCCCGCCCCAAGGGCTAGACCCTGTCCAGACTCTGGGATTCAGCAGGGACAAACAGGCTAGGTTCTTGCTCTCGAGGTACTCACTGGCAAGTGGGGGAGCCAGAGTGTAGACATAATATGAAATGTGTCAAATGGTTAAAAAAAAAAAAAAAAAAAAGGAAAGGAAAGGAAAAAAGTCTTGTGAAGAGGAGTAGGAGGAGGAGGTCAGGGATAGAAATTGAAGGAGAATGGGGGTCAAAGAAGTTCTCGCTGGTTAGGCGATATTTTGGGCAGAGACCTTAGCAGAAAAAAAGTGGGGGAAGAATGTTCCAGATGGGGGAATATTAAGTGCGAGGGCCCCGAGGTGGGGTCATGCAATATGGCTCGTGCAGCTAGGGCAGAAAGAGCCGTAGGGAGATGGGAGGAGGGGCAGGGGGCCCCCTGAGACAGGTCTAACCACTCTTAGAGTTTTCAGGTTCAAGGAGGTCATGAACTCCTGTCATTGCCCACCATTAATCCCTACTGACGGGATTTGTCAGTAACCCATACAGCTCCATGCTAGTGAAGTTGGATATATCACTTTTCCCTCATTTTCTTAAAATAGGGATAGGAACACCTGGGAGGCTCCGTCAGTTAAGTGCTGACTCTTGGTTTCAGCTCAGGTCATGATCTCAGGGTCGTGAGATCGAGCCCCACCTGGGGCTCTGTGCTTAATGTGGGGTCTGCTTAAGATTCTCTCCCTTTTAGATGAAACCAGAGAGGGAGACAAACCATAAGAGACTCTTAATCACAGGAAACAAACTGAGGTTTGCTGGAGTGGGGGGTGGGGGGGGGAGGATGGGGTAATTGGGTGATGAACATTGGGGAGGGCATGTGATGTAATGAGCACTGGGTATCATATAAGACTGATGAGTCACAGACCTGTACCCCTGAAACAAATAATACATTATATGGTAATTTAAAATTTTTTTAAATCCCCCGCCCCTGCAAAAAAAGGATCTCTCTCCCTCTCTCTCCCTGTCTACCCCTTCTCTTGCATGCACTTTCTCTCTCTCATAAATAAATAAATGAAATCTTTTTTAAAAACAGGTAAAAATATATTAGGCAAGGGGCACCTGGGTGGCTCAGTGGGTTAAAGCCTCTGCCTTCGGCTCAGGTCATGACCCCAGGGTCCTGGGATCCAGCCCCGCATGGGGCCCTCTGCTGAGCAGGGAGCCTGCTTCCTCCTCTCTCTCTGCCTGCCTCTCTGCCTATTTGTGATCTCTGTCTGTCAAATAAATAAATAAAATCTTAAAAAAAAAAAAATTAGGCAAGACAGGTCCTAGTGACGGATCAGTTTCCTTAATAAATTTACTTTTATCATCCTGTGGTTGGATCTGTTAGACGCAATCCCTGGAGAGGAAGAGAGAGCCCTGGGGGAGAGTACTTCTGCTTAAGAAATAAAATGGCTCAGAATTTAAAAGATACTTTTAGAGGCCGTGGCTGAATTAAATTCCACCTACTTCGACAGACTCACATTAGGAATAAGTACGGCCAGTAGCAGGATTAAAGAAATATAAAACACCGTATTGCTGACTCTCTTGTAGCAGTGAACAGTTTTCAAATTCTTTCCGGCGTCTTCTGTTTTTTGGGTTTTTTCCCCCTGGCCGAGTTGTGGCTGCTTTGAATTCACCTTCTCCCAGCTGGAAGCTTTCTAGCGGTGCCTGCGGGTTTCTGTCGTGCCCTGAGCTGCTCTGGCACCGGGAGGCCGGGGGGGGGGGGGGGGGGGGGGGGGGGG